>NC_056730.1:134202149-134234649 GCF_019279795.1 Protopterus annectens | reverse complement strand
ACTCCATCTAGCCAGATTTCCTGTTTCTATGTAGCATCCCAGTACTTGATCCTATAAATCTATATATCCCTAGCAAATCCTAAACTCTAACCCTAAAACTCCTGTATGAATCCCAGCCTGAGTCCTCAATCCTTACCCTAACTCACCACTCCCTCTTCCTAATTCACAAAGTCCCCAATTTCTTCTTAAGCCTAAACCTCCAGCTCCCCATTCATAAATTTCCCAGTGGATTCCTAACCCTAAAACTCCCTAACTGCTAATCCTAAAATACCCTTCAGTCTCTTTAAGCATCAATTCCCAACCCATACTTTTTCTGCTTGACTGGTTGCCTACACTCATATTCAGGTTTAAACATGAGTAGCAGTCTATATGAGCTATAATCCAATGGAGATCCTGGATTCAGGACAGTGCATGAGTCTCCTGATTGCCTGTAGTGTTCCCATCCCACAATCGGCAAAAGCATCACGTGGAATATGTCCCTCTGCATTGTACCTACCCTCTGAGTGCCAGCATGCCAGCTCCTTTATGGCCATGAAATCGGTGTTCTGTGGGTAGTCAGACAAAAACAGTACAGTAGAGAGTTAATTATCCGAACGTCAATTATCTGAAACTTCACTTAACCGAACTCTGCCTTCCAATGCTTTCAGGTAGGAAAAATGATAAAATCTAACATGCAAACATTATACGTATTCGCTTTTGCATATTTTTTGAGCTTGTAGACTGCTCATGTGTGAGAAAAAATCTTTATTGTCCACTGGAATCACTGAATAGTTAAAAAGTGCATTCCCTGCATGCAGTAAAAAAATCAGGGTTTTACAAGTTTTTTATCCAGTTCAATGTATGTTTGATTATCCCAACTACCCAAGATGTCAATTGGTTCAGATAATCGACTCTCTACTGTATATGCATATATATATATATATATATATATATGTGTGTGTGTGTGTGTGTGTGTATGTGTGTGCATAAGAAGGATGGACTTGTAAGTGGATATAAAACATTAGAGAGTAAATACTGCTGAACAAGATAGGCAGCCTACAGAAAGTTATTATGAAGAACTAAATTTATTACCTGCTTCTACGACTGAAAATCCCTTCCTTCCTTCACAGTTATGTTTGCTGTTTAGCTGCTTTAATTTCACTCATTATAACATTGGAAGTATGTAGATCATGGAATGTACCTTTAAGGCTTACTGAGCTGAAAGCAGCCTCCCACTAGTTAACTTGCCAAAGTTTCTGCATTTTTAAATAAACAGTTGCACATCAATAACAACTTTAATCGTACCATCGGCATACATTTTAGCTGTTGGATATAACAATGGCTAAATTTTAATTTATTTATTTGCCTCTAATTTCTTGGAAAATACAAATGGGCAAAACCCATTTTCAGCATAGAAAAAATGCACTATATAACCTTGAGATATAACTTATCAGGTGATCACCCCTATGTTAAGTACAACATCATCAGCAACCCTCTTTTTCCCATTTTCTCCATGGGGTCGGGCTCTAGAGTGAACTGTCATTATCACCTCTCTCATTATCACCTCTCTCTATTCAGTGCCCCTTACCTGCCTTCTTCAACACTCATGCCCGACTGTCACAGGTGTTCTCTACTCAATCCATCTACCTCTTTGGTGGATGCTCTTTCCTTCTCCCGTCTTCCTGCCTGTCCCAAATCTTCCCTACTAAATTGTCTTCTGCTTTTCTGCACATGTGCCAGAACCACCGTAATCTGTTGTGTATGACCTTTTATGCAGTTGGAGCTACTTTGACTTCTTTTATGTCCTCATTTCTTAGACTGCCTCACAGTACGCATCCTACCACCAATCTCAGGCACTTCATCCTCCATCACCTGTAGCTTCCTCAGTTGCTCTGCCTTTACTGGCTATGATTCTGCACCATACAGTAGTATTGGTCACAGCATTGCTTTGTACACCCTGCTTTTCAGCTTCTTTGGTATTCTTCTGTGATATACTATACCTGACACTCTATGCTGGTTGGCTGCAGCCCCTCTGATTCTGCCTCTGTCCTCCTCATTCAGACTTTCCTTCTCCTCAACCTGCTCACTCAAATAATTCAAGCTGTTAAACTGTTCCACTATTTTCCTTTCTATATCAAGTTTTGGCTTCGTCTGAACTCCACCAATTTCTGCCATTACCACTTTTTAATTAATTAATTTATTTATTTAACATTTGTTTACTGGGAAAGTCTGACTGGGCAGAGCCCATTTTTCAGCAGAGGCCTGGGGAGAAATGCTCCAGATGCATGTCTTTTGATTGTGGGAGGAAACCGGAGCACCTGGAGGAAACCCACATGAATGCAGGGAGGACATGCAGACTCCACAGAGAAGGCACCCTGCAAAGAATCGAACCAGAGAACCTCATGCTGTCAGCTGACAGCACTGACCTCTGCACCACTTATCTGTACTCAGTTTCATCCCATGTGCCTTAAGTTCTGCATTCTATTCTCTTGTCCATTGCTGAAGATCATGCTCAGAGTCTGCCTGTAATGCGACATCATCTGCATACAGCAACTTTGTTGATCTGTCTCCTTCAGCCAGTTTATTAATGTAGTCCTTCACCAGTATGAGCAGTGGGCTCAGAGTTGAACCCTGGTGCACACCCACCCACACTGGGAACCCCTCTGCAAGACTGAAAGCTGTTCATATTTGATTCACTTGATCCTTGTACATAGCTTGATCTAAGTTTTGCCAATGTTTCTGGCACTTTGAACCACTGCAAGACTGCCCAAATTAGCTTACTTGGGACCTTGTCATATGCTTTCTTCATCTCTAGGAATGCACAGTTGGACTCGTTCCTCATATCTAGCTTTTCTAACTGTCTTGTAAACATCAAATCAATTCTGCTGTATCCTGATCTGAATCCGAACTACCCATCTTTGTATTCATTTATCACTGTATTGTATTTGCGCCATGTTAAGGTCATATCTATCCATCCGAATATTCAGCATTATTTTACAGTTTATGCATGTAGCCAAAATGAAACTAGTATGCAGACAACAGATGAGGCATATGCATATTTTATTCAAACAGTTATTCGCTTAAGATGTGTAAACACAGGAGATAAAGTGCAAGAATTATATGTTACGTATCTGAATTCCTGCATAAGGAAGGGACTTAACCAAGATGTTGCTACAAAGGCAGGAGTGTTGCGTTGATAGGTATGATTCAAATGATAGAAGGAATAAAAATAGAATAAGAAGGAAGCTTCATAGTGGGATTGTTACAAGTCAAGTGTAAATGTTTATTAAAATAGTACAGGGAAAATTAATAACTTTCATTTGTAAAACTGTATATTGTAAGTAGTAGGTCAGGATATTGGAACTGCCAGGTGTAGGCTTGTATTCTTGAGATAAAAGGCAGCTTCATGGAGGCCCTCAATAGTTTTGACTATGAATTTCTAAAACACACCTTTCTGACCTTGGCTCCTGAATAAAACTGAATAAAATATGTGACAGATGTTGATCATGTTATTTTTTTACAACATACAGAGAATGTTTGCTCAGCTAGGGCTGCAGTCACTGGTATGTACATCTGCTAATTTTTTTCCGTCATGGGTGATTCATAACATTTCTAACATTAAATCATTTTGATAATAAAGTGCAAACCTTTCAAGTTTGCTTATACTGTGCTGTAGCAGTGATGTTTTTAGTTCATATTTAAAGTTAAAATTCAGCATTTGCCTTTAGCAGGGTTCACTTGGCCTGTAATGATGTCACAAACTGGCACTGTTAGAGGCTAAGTAATGATGTCAGATGCTGGCCGAAGGGATGGAGGCATATCCTGTGAAGATCCTAGCTTGAGTCGATTTTTCCTGCAGTTTTTACTGAATTCTTTTTCCAGCAGTTACAGTTTTAACTCTGCCTTGGGGGCATATGGTATTGTAAGAGCTTAACTTTGGTTTAGCAGTTTGTTCCAGTTCATGTTTGTCCTTTTAACCTTCAAGGTTGCCAGGCTTTGTATAAAAATGATTTTGCACATGCCAGCAGACACAGATTATATATTTCCTGATGTGCCTTGATATATTCCTTTAGTTATATTTTCCTTATCCAGACTTTGTCAACTATGGCTGATCCTATCCTATTCAGCACATACTGATTAACATTTGCGCTTTGCCATTATAAGTCAAGGGCAGTTGTGGCACATTCACATCTTTAACTGACCAGTGGTATCTTTGGGAACACGTTTGCAATCAGTAATAGATATTAGGGACATTTCCGCCCATATATCTAGTTCCATAATTAATTTCACTCATGCAGTCTCTGGTATGATCAACATGATTTTGTCATCTGCTTAAGTTACATTATGTAACTGCAAACATATTAAGTCATTTATTTCAGCAACTGTTTCATATTCCATTCTGTTTGAGTCATTATTACTGTCTGGATCAATGACCTTATAAGCTATTTTCTGCACCCCATGCTAATCAGTTTACATTTTATTTCACACACACACATTCATTCCATATGGTGTTCATTAATAATTCTGTGTGGTCTTCTCCTTCAAACATCTAAACATGACATTATGTGATGTGTTGACACAATGAAATAAAGCTTGTCTGTTTATGTGCCCAGAAGGGACAACATTAACTGGACATTTACTGGCTTCTTCTTCGAGTTTGACATCATCTCTTCCATGTTTCTTTTGACACAGTTATACCCACTGGAGGCATAGGCAACCCTTTCTTAAGAGTGCCGGAAATCACAACTTCTTCTATTTCATGAAATTTAGGCGCCAGATAGAGAAACTATGGAAACGCTGGGGGCTAGCTATATTAAATACAGTGACCGTCTTTGTCATTAATTAAATCAATCTGTTCAAGTGGTTTCAAGTGGGTTGATTTGGGGGTGGGTTTGGCACAATGTTTAAGGTCTTCATTTCATAGTCACAAGGTACAGGGTTTGATTCTAACCTCAGGATATTGGCTAGGGTTAAAATGGCCCTTCAAGGCAGTTAGCCTAGTATTTACCTATGAACCTATAAAGTGTGAAATTGTGTCACAACAATTTAAATGTAAGACTATTATGTCACAGATCATAAGGTTCCCTTGTGTTTGGCCTTTCTTTGGCACTGGAATCTGAAGATTTCCTACCCTTGACTTAGTGTCTTTCTAGTGTTAAATCTTTCTTAGTAGTATTTTTTTATGCTTTAGCTACACTGTATATCTCACACATATTTATCCTTTGGTTCTTCAAAAAGTCTGCCTCCAGACTAACAGGATCCTGAATGCCAACAGAGTTCTTACATATAATAAGATAGAGTCTGATTTCTAAACTGATTGTTCTTAATGGAATCTTCATTGTTCTACAACAGCTGTTGACCTGCTACTTAGATGACTTGGTAAGGTTTCTACTATCTTGTGTAATGGTTTTAATGCAGGCCTGTTTGGTCCTAAGAAGCTGTGCAACAGCCCATATATTTTGACACACATCACATTGACCAGTACATTTTTTTTTTTTTACATTTTCAGTGCAAGACACTTCTGAATTTCCATTGTTTCAGTATAAGGTGACCAGCACAGTAGTATCCAAACATTTAGAAAACCTCATTCCCTCCCACTTTTTGCCTGCTTTCACATATATCACTGTGTTTGTAATTTGTTTTGGCAATAATCTGTCTGGTTAATTTATGCTATTAGTCTGTAAATATTACCAGATACTGATAATTGACAATTGTACTATTTCACTTCAGTAATGTATATGATACATAATTTAGTTGTAAATATTACCAGATACTGATAATTGACAATTGTACTATTTCACTTCAGTAATGTATGTGATACATAATTTAGTTTATGTTAAAAGCCACTCTGTAAAATGTATGTCAGTACCAATAACTGCACTGTTACACACATACAGTATATATTTAATATGTAAAGGCCATAGTTACTCTGTTCTCTTTTGATCCAACCACCTATCCTACGTAATAATTTGTTATCTCAAATTCACTCCTTATAAAGGACCTATGGCTAGAAGCATGCTATATAAAAAGTCTCCTTATAAAGTTAGCAATTAGCATCTTTATTATGCAGAGTTATTTGTATTGCTTTTAGAAAACTAAATCTATTCAGGATAGGAAAATCAGCAAGTGATAGGGGAAAAGAATGCAATACTGGAGGCATGTGGGAGGAATCTGAGTGCACATAAGACACTTGTCATGGAAGCAAATGGGGGAAATCAGAAGAAGATGAAAGCAGAGATAGAAGGGGCAATATTGTAACAGGTTAATAGTATCAAGTATCTGGGAGGGAGGGATAAGGAAATGAAAAGTCAAAATGAGGAGGACAAAGCTAGAACCAGAGGTACTGCAGCCAACTGTCACACAGTGTCAGGAGCAGTGTGTGACAGAAGAATGTCAAAGAAGTTCAAAACTAAGGTGTGCAAACCAGGGGTGTGACCATGATTTCTGTATGACACAGTGATTTGGGTAGTGAAGGCAGAGTAGTTTAGGAAGTTACAGATGATAGAAATGAAGTGCCTGAGACAGTTGGTAAGATCCACAATGTGGAAGCAGAAGCCAAACCTTCTCCAGATAAGGAGAAGGTCAAAGACTACAGGTTGTGGTGGGAAAAAACATGAGCAGGAAACAGAAAGATTATTTGGTGTAGAAGATTTTCAAGAGACAGGAAGAAAGGAAGAGGAAAGAAGGATGTTCAGCTAAGAGATAGATTGCATGCAAGAAGACTATTTACAGTCAGACATGACTTTCGAAGAAGGTAGGAGAGTGGCACTGAATAGAAAGAGGTGGTGAAAGTTGATGCGACACCATGACCCCCTTAGAAAAAAAATTTGGAAAAGGGCGTTGATGTTCATTCTTTAAGTATATCTTCCTCTCACGATGTCAAATGTGTATCCATTTACAAAGAAGAGATGCCGAGTTAGTGGAGTTACTGTATATGCAAATTGTAATACAAAGAATCTGGCCTGTATTGTATTATGCCAGGTGTGTGATGCATTTAATGGAGGAGAAACTGATCATAAGTTAAGGGAAAGAATTTGTGACTATACATCAGAAATTAGAAGGCACTTACAAACAAACTCACTGTGCAAACACATATCCGATAAAGGTCAAGAGCATCCATTTAAATTTGCTGTCTTTCAGTTAATACTAGAGTGTGTTAGGTATGGTGACTGTACTAGACAAATGGAAAACATTGAGTATAAGGGAATTAACAGGTTGCCTGCAGAAACTGCTCCAGGAATTAAAGAAACTGTGAGTTTGAAACCTCTATTAAAGCTGAATTAGTAAAAGAGTTAAAAAAATGTATTTTTTATCAGGAAGTGTTTGCATTTAATGTTTTAACTATTTGATCATGTGACTTTAGTAATTCCTTTAAATGAAGTTTGCATTTATATTTAATGTTTTGACCTGAGGAAGCATAAGTGAAAGCGTTTTCAGCTTGACTGTTGGTAATAAAGTGCTATTGTGTTTATACGATCCTTTTATCATTTGACGTCCTGACTGAAATCACTGTTGCAGTTTTCCCATATTCCTGATCTATAGGTTGTCACTGCTGATGTCTGTCTGGGTTACCAAAGCTTTACCTTCCCTAGCTTCTATGTTCGAATCATGATCACATCACTTATGGGTTGGGTATATAAATACATACATCTTGCTATCAGCCCGAATGCAAGTTGTGCATTTGTCGAATTGTTTGTTGTTTGGACTTTGGTCCCTTTGCTCCATTAATTTTCCAGATAAATGACACATTGGGGAACCTTCCTCTTATCTTATGATATTTTTTAAAGTTGTAGATGTCAGCTAGGATGATAAGTGTGAGTGTTGTAGGCAGATTCTGTACAAGGACTTGCATATCAAGTGCATTTTTTGCCAAGCCCCGACCATGATCACAAATCTTGCTTTATCTGTCAATCATTTGTTCCAAAAATCCATAGGTCTACGCTCTCTCTACTCTGAGTGTTTTTCTTGAGACCCAGCATCTTGAACACTTGGCCAAGTCCAGGATAGATAACTCTGTGTCATTGGACATCTGTTTGCCACCAAATGCATCCACAGTCCAATGTTTATGACTCACAATAGATCACAGAACCAATGGTATACCAGGCTACTTTTCAGTTGCCTGTTAGCAAGACACTGTCAGAGGCCGGTATAGCTCCTGAGGTCTTGCAGGCTGCCGATATGTCTGAGGGGTCACATCTCATCATTTCTGAAGGACTGCACAGCGTTCCTCAAATTTCAGTTAAGGGAGAAATCTCAGGCTGCCTAATAGAGGTAAGACATGGTTCCTAACCTCCATGCCTCATCCAGGCAGATGTCACACACAAAAAAGAAAAAAAAAATTGTGGCCTCCACTCAGCAGCAAACGAGAAAGAGTGGATGGACTTCTCACAAGGGTTGTTCAAACTGTTATGTGAGTGAAACCTCCCTCCTTCAGGTATGCACTATCACAGGATACCCCTCTTAAACCTATCCTAGGTTCCTCTCTCTCTGATGAGAAGGACTGTCACTCTGACCATTCCCTGAACTATTCCTCAAGGCTACATTCTTCAGGGAAAATAACTTGTGACAAAAGGGACTCCCTCTCACAAGATTCCTCTACTGAGAAAGCTTTTTTTTTGGTGAGACTATACAGAACATGATGAAACACTTTGATTAGCAATCCACACAGATCCCTGATGTTCTCAAGAAGTATTAAACCCTCTTGGAGATGGGTACCCTGCCCTTCTCCAGTCCCTGCTGTCCTTGAGGCTTTCTGGGTTGCTTTTCAGTCCACCTCTTCTGCACCTGATTCTCAACCACCAGCTCCTAAGAGACCAGACAGGTTTTACAAGTTCCCTGATGACCTTAAATGTCTATATAACAGCCCAGTGGCAGACCCTTCTTCTCACTTCAGATAAGTCCTCTAAGCTTTTGCCCAGTGCTATGCCCTACCTTCTGATAAAAATAGTAGAGTATGGATAGATGGGGAAAGTAGTTTTACATCACTGCTACCCTTGCCTTTAGGGCAGACTCAAATGACAAACAATTTGATTTCTGTTCTTAACTCCTTAAACAAAGTTATCTTGGATCCTCCTAATGCACACTCTAAGCATCAAATGCAGAACTTACTTTCTCAACCCACTCAGTTGCCAGACTCAGCATTAAGTGCAGTTACAGTGCTGTGGATGCCTCATCTAGGGCAGCTGCCACAAGATTTGTTATCTGCAGATATGCATGGTTTCACAGTCAGCCTGAGAATTTCAAATCTAAAATTCTAGATTCGCCTTTGGACAAAGACTTAGCCCTCAGGTGACCAATATGTTCAAAACTCTCCAAGACCAAGGTAACACTCAGTTCTTAGATACCATAGGAGCTACCCAGCTAAATCCACCTCCTTCATTATAAGGGATCCTAGGATAGTTCAGAAATAATGGAAAACAATAGAAAAAGATACTCTGAAAAATCCCAAAGGGAACATATGGCCGGGAGGCCTTTTTTTAGGGGTAAAAACCTATGACTACCCTTTCAGCATCCCTCCCCCTGTAGTCAGTCTTATTACCCCACTTTCTCAAAGTCTGTCACTCTCCCTGGCTAGTTGGGAAGCTATTACCACAAACAGGGGGTCCTCTCCATCATCAGGGATGACTGTGTCATGTCTTTGGAAAACATTCCCCCTCTGAAGGGCATGCCACTACCTCCTCAAAACCAAATATTCCTTTTGACTCCCATTATTCAAAACCTCTTGAATCAGGGTAACATCAAACATGTCCCAAAAAATATTTAGTAGGAAAATGTTTTTTTTTCCAGGATCTTTCTAGTCCTAAGAAAAGAAGAGCAGTGGGGACCCATCTTAGACCTGTCTATCCTGAATACTTACTTGAAGGTTCCATCTTTCAAAATGCCCTCTCTTCAAACTCTGTTCCCTTTCATCCTTCTACAGGGTTTCTTAGTGTCATTAGATCATTGCAGTTTTGGTTTACTACTCTTGTCTTTTGATCTTTCCACAGCCCCAAGAGTATTCAGAAAGTGCCTAGCACTTGTAGTCGCTTTCTATCACATTCAAGGAATTCAGATTTCCCCTGCCTTCATGAAATTCTGATACATGTTTTTTTCCCAGAAATTCTTCTTCAGCATCTTCAGTTCACCCTGCATCTTTAACAGGTCTGGGTTCACTATAAACTACTAAAAATGACACATCATCCCTACAGGACCTGGTGTTTCTGGGATGCAGACTGGACACAAATAGAATACATGCTTTTCTTCCTCAGGAGAAGGTTCTGTGTCTGTCCAGTTACTTCCAATGCCTCTCCTCTGCAATCCATTGTTCTGCATTGGAGATGCTAAGGACTTTGAGATTCATGGTAGCCATCATTCCCATGTTCATCCTGGCCAAACACCATATGAGAACCTGAAGTCTCTGTGGTCCCAGCACTGCAACACAGAGGACACCCTGATTCCCTTCCATCTTGTCTCAAGAAGGAGCTTATTTATTGGAAGGGACAGGTCATCATCAACCCAGGATTACCTTTCATACCTCCTCCTCATCAACAGGTTCACACAAATGCCTTGGATGAGCTGTGTTGAGCAGAGACAGAATCACACAAGAGTATTGGGGAAATGTTAAGGAAATTTTTGAAAGAACACATTAACCTGAAAGAAATGAGGGATCTTCTGCAAGCTCTTCAGATTTTCACCCACCTGTGGAGACCAGGACCACTCCAAGTGTACACAGACAGCACCACAATCATATAGTATATAAACAGACAATGAGGTACCATGTCTTACCAACTGTGCAGGTTGGCACTGGAGGCACGAAATTTGGCAACTGAAATGAATGTGATGCTCACAGCCACGTACATCCCTTATCAGGATTATGTGTTAACAGACTGCTTAACTTACTCTCTGGAGGAGCACCATGAGTGGACCTTGAACAGAATGGTCTTCCACAACATCATACTTTGGTGTGGTCCTTCTCAGATAGACCTGTTTGCTTCACCAACAGCCATCAGCTCCCCCAGTTCTGCACCAGGGACCTAATCCCACTACCTGGAGTACTGGTGCCTTGTCTTTCCAGTGGACAGGGACGTTCCTCAATGCCTTTCCTCCTCTGCCTCTTTTTCCAAAAAATTTTCTCAAGAAATAAAAGGAAATACCTAAACTCCTCTTACTGGATCCATTTTGGCTGAGACAGCATTGGATACCCCTGCTATTTAACCTGGCAAAGGGAGAATTCCTCTACAGACAGGTCTGATAACTGCAAAAAAGATTGCTGCTGAACCCAAATCTTCCATCCCTCAGCCTAACCCTATGGATGATAGAATTTTAATCCCTCAAAGATGTCTCTTCTCTGAAGAGATTGCATAAGTTTTACAACAGGCTAGGAGACTCACTACAAGAAAATCTTATACTGCCAAGCGGGAAATGTTCTTCTTCTGGTGCTGCAGCCATAGTTAGGATCCCCTGTTAGCACAGGTCCCCATGTTACTGCAGTGCCTCTGAGAACATTTTTTGATCAGGCTTAGCCTACTCATTAATAAAAGCGTACTTGTCTGTTATTACTGCCTGCCTCCCTCTTAGCCCTGCACTTATGGCTAGGCTGGAGGTCAAACTTTTCCTCAGGGGGGAATGCTGCATCTTAACCCCTCCAGGAAACTCATCTCACCCCCTTGGGATCTTAATATTGTGTTAGCAAAGCTTAATCTTCCTCCCTTTTAACCAGCTTTGCCCGCTTGTCTAAAATTATGAACTTGGAAAACCTTGGAAAACCATCCTTCCCTTGGCCCTCACCTCTTCCAGGAGAGTGCCTATGCTACAGGTTCTCATGGCCACTCCCCTTTTCTTATTTTTCACAAAGATGGGATAATTCTCAGGGCTAATCCATCCTTCATGCCTAAGGTAGTGAACAAGCTCTCCCTCAACCATGCCATTCATCTTCTCACCTTCTTTCCCAATCACAAAAACAGGGGGAAAGGATTTTACATTCTCTAGACATGCACAGGCAACTCAGATTTTATCTGTACAAAGCTGAATCCTTCAGAAAAACTTACCAGCTGTTTGCATTTTTATATCCTTTAAGCTAAGACAGCTAGTCTCCAAACAAACTATTGCAGCATGAATTTGAAAAGCTATCTGTTTCTGCTACTGACATCACAGTAAGACTTTGGCTTCCTGCCTTAAAGCACATTTTGCTAGGGAAGTTGCATCCTTAAAATCTTTCCCAAAGAAATAGACACCAAGTCTATCTTGGAGACGGCAACTTGGTACTCTCTACACACCTTTACCAAACATTGCAAAATTGATGCTTTCTCCAGGTACAGGGCAACCTTTGCTAATCTAGACTGCTGGACAACTCTTCTTCTCAATAGCCAACCACCCTCCGTGCTCCTTCAGTTCTGGGAATCACCCATCAGGAATACTGCAACAGTGATTTCAGTCCGAATATAGTACAGTTGTGAAAGAACTTACCATAACAGTAGATGTTCTACCGATCACTGTTGCAGTAATGCAATCTTCCCTACATTCCCACTTTTTAGTCTCACTTTCAACTTCAGTTCTTTGTCCATCTCTGCTCTAGCCTTTGGTCCCTTACATGAGTATGAGGGAGTTTTCTTACCAATTCAACCTATACCTGTCCTAGCTGGCCAGTTTCCTCTCTCAGTAGTCTTAAGGCTGCTGGCTTAGACATGGCCTGAGAATCCATTCTCATCCATCCATTTTTATACCCCAGTGCATAAGTGCTGAGGTCATGCATTGGACGTACCACCTAGGGAAGGTAAAGCTTTGCTAACCTGGTCAGACAGCAGTGCAGAAATATGTCAAGAATATTTTTTTTGTTTAAAAAAGATCTTGAATTCCCTTTCATGAATGACTTGCTTCTAGACATAATTATGTGGTACCTGTGTAGTCTATTGAGTCACGCTTAATCATTAGACAGTTTTGTGAAAAACTTATTGCATCACCCAAGGTTGTATGACCTCTGAGGACGCTACATTTAGTAAAGAACTACATAGTGCAAAGCTTGGGAGAGTATAAAGGGCTGCCCTTCCATTTCATCCAGTGGTGTTTTTCTATTGAAATAAAATCCTTTTATACTCCGGAGCTCAAAATACTACACCATATCCAAATTTATACAAAATATTGCCATGTGCGACCAGTACACAGACTCTTTTTTTATGAGAAAGATCATTGTTGTGTAAACCATTTGTACATACATCTTGCAGTATAAAATCAGTAAATAGTATTTGTTACAGGAAAATCACAGTGTTTTGTACTGTATATCATTCTTGTGTATAAATAAATTGTAGTTCACAACATACCCCTCTGTATTCTTTCAGTAATTGCCCCTTTGTTAAAAAAGTCCACTGCCTTAAATCTGTTTTAGAAAGAAATCACTGTGGACAATTCTTTTTCAAAAATAATTACTGATTAGCACATTTGTTACACAAAAATGCTTCCTTAATGGCAATGATGTGTCATTCCATAGTACTCACTCATGGACGCCTTGCAGTTTCATCTCAGCACAAGGCTTTCGTCTTGCCTGCCATGTTATCTTAGTTTGTTCTTTCTTCCTACTCTCACTGAATTCCCAACTTGTAGCTTGAAAAGCTGCTACATAAGTGAACTGCACTAATTTGTTATATGCTGTTTAAATTGCCCTTATGTTTAAAATATTGCACAGAAAATATAAAGAGCCCTAGCGATGGTTACTTGTTTGAAAGTTGCAGAAGGCATATCCAAACAAATGTGTATGCATTTTACTGACTAATGGTGGATAAAATGCAGTGCCATCACCCAGACATAGAGCGGCAGTGACATTGGTAAGGGAGCATTATGTCTGTCACGTTTTTCTCAAACTGTAACATACAATGTTTGTTACACGGCCATGGCCTATAGCAACATGGCTGATGTGAAGATGGGTAATACCCATGCTGATTCCCGATTACAACATGCAGTACGTTTTTTCCCTCATGTGCCTTTCTACTAATTGCTTGTTTTGTTCATTTAATGCGTTTGTGTGGAGGTGTAAATGGTCTCAGCTATTCTTGATTTTGCATCATATTTCTCCTTTTTTGCCTCATATTTTGGTCTAGTCTTCATAATGTTTGTAGCTTTTCTGGCAAATCAGTGAGGTTTGAAGTCACATTTGTGGCTTTTCTGGCAATTCAGTGAGGCTTGCATTCACATATCTTTTTATTTCTGGCAAATCAGTGAGGCTTGCAATTTGTAAATATTAATGAACGACATTTGAGTTTCAGACTTAATAGCCTTTAGCAAAAGCTTGTTAAAGCAAAGCCTGTTATTCTGTCAAGTTTGTAAGTATACAAATGCAGTAGATGTCCTGTTTTTGGTCTCATGGGTGCCAGTATATATAGCTTTCTAATAGTTTTTTGAGTGAAGAGGATGAGAAGTATGTTGTGGGTATTACATTGGGTTGCACTCTGTATTCTCACAGCAGTGATCTGATAGGAGAAATTCCCTCTCTGGCAGCTATGTATGTACTTATTTCTCCATTTTATTGCAGTCAAATGTCTGAGGTGTAACGTCATATTCATACTATGTTGTGCAGCTTATAAACAAAGGTATGGCATCTAAGTCCAAGGAAGTCATTGTTCCACTGTATTTGGCATTCATCAGAACTATCACGGAGTACAATGCCCCCTTTGGTATGTACCTTACCAGGCATATCCAACAATTGGAATGTCCACAGAGCTTCCTCACTAAAAGAATTCAGGGCATAAATAAAATGTCCTATGCAGACCACCTGAAGGCCCTATCCCTGTAGTCTGTCTCCTACAGGCTTTTCAGGGGAGATCTATGCCTGGCATACAGGCGTACCTCTCAATCTCTTAGAGCAAAAAATCTGGCTAAAGCCATAAATAAAAGTGGGACAAATGCCCAGAAATAAGGACAGTTTCTAAATATTGTTCTTACAAGCTTAGAAAGTTAATAGAATGACAGGTTTTGGATTAGCATGAATTTTCTGAAGGGTATGAAGTCTAAAACCCCTGTCATTACATTCCAACTTCAGTTTTTAATGGTTTGCAACAAATATGCCAGAAAACCAGAATTTTATTTAAAAACGAACCAAAAATATGAAGCATAAATCTGGACATTCTGCAAAAATTTGTACATTTGAGGGGTATGCATACAGAGCATTGTCAGAACCCACTCTGATGGACCTCCTGCATATCCACAAAACAGCACCATATTTACCCGTTCTAAAGACTTAAACCTTGCCTATGATATAAATAGGACCTGCTGTAGAGACAGGTATGTATCCCATCTATGGAACAGGCTTCCCATCCATGTGAAGCAGAGTTCCTCGCTAACCCAATTCAAGTGCAACTTTGACAACTGGATGGAAAACCGGAAGTTCATCCCTGGTTTGGCACCTATGTCCCTAACGGACTCTCCCAGGACCATGCTTACACTTATCAAGGGTATCAAAACTTGTCAAAGATTTGAGATGCATGGCTAGGCTTAAAATGGCCCTTGTGGTTGTTAGCCTAGTAAACACTTATGAACCTATACAACTTGCCGTAATTGATGGCAACAAGTGTATGTGGGGCTGGGAGAATAAATGCACCTCAGCTGACCATGCTTTCACATAATGTTGTTGATTTTGCCTCTTAGTTTGGTCTGTTCCTTGTAAATTTTGTATTTTTTCTGGCGAGTGAGTGAGGGGGTGCAATCACTAAACAGTCAGACATTTGAGTTTCAGACACTAGACTTCATAATAAAGCATGCTGTTGCAAAGTCCTTTCTTTTACACATTTTATACATATATCTGTAATTCTATATAGTTTATAAATATATAAAGGCAATCAGTATCTGTTGGTGTTTTTAGTCCTTTGTTTTGTCATTATTTTGTAGGATTTTTTCCTTGATTCTTGCGCTTTGAGGCTAAGGGGTATTGGGGGTCTGTAGTGAGCTGCACACTGTAATCTGACAAGCGCTTTGAGGCTAAGGGGTATTGGGGGTCTGTAGTGAGCTGCACACTGTAATCTGACAAGCGCTTTGAGGCTAAGGGGTATTGGGGATCTGTAGTGAGCTGCACACTGTAATCTGACAAGCGCTTTGAGGCTAAGGGGTATTGGGGATCTGTAGTGAGCTGCACACTGTAATCTGACAAGCGCTTTGAGGCTAAGGGGTATTGGGGGTCTGTAGTGAGCTGCACACTGTAATCTGACAAGTGCTTTGAGGCTAAGGGGTATTGGGGATCTGTAGTGAGCTGCACACTGTAATCTGACAAGCGCTTTGAGGCTAAGGGGTATTGGGGATCTGTAGTGAGCTGCACACTGTAATCTGACAAGCGCTTTGAGGCTAAGGGGTATTGGGGATCTGTAGTGAGCTGCACACTGTAATCTGACAAGCGCTTTGATGCTAAGGGGTATTGGGGGTCTGTAGTGAGCTGCACACTGTAATCTGACAAGCGCTTTGAGGCTAAGGGGTATTGGGGATCTGTAGTGAGCTGCACACTGTAATCTGACAAGCGCTTTGAGGCTAAGGGGTATTGGGGATCTGTAGTGAGCTGCACACTGTAATCTGACAAGCGCTTTGAGGCTAAGGGGTATTGGGGATCTGTAGTGAGCTGCACACTGTAATCTGACAAGCTTTGAGGCTAAGGGGTATTGGGGATCTGTAGTGAGCTACACACTGTAATCTGACAAGCTTTGAGGCTAAGGGGTATTGGGGATCTGTAGTGAGCTGCACACTGTAATCTGACAAGCTTTGAGGCTAAGGGGTATTGGGGATCTGTAGTGAGCTGCACACTGTAATCTGACAAGCGCTTTGAGGCTAAGGGGTATTGGGGATCTGTAGTGAGCTGCACACTGTAATCTGACAAGCGCTTTGAGGCTAAGGGGTATTGGGGGTCTGTAGTGAGCTGCACACTGTAATCTGACAAGTGCTTTGAGGCTAAGGGGTATTGGGGATCTGTAGTGAGCTGCACACTGTAATCTGACAAGCTTTGAGGCTAAGGGGTATTGGGGGTCTGTAGTGAGCTGCACACTGTAATCTGACAAGCGCTTTGAGGCTAAGGGGTATTGGGGATCTGTAGTGAGCTGCACACTGTAATCTGACAAGCGCTTTGAGGCTAAGGGGTATTGGGGGTCTGTAGTGAGCTGCACACTGTAATCTGACAAGCGCTTTGAGGCTAAGGGGTATTGGGGATCTGTAGTGAGCTGCACACTGTAATCTGACAAGCGCTTTGAGGCTAAGGGATATTGGGGATCTGTAGTGAGCTGCACACTGTAATCTGACAAGCGCTTTGAGGCTAAGGGGTATTGGGGATCTGTAGTGAGCTGCACACTGTAATCTGACAAGCGCTTTGAGGCTAAGGGGTATTGGGGATCTGTAGTGAGCTGCACACTGTAATCTGACAAGCGCTTTGAGGCTAAGGGGTATTGGGGATCTGTAGTGAGCTGCACACTGTAATCTGACAAGCTTTGAGGCTAAGGGGTATTGGGGATCTGTAGTGAGCTGCACACTGTAATCTGACAAGCGCTTTGAGGCTAAGGGGTATTGGGGATCTGTAGTGAGCTGCACACTGTAATCTGACAAGCGCTTTGAGGCTAAGGGGTATTGGGGATCTGTAGTGAGCTGCACATTGTAATCTGACAAGCGCTTTGAGGCTAAGGGGTATTGGGGGTCTGTAGTGAGCTGCACACTGTAATCTGACAAGCGCTTTGATGCTAAGGGGTATTGGGGATCTGTAGTGAGCTGCACACTGTAATCTGACAAGTGCTTTGAGGCTAAGGGGTATTGGGGATCTGTAGTGAGCTGCACACTGTAATCTGACAAGCTTTGAGGCTAGGGGTATTGGGGATCTGTAGTGAGCTGCACACTGTAATCTGACAAGCGCTTTGAGGCTAAGGGGTATTGGGGATCTGTAGTGAGCTGCACACTGTAATCTGACAAGCGCTTTGAGGCTAAGGGGTATTGGGGGTCTGTAGTGAGCTGCACACTGTAATCTGACAAGCGCTTTGATGCTAAGGGGTATTGGGGATCTGTAGTGAGCTGCACACTGTAATCTGACAAGTGCTTTGAGGCTAAGGGGTATTGGGGATCTGTAGTGAGCTGCACACTGTAATCTGACAAGTGCTTTGAGGCTAAGGGGTATTGGGGGTCTGTAGTGAGCTGCACACTGTAAACTGACAATACTGAGCTGAGAAGATACATTTTTCTGTGGTGGCCATTTATGTATTTATTCATTAATTTGATTGCATTTGCACTATCGTTAGCAAGACAACCTTAGAAAAAGAGTATAAGAACTGAAACTGTCGACTGTACTTCGTGTGCAAGGTTCTTTATTGATTTTACCTTTAGACATTAGCAAGATTGACATTTCCAGAAATCATTTCTGATGATGATTTTTTTTTTTTTTTTTTTGTGAACTGCTTTGTAGGTGATGGGTTATACTGCTTATTCATGCTTGCTGTTGACGGCCAACACAGTTGGCTTCAGTGAACTTGCCCTAGCAAGATTTCCTAATATCAAATTACAGAGACATCCTAGATCCTGAATGTCTGTGCTATGTGTGCTTTGACCTTAAATGCAGTTGTGACACACAGATTGCAGTGGTCTTGATAGGTCATTTGCCTGAAATAGTTCGGCCTACCACTGACACAGTAAACAAACTAACAAAATAACTTTTCCCTAATCTTTAATCTTTGGAAGGTGTTACTAAAGTACTTTGTCAAGGCTTGCTTTTAAAATGTGACGTGTTTCATGTATGCATTTGATAGCTTTATTCTGCAAGAAGATGCTGCAGTTTTGATACAGTGTGTTTAAGTGAGTTGCTAGGCATCACAACATTCCGTGTCACCTGTTTTAGCTGTCAGACTGGGAAAATGAACAGCTGTCTGGGGCTTTTTGGTTTCCCAAATTGAGCCTGCAGACAATCCTTATAAATATTTCTCCCAACGAGCAAAGAATCTGAATCCGTGGCCTTGCATTCCTCAGCTTTACATTTGTTTAAGCGGATTTGTTATGTTGTTAATGCACTGATAGTTTTGATGTTGTTAGGCGGCTAGCTGCAGCATGTTAAAAACATGCTTGGTGTCCAGACTTGCCTGGTATTGTCACTTCTAGTTACTGGAATGTAGAAGCACAGTAGAATAAGATACTGTTATAGTGTGATCATTTCAGAAATGTGGTGCAATTCCACAATTGTCAGGGGTGGGTCCAGTACCTATATAGATTCTTACAAATTCAAATAAATGATATTAAGGCCCACGCTCTAAACAGAACTTAGAAATATTAGACGACTAGATTAGGCTTGGTATAAAGTATGCATACGCAGTAGAGCACTGAATGGTCTGATGTGAAAAAGTGCTACTGTTGTACACTAGAAATGTGAATATGAATTTACAGGAAGATCAGGGCTAACTGCTTAGAAGGCAGATGGGAATCTCCAGTTAAATTTTGTTAAATAACTGAGAACAGCAAGACCATATCCCCTAACTCATAAGATGCTTGAGATGTTATTAGAAGTAACAATACCAGATGTAAAGAAGTACTTTTCTTGTATGGTCTCTGATAAATCTTTAGAATTCAGTGCTGCTCCCAGTTCTGGAATCCTTGCTTCAGTAAATGGATTATAATGAAAATAAAATGGTAATCAGTGTTAGCAGATAGCCACTGTCAGATGCACAGGACACATGAATAACAGAAATATGGTCAGATGAAACAATAAAACTTTAGGAGAGATTTCTAGAGATCTGACAAGCTAGACCAGTATTATTAATCAGAGCATCAGAATGTGCCTGCAGATGTTAAGGTTTAATGGAGGGTATAGAGAATGACATTCTTTGCAGAAAGAATGGTAGAAAGTGCAAGTGTTATTGAGTTTTAAAAGAGGTGTGAACAGAATATAGGATGTGGTGGCCTCTTAATGTTATTAAGAGCAAACAGGAAAATGGGAAAAGTACTGCTGCCTGCAAGGAATGAGTTGAAAAGAAAGTTAAAGATACTGGAAGGGGGTTGCAAAATTAGGCCACTGATCTTATCCAGAGCCAAGTTGTAGGATTTATCAGACAAGCAGCATGTGTGCTATGGTACAGCCTGTTGGCTAAAAATGCTGTTATTGTTGTCTGCTTTGTGAGGTATTTGGTTTTGACCAAGTTCTGTTAGGCTGTTCACTCATGATTGACAAATGTCAAGCATTTTTTATTAACTTTGCAACTTATTTGAACTGTTTTTTTTTTTTTTTTAATTCTGATGCTGTTTGCACCTTAACCAATCGTTTTCAAGTGCTTTTCAACTTTTGAACTGTTGAGGGCCACACACTCAAGTGTGATAGCCGTTTTTCTGCTTTAAAAGTGTTTGTTTTAAAGTATCTGTTTTAATTTTTGAAAAAAAAAAAAACAAACAAAAAAAAAATCCTATCTCGCTACTCATTTCCTGCCTTTCTATAACCAATAGGTTTTCACATTTTGCTGAATTAAGGGCTGTTTTGTAGTTTCTGTGTTGCCCAGACTTTACTAAGATAGAAGGAAGCTTCTCTGTTCATCAGTAGGAGTGGTGAGCTTTGAGCAGCCTGCCTGTCGCTGGAGGAGTGGTTTCAGCTCAGAATCTGTAGTTTTATTGTCCATTTTGGGCTATTTCTATCCCTTTCATCTTTCTGTTTAAAAACCCATGTTTAAGCAATTTTGTGCATCGTGCAGTGCTGTTTAACTAGGGTTAAACTATTCCCAGTGCCAGAAAGTCTTCTCTTCAAATTTTCCAGTAGAACTAGCCAGTTTTCTAATTTTAGCACTCAAAACTGTTTCCTTGTGCTCGGCACTTGTTCAAAACTCATTGCATGCCCTAAATAGTCTACAAATTACTGCAGCACTCAACTTTCATCACTTATAAGAGGAAAACAGTATTTAGTACTTAAATTAATAAGCACCTATCCAGGCATGTCTAAGGGTCAACTCCCAGTGTTTTCCCCCATCCACCTGATGAATCTGGGCATCTTGGGGCAATGTAGCAATTGCCTCATGTACACTGACAACCCTCTCCTCCTACCACCCAAAACTACAACCTGTGAGAGATGCACTTATATAGCCAAACTGGAAGCCAAGCTCTCTCCAGCCAAGACTGGACTAGACAGTCAAGAGGAGAAGGTAAACACCTGCACCACACCACACTCAGTACATAGTCCATCAAAACCTACACCACGTAAACCCACACATAGTAACACAAAACACATACCTACATTTGCAGAGGCTCTCAATAAAAAATCTGCTCAAACAACAGAGACCTCAAAGGCTGAAATGCAAGCAACCACCACACCCCAACACTATCCAAATGACACATAACCCACATAATCAGTGTGCCACTCAACCTCAGCCCATAAGGCAAAACAACGTACCCAAATCAATAGTCATAGGTAACTCTATAGTCAGGCAAACTGATGTCCCACTCACCAGGCTAAACAAGGGGAAAGTTACTGTCAGCTGCCTGTCGTGTGCCAGGATCCACCACATAATGCACGCTCTCAGGTCACTCCACAACAAGTACAGATATGACTCTGTCATTGTCCATGTTGGTGTGAATGACCTGAAATATACCTCGATGGACTACATGAAAAGAGACATGGAGGAGTTGTGGATCATGTAGCCCAGACTAGTATGACCCTAGCCCTGAGCAGCATCCTGCCATTGCCCAAAATGATATCACAGTACAAGGACAAAATGATTGACTTCAACAATTAGCTAAGCTTCTGGTGTCATTCTAAGGGGATCCAGGATCTGTCTGCCTGGGACGACATGATCGACAGACCAAAATACTTTGCCAGAGGTGGTCTTCACCTGTGGCCCCTGGGATTCCAGATACTGGCTAAGGCTCTTGCCACCCCTATAGTACCTTTTTTAAGCAAAGTTCAAATGACAAACTCACCATCGTAGCAGATACAAGCAAGTAAAATTTGAGGGTAATGCTACTCAATGCAAATGCACTCAATCGAGGCACTCCTTAAAATGGAGAATATTGACATCTGTGCAGTGACAGTGACTTGGTTCAAGCCTCCAGAGAGCACCCCTGCATTACCAGGCTATAATGCATACCACACTATTTGGCCACCTAACCTGGACCGAAACACTAAAGGAGGAGGCGTGTCCATATTCATAAAGGATATCCACACTGCCAGGCTAGTTGCTCAATATAACGCATCCAAAGTTATCCAAGTGCAACTAACACTGGGCAAGACTGCAATCCAGGTTGTACCTTGTAACAGATCCCCCGCCATGCCCCAGGATGCCCATTCCATGTTTCTTGATATACTGGATAATATTAAGGTACAGCTCAATATCCTAATAATGGGTGATTTCAGCTACCCCACCATCAACTGGGAAAATTACTCATGTTCTAATGCATTTGCTCAATGTTTTCTGGAATTCATAAATTCCACCACCCTGTATCAGCTTGTCCATACCCCCACCAGAGGCAGCAATATCCTGGACCTGGTCATTACCAATATGGGCAACAGATGTTCTACACCAGAGGTCAACTCCTCACTAGTCAGATCTGACCACAAGCTAATCACCCTAGACACCCATATCTCGCCCCCACTCCCCATTAAGGAAACCACCGTAAAAAACTTTTCCAAAGCCAACTTCATGCTTCGTAAGACAGAAGTGGCAAACTTCACGACACCCATACAGATGGAAAATAGAGGTACAACTGCTGAATCCTTTACAAATGCACTGTATAAGCACATACATGAGTGCATGGATCATGCTATCCCCAATAGAACCAAGACGCTATCCTCCAAAAAAAGGAAGCCAATCTGGATTTCCCCTGCTGTAAATAAACTCTACAGCAGAAGGAAGAAGCTGTTGCAAAAAAGAGTAAAATCCCCTGATTGCAGGAACTCCCTGGTCAACCTCAGTAAGAAGCTGAGATCCCTCATAAAATCCTACAAGGCTAGTTACAAAAATAAAATTGCCACTGATTCTAAAGACAGCCACTGCTCAATGCTAGAAGTCTAAATCTGAAAATGCACTCACTCAAAGCACTCTTCAAAATGGAGAACATTAACATTTGTGCTATAACAGAGACCTGGTTCAAGGCAGCAGAAAGCACCCCTTCACTACTAGGATATAACTCATTCCACACCTTTCGTCCCCAGAACTTGGGCTGAAGCTCCAAAGGTGGTGTTTTTCCATATTAATAAAGGATGCGCATACCTCCAGACTGGTAGCCCAACATAACGCATCAGAGATACTTCAGGTGCAGCTAACATTGGGTAATACAGCGATTCAGGTCATAGCCTGCCATAGGTTCCCAACCATGTCCCAAGACTCACACTGCATGTTCCTAAGCACCCTGGAGAATATTAGGGTCCAACTTAACACTCTCTTACTAGGCAACTTCAACTACCCATCCATTAACTGGGAAAACTACTCATGTACCAATACACTTGCCCAATATTTCCCGAAGTTCATTAATCCCAGTACCCTGGACCAGCTCGTTCTTACCCCCACTAGAGGTAGCAACATCCTTCACGTGGTCATTACTAACATGGGTAACCATTGCTTTACACCAATAGTCAGCTCCTCCCTGGTTAGATCCGACCAAAAAGTAATCACCTTGGAAATCCACATCCCTCCTACCCCCCCCCCCCACCCCCGCAAAGCTAAACACCATGACAAACTTCTCCAAAGCTTTCTTTGGGCTCTTAAAAACAGAGGTGGCTAACTTCACTGCACCCATGCAAATGGAGAGTAGTTGTATGACTGCTGAATCATACACCAATGCACTGTACGAACACTTACACAAATGTATGGATCTCACCATACCCAATAGAACCAAGATGCTCTCCTCAAAAAAAAAAAAAAAGGAGCCAATCTGGTGGTCCCTTGCCATAAACAAACTCTACAACAGAAGGAGGAAACTGATGCAGAATAAGGTGAAGTCCCAAGATTGGAAAAAATCCATAATCAACTTCAACAAAAAGTTGAGATTCCTCAACAAATCCTCTAAACGTAGCTATGAAAACAGAATTGCAGCAGATAGTAAAGACAACCACAATGCCTTCTATAGTTATGTAAAGAATCTCCACGGCAATATCCAGATTGGCTCTGAGCTACTGCATAATGGTACCTCATATAATGAGCCAACAGATATTGCCAGTATACTGGCTGACAGATTCAGTGCTAACTTTACCCCCCCCCCTCCAAGGACCAATCACAATACCTGTAGATTTCCAGGCACCCAGAATTACTGCTGCACAGGTTAAAAGAGCACTGTCCAAGGCAAAGAATACAGCTTCTATGGGACGTGACAATATCCCTGGCTGTGTTCTACATGAACTACAGAATGAACTGGCACCTCACCTGTGTGCCCTGTTCAGTCACAGCCTCACTTAAGGCTTTGTCCCTACCGAATGGCGCACTGCTACAGTCATCCCTCTCCACAAAGGAGGAGTGACTACAGACCCTGAGAACTATTGCCCCATTAGCCTGATGAGCTTGATATGCAAAGCTATGGAACGCATCATCATGGACCTAATAAAGAAGGATATAGGGAATCTGCAAACTCTAGATCCCACACAGTTTGGTTTTGTGAAGGGTAGATCATGTCTGCTCAACTTGGTCGACTTCTTTGAGTCAGTCACCAGAGCTGTGGATGAAGGCAAGGTGGTTCATACAGCCTACCTTGATCTGGCCAAGGTTTTTGATACCATTCCCCACTCAGGAATCATAGAAAAACTCATTAAGCTAGTCATCAACCCCTATATCACTAGATGGGTTGCAAATGGTTCACAGATAGAACCCACAGTGTGAAAGTAGCTGACTCCAAGTCAGACTGCCGACTAGTCACAAGTGGAGTCCCACAGGGTTCAGTCCTGGGTCCTCTCCTGTCTGGTATCTACTTCTCTGAAGTCCAGGCCAACACAAAGGGACTCTGGCTGACAAAGTTTGCAGATGATTGCAAGTTGGGAGCTATTATTAACTGATAAACCAAAAAAAGGTACAAGCCAGATAGCCAGTCCCAGATGATTGTATATTCCACAAATCCACGAACCAACACAGATAAATCACACTGCAAACCAAAGAACATTAACGTAGTATAAAATATCCTAACGCTTTCATCGTATCACTTCATCAGATGAATACCACAATCGAAATCGACTGTTTAAATAGAAGAAGAACTTCTATTTTATACTACATTCATGTTCTTTGGTTTGCAGTGTGATTTATCTGTGTTGGTTCGTGGATTTGCGGAATATACAATCATCTGGGACTGGCTATCTGGCTTGTACCTTTTTTTGGTTTATCAGTGCAGTTTCGGGTACTTGTGACCAACTTGCTTGTTTCATAGCTATTATTAACTCCCCAAGTGATGCTGACATCCTGCAGAATGGCCTGACTGAGACCAACGACTGCTGTCAGAACCATGGCCTTAAGCTCAATGCCAAAATATGTGTCATCATCCCCTTTGGGGAAAACCCAGTTCCCATGAATTACCACATTGATGGTAGTCCACTGAACACAGAAGGCATTATAAGAGATCTAGGAACACAGGCTGACAGCAATCTCTCTTTTGATCACCACATTGCCACTGTGGTCAGAAAGTCCTTCTATGTGGCACATCTCATTACTAAGGGTTTTGGATCCAGGAAGAAGGAGATTTTTGTCTCCCTCTACTCTTCCCTCATTAGGCCAATCATCGATTACAATGCCCCATTTGGCATGTACCTAACTAGACACCTGCAACAACTGGAGAGGCCACAAAAGTACCTCACAAAGAGGATCCTAGGCCTTAAACATGGCCTATATGGACAGACAAAAAACTCCAACTATTCTCTGCCTCATATTGCCTACTTAGAGGTGATCTCTGCTTGACTTACAAAACCATGTCTGACCCAGCTCTGTTAGAAATGCTACATCTAAAGAAATCCCAATCCCTCTGCATCACACACTCCAGAGACCTCATCCTCATTACCACAATCAACAGAACATGCTGGAGGGGACAGCTTCATAACCCAGAGTCTGCCTATGCTATGGAATAGACTTCCCATACATGTCAAGCAGAGTACCTCACTGTCCCTCTTCAAGAGAAATCTTGATGAGTGGATGGGAAACAGAAAATTCATCCCGGGGATAACTCCAGTGGCTGTACTTGACAGAGGCACTGGGAGCTAAGGTCAGATGGCACTATGCTAGGGGAATCCTATGGCTAGGCTTGTAAAGGCCCCAGGCCCATTAGCCTAGTACACACCTATGAACCTATGAACAAAGCATTCTACAGCTATGTCAAGAATCTCAGTGGCAACACTCAGATCTGCTCTGAGCTACAGCACAATGGCACTAAATATACAGAACCAACTGATATTGCCAACATCCTGGCAGATAGGTTCAGTGCAAACTTTACCCCCCACGCACCTCCCCAAAGGGCTCATCTCTATACTGGAAGAATGCAAATTCCCTGTAATCATGGAAGCACAAGTAAAGGCCACACTGTCCAAAGCCAAGAACACAGCATCCATGGGACCTGACAACATCCCAGGCTGTGTTCTGCATGAACTACAGAATGAACTGGCACTCCACCTAAGTATCATGTTCAATCATAGCCTCACTTCAGGCTTTGTGCCTACTGAATGGCACATAGCGACGGTTATCCCACTTCACAAATGGGGTGCCACCACTGAAACTGAGAACTACTGCCCCATTAGCCTGACAAGCCTGGTCTGCATGGCCATGGAAAGTATCATCTTGGAGCTTATAAACAAATACATAAGTAACTTCCAAACTGTGGATCCTGCTCAGTTTGGGTTTGTAAAAGGTAGATCATGTCTCCTAAACTTGATTGACTTCTTTGAAGCAGTCACCAGAGACATGGATGAGGGTAAGGTGGTGCACACAGCCTATCTTGACCTCACCAAGGCTTTCAACACCATCCCCCAGCTCACCAGACTGGGGATAATTCCCTAAGCAAGATGGTTGGCCAACTGGCTCACTGGCAGAACCCACACAGTGAAAGTAGCCAATTCCAAATCGAACTTCAGACCAGTGACAAGTGGAGTACCACAGGGTTCAGTCCTGGGTCCTCTCCTGTTTGGCATCTACTTCTCAGAAGTTCAGGCTAATACAGCATGTCTTTAGCTAATGAAGTTCGCAGATGACTGCAAGCTAGGAGCCATAACAGAATCGGCTAATGATGTGGACATTTTACAAAGGGGTCTTACTAAGACTGATGGTTGGTGTCAAAGTCATAGCCTCATGCTCAATGCCAAGAAGTGCATTGTCATCCCCTTTGAGAAAAACACTGTACCCATGAACTGCCACATAGGCGGTAGCCTACTAAACACCGAAAGTGTGATAAGAGACCTTGGGACACAGGTGGATAGTAGTCTCTCCTTTGATAATCACATTGCCACAGTAGTCAAGAAATCCTTCTATGTGGCACACCTCATCACAAAGGGGTTCTCCTCCAGAAAAAAAGAGGTCATCCCTAATTAGACCCATTATAGAGTACAACACCCCATTTGGCATGTATCTCACAAGACATCTACAACAACTAGAAAGGCCAAAGAAATACCTCACAAAGAGGATTACTGGCCTCATACACAGACCATCTCAAAAAACTTCAGCTCTGTTCCATCGCATATTGCCTATTCAGAGGCGAACTCTGCCTAACATACAAAACCATGTCAAACCCAGATATGTTGGATATGCTCCACTTAAAGAAACCCCAATCTCTCTGAGCCACATGCTTCAAGGACCTAAAACTTGTCACCACAATAAACAGAACATGCTGGAGGGATAGATTCCTGTCCCAGAGGCTTCCAATGCTCTGGAACAGACTACCTCATTCATGTCAAACAAAGCTCCTCATTAGCCCTCTTTAATAAAATCTTGACAATTGGATGGGAAATAGGAAATTCACCCCGGGGATCACTTCTGTGGCTCTTCTCAACAGTGGCACAGGAAAATCATTTTCTTGGGTGGCGAAAGCCAGGGAACTTTTGTGGCTAGGCTTGTATAGGCCCGAGGGCCAATAGCCTATTACCTACTTATGAACCTATAGATTCATAGATATTCCTAGGCCACTGCGTCTTATGACCATTCTTGCCTTTCCAGTACCTTCTGTTTGGCTGCAGTGTCTTACTCTTTCTTCACTTCATATCAATGTGTTTCAAGTGCAGTCATCGAAATACTTTCAGGTTTCCTGCCCTTAAGCATCCAAAATGTTTGGTCATGAATGTCAGATTCTGCAATATCTTTTGTGTAGACTCGACCTTCCTGTTATATCAATGTATGTATCACAGTTTGACTCTTTAAGGTTGCAGTATGAGACATGGTCTTAAAAGGCCATTTAAAAGTACTTCCGTTATCTGGTGTGACACTTCCACTCCCTTACAAACTGTTTCTGTCTACTTATGTCAGAGAATATCTAATAATATATCTCTTAGCCAGCCTTTGATATGTTAGCCCAAGCAAAGCATCCAAAAATCTTTCAGTGTAAATTATGTAAGACAGTGCATACCGTTTTCTGCCATATGTCTTTAAGCTGCTACAGAGCATTTTGGCAGCACAACTCATTTCCTTCCTTTAGAACCATAGGCCTCCTCTTCCTCTGGCCTTCTTCTAAGCCTGTTCCCCCCACCCAAGTGCCCCCCATCCAAACCAAATTGCCAGTGAAACTTCAAGAGCATGTTGTGTGTACAAGAGTCTGCCAACGTTGTCCATTGTGGAGAAGCATTATGGATACCTTGTAGTGATCCTTGCCCTTTTCGAAATGAAAATTCACTTCTTTCCTTTTTTTTCTTTGCAGTGGTATACTTTTTTGGCTAGCTTTTTACTACTACCTCATTCCTGTTTCAGATGCAGAAAATAAAGAGGGTGTTATCATTTTTCTAAGTTGTTATGAATTATTTTTGTCAGTTTTAGTGAAGATTGTTAAAATTTAATGCAAAAAAGCATTAATGCCCCCAACATGTTTCTACTATTGACTAAGTGATATCTTTTGTGCTAATTGCTGATGCATTTCAATGTTTCTGCTAGCATCATATGTAACATTTGTGACTTGAAAGGGCATGACAAACTGATGCAGCGATTTTTTTAGATGTTCCAATTGCAGTCATATAGTGAGAGAGATATCAGTGTTGAATGTGATGATGATGGTGGTGAATCAGCATATATAACTGATATGAATGATTATTCAATTAATGTCAACAGAAGTGCTATCTGCTGTGTTGCATCATGACGTAATAAGAGCCTGCCAAGTTTGTGAAACTTGTGCTTAGTTCTATGAAACCAATTTGTATTGTTGTATGTACTATAGTGGAATAAATGATACGATGTACAATTTATAAATATGTGGTGGGGATGAAGCTAAAGATGGTAGAATGATGGGAAACCACTCTTATGGTAATTCAGAGGAAATACATACGCTGCTGGCAAAATATCCTCTACTTTGAGGCTTCAGGTAAGTCTCATCAATGAAAACAGTCGGTTAGTTGTGGAAGGTATTTTTTTTCTTCCCATAATAACCCTACATTGGAATTGTCTCACATTACAGTTGATTATCACTTGGCATTAAAATTATTTGCTTCCATCTAATCAGATCATCAATAAGTATAACAATTTCACATGACCAGACTCAAAGTATAGTTGAGTGTCTGGTACTTTTAAACCTTTAACATTATAATTCTTCTCAAGACACTCAACATTTTTTTCAAAATAAAAGTCCTCATCATATTCATAGTTTCATCAATTGATAGCTGTAGGCTTGTAGTCTAGGTAGCCATTGAGAGGTGTAGCTAAATAAGCCTATAGATTTATGACGTCTTAGCTGAACAGGTCAAGAAGAGCTTTTCAGCAAACCCCAAGGGTGAATGTGTGACTAGATGAGTGTGTGTTTAAAGGTAGCTAGTGTATTATTTTGCCTGATGTGCAGAGACTTTCTTTCCAGAGAATGTGGATGAGATTGCTTAGCTGCCTATCATGCCGTCAGGTTCTTTGTGCATGCTGCTGATATTTTGGGGGGGGGGTTGGATGTGGTGCTGACAGGTTTGTGGTAGTAGTGCCTTGCATCCCACAGTAAATCAGGTAGAGATCACCATGCAAGAACCTGCATAATACAGTCTGTACTGACTGGGCTTTTAATCTGCTAGCTACCTGAGGAAGCCTAGTCCAGTATATTTTTAGTTAGGAATCACTGAGGTCTTTCTAGATGGAAAAGGTGCTTGGACAGATGCATGACAAAAGGGCATTTGCATTCAATGATGGCCATAATGTCAGCTGTATGGAGAGGAATTCAGATGTTTGCTCACAGTATGATGCCCTTGGAAATTAATAGTATTCGACTGAAAGATTTTCTAACCATGACACAGCTACTTCAAACGGAGTTCTCCTTTCTCACTCCCTCTGTACTCCCCATCCTAATTACACTTCTACCCATCTGTATGCCATATTCTCCCTCATTTCAAATCTCTCAAACATAAATATCTCCACTGTCCTTTACACTTTTTTTATCCCTTGTTTTTCTGTATATTTTATAGATACATTATACATTTCTTCACTGAGTGAACATCTTAATAATCAAACAGGATATTATGTATATATTTGTCAATATTGTTAATTCTACCTGGGATACTTATGTACTTATTTCAACAATGATGAATAGTTAGTACCTGTCTCCATGTTACTCTATGTTATATCTTTAAGTGTTACATTCTGTTGTATAGTTATGCTCTACTTTTGTTTTGTAACCCTGGGATGAACACAAAGAATACAATAATTCTGCAGTAAACAGATAACTAAGCCTGGATCTAGGCATCGATATCTAGTAGTAAGGTATAACATTGTACTTTACTCAAAATCTAAAAAAAAAAAATACTTATACACTATGGCACTGTCAGTATAGTTGTGGGTAGGCTGTGTGTGTGTGTGTGTGTGTGTGTGTGTGTGTGTGTGTGTGTGTTTCTGCATGTGTGGATTTCTCTACAATAATGTCCTTATTTTATAAGTGATAGTATGGAAATAAGAATTACAAAGCTGAAGTAATTTAACAATGGAAATCAGTGACAGAGCAATAACTTACAGCTTTTCATGGATGAAGTTTTCAGTAAGCTGGTATAAACAGGCTTGGATACTATTAACAGCAAATAATGAGGAAACTTCTCTGTGTGGAAGAGACTGTTAACATCAATTCTAGGAACAACTAAACCACACTATTCCAAGACCATGAGGAAGTCCTGTCCCATCTGTGATCCTGCAGACCACAATGAAAGAGGCTGAGATGTCCAAACTAATTTGTGTTCTAGGAGTAAAAGTCAAATAAAATGAAGCTTCACTGACATTTTCTTTCGTATGTGCACACTTCAGAAGGGAAAATAATGGAGCAAACATTAATTCAGATACTAGAAGGTCAGCCAAGTGTCCAAAGATGAGGAAGAATAAGACATAGTTGCGTACTTAGAAGATTCAAGAAAGGCTAAGGTGCAGCTCCTCCCAGGCTGCAGTAGTGAGTATCTCTGTAGTGTACTAATCTTCCTGAAGAGTGAAAGCAATTCATAGTCTCTAATGATGAGATTTTTATACTATACTGATTAACAAAAAGTTATGGCACTTAGATTTGCTTAGTAAAGTATATTTACAAATCAATCTGCTCTTCTGATACAAGCTATAAATAGAAGAAAATAAGACGAAAACCCATTACGTGTAAGTATTTTAACTAAATGAGCAACAGTGTTTAGCACCTTAGAAGAAGTATATGGCATAGCGGTCTTTTTTATAAGATAATAGATCAGTCCATGGCAAAAAAAAATGGTTGTCAGTTAGAGATACTTTCAATATATAAATAAAGTCATCCTTGACAGTCTTTGGAAGGTAAGGCAAAAGGAAAACCTCCCCCAGGAGTGTTAATGAGATCATGTGATTCTTGGCACACCACAGTAAGAGAAAAGGAATTTTTCTGGTATGAAGAACTCTGCATACAGTTCTTCCAATTTCTCTGAGATTCAAGTAAAGGTAAAATATGCCTTGATTGATTTCAGAATTTGACATCTTCCATTTTGTCTGTTTCATGACTTTTTCTTTTGTTTTAATGCTGTACATCGGAAATCATGCAATATGGCAATCAAAGAAGGTAGAATAGAATCCACCAGAGTGGCACATCATACCAAAGCACTCTGGAAATGTAAGGCTAGGCACTTTCAGCTAGAACTGATGAAATAAGTCATTCTTTGCTTTGCAAAAATGAGCTCCAACACAATAATGTCATGACAGAATGATTAAGCAACAACATACACACACACACACACACACACACACACACACACAGACACATAAACACATGCACAAAAATAAAGAATATCATAAGGGAAAATGCATAAAGATATATACAAATGTAATTAATTGAATATATTATAATAGAGAAGTGCTTTATAAGTAGTGTTTTTTATGCATTCTCTCACGCTGTCATTTTCCTCTTCCCGCCATGTTATTACAAATGAAAATACATTTGCAGAAAATCTAATCATGTGAAGCAAAGCAGAGGGAGGTGGTAATTACTTTGTAGTGCATGTCACACCGTGATTATGCCA
>NC_056730.1:134082149-134197149 GCF_019279795.1 Protopterus annectens | reverse complement strand
AATTAACCAGACCTTTTATTAGATTCCTCAGTGGTCCTCAGGACTGCAAGCCTATTAAGTACCTATGAACAATCAGAGAAGCCATGTATATGGAGGAGCAGGCCTCTCATTCCTCAAAACAGAGCATCTTCTTATGACTTGATGCAGACAAATCATGTCATAAGTTGCAGTCACACTGTTTGCTGATGACTTTTTATCATTCATTTGTTTTTGCAGCAGTTGAATACTAGATCCATACCAAGCAGTAATTCCTGATATCCCTATTTCTGTTTGTTCTAACGGCCGAACCACTAACACAGATTACCAGTGCCTCAGCATCCATAAAGGGAAATCATATTAAAAAACAGGGTATAGTGGATTACATTTTTATTTAATTATTTATTTATTGTAGTAGATGATCTCCTCTTAAATTTCACTGACACAAAATTCACTGCTAACACTCATTCCGGTGTGTTTGATTTCCAAAATATTGCAAGCTGCTCAACCCATGCAAAAAACAGAGCCACTATCATTCTAAAGAACTACATGCCATCTTGCACTGCAGCTGATAAGCTGCCTTAGCTTAGAACATTCATACACAGGTACAAATGGATTGGATTTATTGCACACTAGTTGGTGCAGAAATGTGCAAAAATGAACCATCATTAAATCTCACCACTACCTTCAACGCTATACCCAGCATGTTCTGTCTCACTGCCCAGTAGCAGCTCAAAACATGGGCAAATATGTTACTAACCTCTGTAGAAGTATGCATGAAATGTAAATATTGCCTTAAGGATTAGGCTTTGAGGGCTTGATTCTGTAGTTTTTATCAGCTGTTTTAAGTTCATTATTACTATCCCTCCCCCTATATATTCTAGTAACTAGAAATTGTAAAAATGCCTACCTTGTACAGAGTACTACAAGATGGTGTCAGAAAACAGAAACTACAGGAACTAAAGTTAATATATCTTTAATTAGAAAAACTGTAGATCCCTACACTCCACTTCATAAACTAGTATTTCTGTGACTTCTGTCTGAAGTTGTTAACAAAGAAAGGAAAGAAAGATGGAAATATAAGGGTTTTGTTCAACATTCCCGGAAACAAGAGAAGATTATTTGTAAAAAGAGAAGAAAATGCCCTTCATTTTATGAATAACTTTTGCAACAGGGAATAATTTTCAAAATGAAGCTATAAATCCATAAATAAGGGAAAAATATACTTTATCATTTGTATTAGTCAATCTTATCTTATCCTACAGAAATGTTAAGACAAAAATAATGTAGTATACATACTTGGTGTACTGCTATGTCTGTCTACATGGAAAAACTCTGTATGGAAAAGATCTGCTTAAACTACTTCTGAAATTAATAGAACATTATTTGTAGATTCATTTCCAGGCTGTCCCATTTATGCAATCACTGCAAAATATGGGATGGAGGTGAACTACCCTGTCTTAAAAGATTATTGTGAGGAAGTAAAAGGTGTGAGCACACTGTACATAACTCAAATTACATGCAAGATGCCTTTATATTTTTTGGCGGTCCTAGTCTATTTGCTATAATGAAAAAAATGTATACATTTTTTACATCTGTGCTTTACGGTGACAAAAAAAAATATTTTTCAGTGGAAAATAGCTGCAATACCCGCTGTTGAAACAGTACAGAAAACATTTGTTTGTATGGTATTAGTGACCACAAACATGAAAGATCTTTCTCCATTTTCAGAATATGGATGTGGACTAGAACCCTCCCCTTATTTACAGACTACAAGCATTGAAGTGAGTGGAAAAACAAACTAACAAAGCCACATTCTCAAACACATAACAAGAAGAAAACAGTTAGAAGGCCAAAACAGGAGACTAATTAGCAGATTATATTTCTAGTCACCTCTCTTAATCAGTTTTAAGAATGTATGCATGTAAATTTAAATTGAACTAGCTGTGTCCATGTCCCTTTCCCCAATATATTCTTGATTACTTAAAGGTATGCAAAATATGTAGGGAAACTGGACATTTTAGGTAAGGACATTTGATGGGTTCATAGGCAAATACCTGGCAAATTGCCTTAAAGTTCCACTTTAAACCTAGCCGGTAGCCTGAGGTTAGAATCAAATCTTGTACCATCTGTTTGAGGTGAAGACCTTAACCATTTTGCCAAACCCACTCTTCCTTATGTGGAAAGAGAAGTCACTGCGAATATGAGAAGACTGAGAAGTAATTAAGGTATGACTGTAGAAATGTAATTGTGTTTGTTCAAGCCCATAAACATTTTGAAAACATATTCACCACTCCTTGGGCTACTGATACCTTAGGGAACAACAGTCAACACAAAGTGCTCTGTTTCATTACCTTGTAATTCTGAAGAACATTATTTTGGAGTGCTGCTCAATCATTGGTGGAGAAACATGTGAGCTGCAACCTGGATTTTACCACATCACCTCTGGTTCTTTGGCCTCATTGACATATTGCATATCCTTGACCAACATCTGGCTTTATTAGTTGTTGGTGGCCTGTGGGTCTGATGGGAAACAAGGAGGACTGTAAGGACACTCACAGGTACATCTTCAAATCTCATCTTCCCATGAGCTCATTTACTAAGTTTCGGGTTTCTTTTCTATTTTTTGACTGTCCACTATAAAATATGGCTTCTCTGTACTATTCTGATATGGACTACCTGTGAATATGCTCTGCTTGATTGAACATTGTACTCTGCCTGTTCACCGGAATGTATTTACACAATTGTTTTTTTCTTTGTTATTAGTATGAACTATTCTGTTACTCCTTATTTTTCTACATTTTGTCTTTATGAAATGTTTTGTATCCCACCCACACTGAGCCTGAAATTGGACAATATTGATCAGTGCCTTCCGATGGTAAATAAATAAAGTTAGAGAGCTCAATGAATAGTTGCACTTCTGGTTTATTGCGTTGATTCTAATCTGAATGCAGATATTGCAGTATTTAATTTTGGTTTGCTTTGCTGATTGTTTTTCAGTAATGTTTGTCCCCAGTTCTTTATTCTGCATCTTATTTGTTGTGTTTAGCTGCTGCTTGTATCTTCACTTACTTAGACTGTTAAGTTTCTATTTGAATTAGCCTGTAAGAAGAATTACATTGGGCATGTGTGATCCCTGACGTAAAGACCATGATTTTAGCTAAACATGTTGTTCTCCACTTGATGTCTTTTCTGAGTCCATTCCTGCGTCTTATTTATAATCTAAGTGAAACTGCAGCTACTTCCTTCCTTAGATTTGTAACCAATTTCTAAAATTGCTCAAGACTGCATGCATGACATCAGTACAGATTGGTTACCCGACCAGTTTTTCAGCGCAACCTTTTTTCAAGGGCTTATGTTAAATTTGTGTTTGTATGTTCATGGATTAGACTGTAGACAATTGGCTGTAGCACGCTGCTTTCTTTGGCATACACTGCCTGTACACTCTGGTGATGTACTGCTGGATGCTAGATGGAAGTGTGACAACAGCAAAGGATTAGTTGCTTTTACTCTTCAGTGGTTAGAGAAGAAAGTGCATTATATTAAGTAGTTGCAGGGTTTAAGTGCCTCTGTATTACTTATTTTCTGGACCCTGAGATAACTACCTTAGGTGTTCTTATTCAACCCCCCACAATCCATATTTTACTACACTCATTCTCTCCCCCCATTCATATTTGCCTCCAACACCACCTCCAGCCATCCTGTCACTGTCTCTTAAGCCTGGTTGTCCAAGTTTGGTGAGATAAAACATACAAAATGGTCAAAATGCCAACTGAGGTAAATTGTTATGCTACTTATGAAAAGCTGCCTACATGTCTGCATAGCATTATTGTGCCAGAGCTCTGGGATGGCTTATCAGACGGTTGTTCTGTGATTGATTACATAAAAAAAAAAACTTATGAAGTCGTAATATGTCTTGTTGATTTGCACCAGCTTTGTAATATTCTTCATTTAAGGGCCTGATTTCAGAAGGAAATGATCCATGTCCATCAAATGTTGCTAGCTTTTTGCTTCAACATCTTTCATCTGCATGTATTTCTTTGATAATGTGGGAAATGAACAAGTCCAAGTAAGATTTTCCACTATAACATGGTCTACAAGTATTTGAAACATGACAACGAATCAAAAAGTATATATAATAGCTCAGCAACATAACATAAGTAAAGCAGTACATGAAGGCAGTTTGGAATTAGAAACAAAAGCAACAGGACAAGGACACATGAAGTGCAGATGCAAACTATACAAAATGATTTATGAAATATGTCATGTTACACAGAGGCAGGCTGGCACAGTTGCACAGCAGATAGCATTGTTGCCTCACAGCAAAAAATTCCCCAGTTTGATTCTTGGCTAGAATATCTGCTGTGTGGAGTCTGCATGTCCTTCTGTTCACGTGGGTTTCCTCAGGGTGCTGTAGTTACCTCCCACATTCCAAAGACATGCAGTAGGTGGACTAGACACTCTAAATTGGCCATAGATTTGAGTGTGAGGTGTGGAAGAACTGCTTCAGCAGGGCTAGCCACTCAGTGGTATAAACTTTGACTCTACATGATTGTCACTGTTGAAGTGACACCCTGTGCCCATATGCAAAAATGGGGAAAAAGGAGTTGTGGATGGATGGATGGATGGATGGAATGATGGATGCATGGATGGATGGATGGACATAGAAGCTTTAGTATGTAAGACAAGTTAAAATATTCTTATACATTGTTTTAGTGCCAGTACAGATAACACAATACAATTGTTGGAGATGGAGTCCTTAGTGTAAAAGACATAGGAAGCATCATGAAGTAGAAATGATTGGCAGGCAGTCATGACTATTAAATGCGAACTATGTTATAACTGGAGTACTAACTCTGAGCCTAAGCTAGCTGATTATTAATGATGGTTCAGGACGTTACATGGGTTAGCAGGACAGGACACAGGAAGTTACATGGATTAGCATGACAGGACACAGGAAGTTACATGGATTAGCAAGACAGGACACAGGAAGTTACATGGCTTAACAGGACAGGACACAGGAAATTACATGGGTTAGCAGGACAGGACACAGGGAGTTACATGGGTTAGCAGGACAGGACAGACATTTTATAGTTGTTGAACTGGCCCTAGGTGTGTGTGTGTGTGTGTGTGTGTGTGTGTGTGTGTGTGTGTGTGTGTGTGTGTGTGTGTGTGTGTGTGTGTGTGTGTGTGTCTTCTGTGGAACGTTGGGCACCGGGCTAGCAACTCGACACCAAAACTCCACTGCCAATCATGAGAGGACAGGTGATCCACTGTGGCAACCCCTAACCAGGAAAAGCCGAAAGAAGAAGTACTTTTATGTGGTTCAGGAATATAATTCTGAAAGTTTTATAGCATGTGACATTTATTTCTGTATAATGGAAAGTGTGTGCTAGATATCAGCTTGTTATTAACAAAATGCTTTTTCAATATGTTTAATTGACAATGCTGGAATTGTGTCATTGTTCTGTGATCTTATTGTGCCATTGTTCTATGATCTTATTGCATGAAGTGAATGCTATACTGAGTAACTTGAGGGGAAAAGAGGGTGTTACATTCAAAAATCAAGCAATGTTTAAGGACTAGGTGGGTAGCCCATTTATTAACTGGAGTATATTTTGCTTTAAGTATTGTTATCTAGGTCTTCTAGGCCACTAAATCGATGGACTTTCATGGTTTAGATTTTTAGAATAGCAAACAATTAGTAATGGAATGGAATGGCATAATCTAGTATGGGAGGAAAGATGCTGTTCTCCAAGCTATTTAAGATTATTATTTAAGGTCAGTAGTGCAGGAATAGGAATGCTTTAGTATGCAGTACACCTTAGATGATATGTATTTTATATTGTAGCTAAATGTGGACCTAAGCCAGACTCCAAGATCTTTCATGTGATTTACTTAAACTGATTGATTATTTTTGTGACTTGTAATTAGGTGGTGCCAGTCAGAAGTGCAAAACCCTATTGGATAACACTCTAAAGTGCGAAAGTGCAGTTATATTCGCAAAAGCTAAGTTGTTGCATACTAATATTGAGAGTATAGTGCTGAGAGAATTCCTACGGTAAGTGATCTCAGAGTTGAAGTGTTGGGGGCTTGGGAGGTAAGGTCTCCCTCACCACCACCACACACACACACACACACACACACACACACACACACACACACTACACTGTGGGGAAAAGAGTTATTGACAGTTTCCTAGGCTTATGTTTATGTGAATAGTCACAATTTTTTGATTGTACCTTTTAGTGTCAGTCACAACTGTATTACATCTTAGTCATAGAGTGATAATTAGTGGGACAATGAGCTTAGCCTTTTATGAGCTACAAAGACTATTTCTTTTCATGTTTTTCTGTAATTTCTTTCAGTGATTCAAGGGCCATATACAAAGTAACCATAATTGAAATGAGCTGTCAACAGATGTTGCATCCCTCCACATTTCAAGTAAAACAAGGACATGTATACAAAGGGTGAAATATAATTAATTTAGGTTAGTGGTATGATCATTTTTTATAAAAATAAAAATGATGTTTCCAACTAGTTTTGAGTTGGAAAGTTAAGTGCTTACTTGGACTCACGGAATTGTTTGAACGTTAGACTGCAAATCAGTTCAAAGATCTAGTGACATTGGATTTTGGAGAGTTGTTTGATAAGACATTTGTGATCATCTAGATTAAAGACTCATTTCTGGTCAAAAGGAACTGTGCCACATAGCTAGCTTTTGTCTGTACTTGAACAGATAGAATTATAACTTACATCTGGGCTTTAGGTGAACTATACAATGTGAGAAATGTATATTTGTTAGGTTAAACAGTGCTGTATTAAGGGATACATTTTGTAATTTGTTATGGATGCTTTCCTTGCATTTCTGAGAGGGGCAGAAGATTTGCTAAAGTTCTGTAGCTTGAGGTTATTGGTTTTGGTTAAATTAATGACTGCAGCCATTCTGTACCTGTCTCCATCTTAATGGGATTGTAGCTGCAGCAATTGGCAGCAAATTGCATGCTAGTTTAGTCTTGAGTGGCACAGTTATTTTCAAGAGAGAGAATGAAGAGGAGCTAAGGAATGTGATTAATAAGGAAGAGGGGAAACCTTTAACCTCAAATGCATGGATTCCTTTGAAGTATGGGTTGGATGGGATCCAGTATATGCTTTGTGTAGGACCGGTGATCATTTATGCGGGTCCTTTCTAAAGAGATGTGTTGTGTTGTGAAGGAGCATGGTTCTGAGTAGAAAAGATACAAAGGTATTCCGCTGTTTCCTCAGAAAACAGCTTTTGTTCAGTAGAAGTTTAGATAATTTGGAGAAATACTGTTTCTTTTGTTGCTTGCTTTTTTATTTCAGTTCAAAATAGTCTTAGGTTGCTAATTGAGCAGTTTGATGTAGCAGTTTTTTATTAGTATGTTGCAGTGTTTCCAACATGTATTCCAATGTAGTCTGTCCCATTTCTGCCTACCAGTCAGTCAGAAGGCAAAGTACAAGATGGCGCAATTATTTATGCAAACTTTCAAAATTATAATTTTTGGTAAAACTTATTGTGATAGAATTTATTCTTTATAGCATGTGACATTTTGATTTTTTTATGAGCATTGAATTTTGCTTCTTATACTTTGATTCTGTGTTAGTGGCAGTTATTCTGACAGAAAATGATTGGTTGTACTTCTGGTCAAGTTATAGCAGATTCACTGATCTGAGTATTTGAAATTGGAGATCATGTTTGAAATATATTTATTCTTTTCTATTTTAATTAATTTGTAGTGATCTCAGGTTTTATCTTCCAATGCTACTGTAATTCAGATGCTGTGATACTCCTTTGCCTTCATCATAAGGCAGAGGAACAAGTTTTGTGTTTTGGACAAAGCAACATAAAAAGCCCATAATTTGGTCTGTTTTTATATTCAGTTTCCTGCATTGTATTATGAATGCATTATTATTTTGCCTTTAATTGATAAAATGCTGTATGCCTCCATTTTATAATATGGGTCTATATTATATTTTCGAAAGTTTCAGACATCGAACACCATATGGTTGACACGATGTTTGAAATTTCGAAAATATAATAAAAAAATTAAAATAAAAAACTATACTTACCTAAATGTTGTAGGCAGGGGGCAAGCCCCCCTGCACCCCCCACACCCCCGCTATTTAAATATTCCTACTCCGAGATCGCACTGCATTGAAGTAAATGGAAAATGTTCCCTACGGTGATTGCCATGTTATGCGCGTGACGTTTCAACCAATCGGGTTTGCTCAATACGCGTTCACCATTTACAATTTTCGATCACACAATAGGAACCCTATAATATAACCTACTGCTTTTTTTGGAAACCACTGTACTCACATTATCTTTAGCTCTGCTGTGTATTTCTCTAACTCTTCATAGCTATGCATGCTTTATTTGGCTGTTTCCTGTACAAAATTCTCTTACCTTAAAGTCTCAGACTCCATAATTACCAATGTTACCCCCAGACAGGAGTCTAGCTAGCATCATTGCTAGATACCACTTGCACAGATCTTAGTTCTCTATAAGGACATTTAATTTATTCTTTATACATTAGAGCAACTGTGTGTTGAACATTAAAGTTTGATTGTTTATTTATTTGTCTTTGTTAACTACCACCATGCCACCCCGAGTATTTATTTTTGTGATGTTTTACATGTCAACATTTTCTACTTGCATTTTTGTGAGATTTAGTTATTCTTATTGTTACATTTTATTATCACTGAACCAAAGTCTGTGTTTCATTACAGATACCATAAATTATTGGGCTATGTACAATAAGCTACCCTTAAACTACAGAAAATTCACTGAACAGCTCTTAGCAACCATTGAAGCATTTGGGCCTCCACTCACTTAACATGCACAGTCCTGACATTACCAAAATTGGGCTCAGTACAACATTACTTTATAAATGATATTAAATTATATTGATTAGTAGTCATGTGCATGCAGTACAATTCCACTAAATAATACAAAATACATTTTTAGTACATAGCTGTTTTAGACATGCTTAGGCCATTAGCTACATAAACTGGGACCTTCTTGGAATGGTATGTGCCTCACCATTTATAAAAATGCATTATAATGGACATTAGGTTAAAAAAATTATTGTGATGATGCAGGATTTTATGAGTGTGAACAACCCCCAACTGCCTTAATCATATGCTGCTTTCTATAATTTAGTATGTCTGTTGTATTTTTACATTGCTTATGTGTTGTAAAGTCATTGATTAGGCACACAGGAATAGCAGTACTAGGTAAGCAATGACAGGGACCATAAGGTGCTTAGCCGTAAAAGACTATGCTATTTGTTTCTGTTTCAGTTATGACACTGTGCCTTTCCAAGACATAGTCCACTGGCTTTTCCCAGACATAGTCCACTGTACATTGTTTAAGATGACCTGATCTTTTCACACTATTCTACATAACTTTAATGTTTTTTGAGAACCTGTCTAATTCATCGTAGGTGACATGGATCCATTAATACACTGTAGTATTGTGTTATGGTTTTTCATTAATTGCATAGTGTGATTTGTTGTTGTTTGCTTATGTTAAGTCAAAGTCAAAGAATATTGTCATTCAGAACTACACAGCAGTGTAGCCGAACAAAGTTACAATGCTTCGTTCTCAGTGCAGGAAACAGTTGCACATATAGACAGAGAAAAAATAATAAAATATCACAGCAGAAATTTAATAAGTAGCAATTTGTAAGTAAAGTAGGACAGCAGTGACCCCCCACCCATCCCAGAACAGGAGACAAGGAAGACAAAGAACAATATGAAGGTAATATTGTCAAAGTAAAATTGAAACAATAGCAGCATATCTATGATTAGACTGAATTATCGCACAGTTTGTATATTGCACTTTACAGTCCTTCAGTGTGTAGGTGAGCTACCTTAGTATTGCACTTAGTTATTGCACATCCATAAAATAAGCCCCTTGATAGGCTAGTTATGTAACAGACATCATGGTTCATTTCTCCCAAGAGTTCAACAGTCTAATGGAGAGTGGAAAGAAACTCTTTTTTTTAGTCTGTTGGTCTTACAATGCAAGCTTCTGTATCTCCTGCCTGAGGACAGGCAAGTGTACAGACCATTGGGAGGATGCTTTAGATCCCTTTTCTTGGACTTTGACTTTGATTTTTTCTTAAAGGTGAATTTTTAGTTCAAATAGTACATGGTGTGCGTACTATGAGTTTGCACGAGAGTACATCCTGCAATGATTTGCCATCCACAACACAATGAGATTCTATGCCTCCTGCCCAGTGGATGCTAGGATATGCCCCAGTTCCCACAATGATCATAAACTGGATTAAGCAGGTTACCATTCAATGAATGAATATTTTGTTGCCTTGACAGCTTAATGAAAGCATTATTTTTTGAAACAAAGTTTCATTCATTAAGTATCAACACTTTGAAGGTCTCTGATGTACTGCTTAACTATGAAAAGTTATTAAAAGTGGATCCGTCAGATGGTCATTTTCTGGTAAGCCATTTCCTCCCCATGCACTCCACTTGATCTGAGCTGTTTCATTTTGCTGTCCAGTTAGTCTGTTACTTTTGTCTTTACTTGGTATTCAGTGTTAAATTAATAGACAGATCATTATTGTCATATGCACAACAGTTTTGCCTGAGTAAGTGAAATGTATAAAAGCCACTTTCCACCCCCCCCCCCCACAATTACCTTAACTTCTAGTCCTTTACTTACCCATTCAAAAACATGGGCATATTTATTAGATATGTGTATGGTCCTGTGTCACATGGGCCTCTAAGTACAAAATATGTCCTTCATTCTTTTTGAAGTGATTTAACTGTTCTTTTTGTAGTAGCTAACATCAATTTTAGAAGTGTCTAATTTTTTGTTTTCCACTATACCATAGTAAGCAAAGAAGACATGTATATTTTCTTAAATGTTAAGGAAATACCATATACACTTCCTCGTTATGTTTAAAATATTTAAGGTTGATTATTGAGGTGAAACCTATCAAATAGCTCTTCTTCAAGTCACACTGTTCTTGACGTAGACTGGTTCTCTTCACAGTTGACTGCTTTCCTTTTGCTTAGCTTAAACACCCCTGTTTTTTTTTTTTTCTTTGATTATATAGGAAAAACTAATTTACCCATTTTGCTTGTAGTATGTTATGATTCTGTATTGGACTCCCTGACATATACAGTCTCAGACCATCAGTTCCATGGAATATCAATGACTCCTATAACTGTTCATTGCTTAGATGTGTCCAACCTGCGGCCCACGGGCTGCATGCGGCCCTCAGACCTCTTCCATGCGGCCCCCGACTTCTAACTGCAACATCGATATATGCATGCCCCAAAACACTTTTTTTGTTTTGTGCTTTTCACGTCCATAACCTATAACTCTGTCGGTATTCGCATGCACCAAAGCACCATTCTAGTTTTGATTTTTTTGTGCCAAAGAAGGATCTGTGTGTTCCCGCCGTTATTTCATGCCAAAGAATCATTCTGTGTTCTCGCTGAAGAGGGACTCGTGTATGGATTTGCCGTCATTGCTTTTGAAAGGGACAGCACTTACCTGTGTTAATAGGCAAGTACGGAGGGAGTGAATGAATGAGTACATGCATGAAAACAGAATGCTTGTGCATGTGAAAGTAGAAGGTGTGTGTGTGTGTGTGTGTGTGTGTGTGTGTGTGTGCGCGCTCGCGCGCATGTGCATGACAGAGAGAGACACATGCACAAAGAGGCTAATGACGATCAATCTACCTACTGAACACAAATAAGTTTGCTCACAAATATATCATACATTAAAAGTACACTTTCATTAAATTGTGACTTTCCTGACAGAGTGTTGTATTGAATATAAAATCATACCTCTCAACTGTATGGATTTTCGCTTCATCTTTCAATTTGTGTATTTTTCTTAGGCAATAAAATTAGTCATCCAAGGTAATGCAGTTCCAGGGAGTAAAAATGAGACAGCAGCCTATGGTTAATGGGCCAGTAGTGGATTGATTTGTGGGACTGTAGCATATAAAGAGAGTCTATATTAGATCACCGAACACTTAGGTAAGCGAACAGTGATTAATCGACCCCATGTAAGCGAAAGCTTACAAAACCGAACTGTCAAGTAGTTACTTCAGGAAGTGAGCTATGCTGTAGCAGTGAGACTGAATGTGAGCCACAGCTGCTTGTGGGTACTGATGTTCCCTTGGACAGGGTAATTGCAAAGGTAGAGGTGAGTAGTAGTGCCCCCACACCCCCCCTACTTATATATACCAACTCCGAGACCGCACTACAGTGCCGAAAATGGCAAAGTTTGGAAGCGGCCAAGATAATTCTTTCCCAGGGAAAGAATTTGTTTACATGCCGCTTTGATATTTTGCAGTTTCGGTTTTGTCAGTTCGACCAAGATGCATTTGAAAACATGGGTCTTCAGTCTGCTGATAGGAACCCTACAAAGTTGAATTGTTTTTTTTCTGACAAATAAAAAAGCACCCAGTACTGTTTTGTCATTGGTGGATTCTAAGAAGTGGCAGATTGGACAACAATAATTATAGCTTTGGTGGATCATCAGTACTGGGAAATCAGGTGGGCACAATGTCATTTTTTAAATGTTGGGGGTTTTAGTGTGAGCCTTATGGACTGTGAAGAACATGTTATTTGTTTCAAAACCTGATACTTGGATACTAGACATGCCAAAAGTAGATTTGTTAAGATATAGCTTCTTGCCATTTGCAGTGGATGGATATTTACATTTAATGGACAATGCTAGCAGTACGAGTGTGGTCATGTAGGGATTAGGAGGATACCAAGTCTACCACTGCCAATGTCTTGTAAAGTGACCTGGAAATGGAGATTGGGATTTTACTGAAAAAATACAGTAAGTGGGCTTAAAAATATAGTTTAATTAAACAAAGTGCACTTGCAATTTGCAGGCCATCATTTAATTTATTTCAGGTAGTCCAGATCCTGGTAGATTGTATCCCATTAGACTAAGTTAGGGAGAGCTATCATTCCTGGGAAATAAGCAGCCCTAGTTTCAGTGAAAGCTCTGTGGTTGTTTGCAGGTAGGAAGTTGCAGGATGTGGATGCAATGTGTTTTATTTATTATTTTTAATGCATTTGTCCTTTCAAAGCATGGTTTTCTTTGTTGCAAAAGAAGGCAGGATTGAATGAGCCATATAATGCTTACCTGACAATAATGGGATAGAAAGATTATAGGTGATGTATAATGTTTGCAGCTACAGTTGTTTCAATGGTGTCTGTGGTGCATAACTATTTTTGGGCCTGTGTCCCACTTTTATTTTTCTCTTTCTCCAGATTTCTTGCTCTAAGGTTGAGAGGTATGGTTCCATACTAAATCAGAAAGTTGTATTTACCTTGGAAGACTTTTCAGCATAATTACGAGAAACAGAGCCTTTTTAATATCTTTGTTTATTTCCAATATAAACCGCCATGTAACCTTGCAAATAACCTTTTTATTAAACTATCTTAATTCTTTTGGAATTGACAAGTATGCTTCATTGGTTCGGACGTAAGCATAGAGTGCTAATGTAACAGCTCAGTAAACTGTCAGTCTGTGAATAACTTCTGTACAAATTAAAATGTCTGAATGCCAAATGGCTTTAGATTGGAGGGAAGTTATATGTTCACTCCAGTATGTAGTATGATCTTAGAGAGTTTATAGATTTCTTATTGATTTACTTTTTGCTGAGCAGTTGTTTGCTAATTTATTGATGGTCCTTTTGGTGGTGGGAAATTAGTTGGATGAGTCCATCTCTAGTATGATTTTTTTTTTCAGATATTTTTACTTCCAGGCAATTTCATTCAGTGAGTGTGTGTTGTGTGATTACTGAGGTTGCCTATTTTAGAAGTAAGGGCTCCTTGTGTGTGTGTGTGTGTGTGTGTGTGTGTGTGTGTGTGTGTGTGTGTGTGTGTGTGTGTGAGAAAGAGAGAAAGATTTAATATGTATACTGAATATATTTTTGCAAATGGAATTCTTAGCTAAATAGGCCCCTCTTCTTGGGCAAGTAGACTTGAGTAACGAATATTAGATCTTAGCCATCCAGCTAGGAAAGTTTAGCATGTGGATTTTCCATCCGGTTTGATGAAGGCTCTGCTATTTACTCTAGGAGTACATTTATGGCTATCCATCCATTTGTCGTGTTGCTGAACTACATTGTTTGATAATGAGAGGAGCTTTTTACAAAAGTTGAAGTTTTTGTGTCAAGAACCTATCCATACAAAGTGGCTTGTTTATGTTGCAGTGAAGGCTGTGGTCTTTGTAGTGAGTGTTTTAAATATAACCAGTATTTCTGAGGTGAAAGACGTCTCTTAAGGCAGGATCTTTCTTAGCCTGGAAAGCAAGCTAGAGATGAAATTTATAGGGGCCAGTGAGAGGCAGAAGAGAGCAAGAAGCTTTTTAGTTTGTTTGGATAACTAAGTGAACTTAGTATTTTGACCTTTTTTGTCAGAAATGTTTGTAGTCTTTCTTTTGGCAGGGTGTTTTGCTGAGGCACATGCCAAAAGGGGCTTTGCACTCAGTAATGGCTCTTATAAAGGAAGAATTCAGGGATGTTATGACCACCTTGTCCCTGGATGAGACCACTAATGAGGTGGGCCATGTAAAAAGCTTTCCGTACAATGGAGACAACATGATGGTCAAAAGTTAGGTTTCTATAAACCTTAGTGTCCAAGCACCTCACAACTGATTGCGTGCTTACAACATTGTTATTAATGTGATAATTTGTGAGGACATCACTCTCCCCAAAGGGGATGATGATGTATTTTGGGCATTTAGCTTGAGGCCATGTTTCTGGCACCAGTCATTTGTTTCGGTGAGACACTCTTGTAGCTTATTTAGAATTGTTTTATTAAGTCAGTAATGTGAATTCTTTACTTTATTGCAAATTTGTTGGCTTATTTTTGTGGATTATAGTATTGCAGGACTGCTAATATTGACATTTTATGTAGTTGGACTGCTGGAGTGGTTTTCCCAGTGAGAAATGCTAGTGCTGTAGTGAATATCTGTTTATTTGTAAAGATATATATATATATATATATATATATATATATATATATATATGTATATATATCTGTGTGTGTATATATATATATATATATATATATATATATATATATATAAACTAATATATTAGAGTTAACTGTTAGATTAGAGAATTAGAATGAGAATTAGAATTTTAAGGCAAATATTAGGCATTTATTACATTTATTCATTGTTTGAATGCACCTACAGTACAGCCAGGAGGTCGACTTTGGTCGCCCGCGGCAGCGAAAGAGTTAACTATATGATATATTTTATATGTGGCCCCAAGACTATTTCTGTTCACTCAATGCGGCCCTGGCACCCCAAAATGTTGGACACCCCTTATAAAGGATATTTTTTTCTTATTTTTTTTTTCCTTAAGGTGTAAGAGTTTTCACTTTTGTAAGCATTCTTGACTTACTTTGTTATTCGGTGATAAAACTCTCTGGTCTGTTGATGTCAGTGTTTAATTCATTTTTTGTGTGCCTTTGTAACCCATGATTACATTTTTTTCATAGATTTGATGTTTAAGTTGGTATGTTTGCATAACACAAGAGAGAATTGTTCTTTTTTGTCTGTACCTGATACAGCTTAGACTACCCCAATACATTACATCAGAGCATATTACAGTGAAAGAATACAACACCCTTCTGGACGTGATCGTAACACTGTTTGGTGGAATTCATAGAATAAGGATTTCTGTGTGGTATCTCATAACCACGTGCTATGAAATGTGTTCATATTGTCGTATTCATAATAAGGAAATGTAAGAAAATTGTGTAAGGCATTAGATATGTCTGTGCTTTGAAATATTATTCTTTAGGCATTGTATTATTGTTTTAACTGAACTCTGCTGACAGGGAATGTTACCTTTGACTGTTTAAATGTTTGCCACTTGAAACAGTAAGATAATTCACTATTTAAAGAAAATAATGTCCAGTCTTTATTTAAGCTATAGTAAAATCAAAGAGAAGGAACTGTTTGGTTTTGAAGCACACTCACAGTTTGTGATGCTTTCTGACATTATGTTTTTATATGTTATTAAAGCAGTGCCATACATTAGCTTAATTAGGGTTCTTCATCTCTCTGACGTATTTGGCACAGTAGGTTTTCTGCTAAGAAGCGAAGTGTTGCCAGGCAATCTTCAGTAGCTCAGGTTTTGAAGATTCAAATTCTGCCAGCTTTCACCTTGAGACTGGTCTTTTAATTATTTAATGATACACGACTGTGGTCTATAGTTAGTGAAATATGGACTGCTATGGTAGTAAGAGACCTCTACTACATGCATCTTTGAAAGCCTGCTGCAGTAATCCCAGAAGTAAAAGAGGTGAATTCCACCAGCACTCCAGAGATAATTCCCTTACGTAGATCAGTGACACGTGGCTAGACTGCAAATAAAGGATGCTATTGTTTGTAGTAATGCAGCAGCTGTAGTTCTTCTTGGAACAGAGTGGTTCTGATTGGATTCAAATGCACAGCCATGTAACTGCACTGGCATTCATTCTGCTCTATCAGATTTATTTATTTTATTTTGATATTACTACATTAATTGAGTCTAGTTGGATCTGTTTGTAAAATGCAATGTAATGATATGCTTATCCTCTGCTAGATGTAATAACATAAAAGTCAGCTATTGCTTTAATTGTCTGAGCGATAATGTACACTTTCGTGATAAGAAACTACCATTCTGCAAAGTCAGTGATGCCTAAAGTGATGACATCAGACCTACAGGATGTAGGTTAATGATTCATCCACTTAGTGTATTAATTACAAAGTTGCAATTCTAAACAAACTGAATATGCTGCCTCAGAAGGTGCATCTGAATTAAGTTTTAAACACCAACAGACATGTATGAAAACATATTGAGAAATCATGCAAATGTGTCATTTGTATTCAGACCTAAAAGAAACAGACAGCAAGTAATGGTCACTAGATATATTTAATCTATCCATTTCTATGACTTGCGTAGTAAATTATTGTGTGTGATTACTGATTTCCTATTTCCCTTCTTTTTTATTTGTTGCTGTGTATGTCTGCCCTGTAGAGTACTGAACTGTTCTCCCACATTGGCATTCTTGCTTCGTCTGGGAGTCTGTTTCATGTTTCTCCTTTGTTATACTTCCATTGTTTTGTAGGTGGTGCTGACAGCAAGTATCTTTTAAGTCAATTATCATAATATACAAAGTAATAAGTAACATAAGCAGAGACATATGTCTGAATGAGAGCAGCCACTCTTAAACATATGTCCACCAGCATTTCTTTAAAGAAGTATTCCATGCTGATATCTCATAGTCTGCTGCAATGCAGGAATATATTATGGTGTTCCTTAATCCTAAACATTCTTGCATCAAAAATGTATGAATATTTAACAACATATCTTTGTTATTCAAGTACTTTATGATTTATGAACTCTCCTCCCTGATTTGTGTAAGTTTAATTCTTTGGATATATTTGTATATGGATTTATAACTGTATGCATATTCTCTAACCTTAAATTACTAAAACAAAGACCACCAACTAAAAAAAAAAAAAAAAAAAATCAGAACTGACAGATTCCTCACAGCATCAATCAGAATGGTCATCTACAGGTCAAACAAATCCCACTCTGATATATAAACTCAGCTCCAGAATGACCTCCAAGCCCTCAAATCATAGCTAATAGGCCGGAAACTTATCCTCAGTCCCTCAGAAACAAAAGCAAAGCTATTTGGAACCAGCCAAACAAATCCAAAGCACCCAGCTTCTTTAATATTAAAGCTGTTAACAATACCACCATAGAAACTGCCACATCCTTCAAATACCTTGGCATTTGGCTAGACCAATGCTTTAACTTTCAACTACACATTCAAAACACAGACACAAAAAATGAAGACACTACTGTTCTAGCTGAGCAAGCTAGTGACACTTCATTCCAAGCCAACCAAAGTAGCCATAGGCAAAGGGATACTTATATCGCAACTCAATGTAGATAACCCATTATAGCTGGAGCCTCAAAGAAAAATGGCACCTACTTACAAACCGTCTCCACTAAAATCAATCAGTTCAGTACTAACTCCCCCAATAATGAACACCACTGATGAAATCTTGTGAAAGCTACATTTGAGAGCTAACCCCCTACTAGGATCACTAATTCACAAAGCCCTTTCTCCTGTAAAATCATCCCATCTCACCACTTTACATCAAAACACCCATATATAATCTCAGGAGTAGCTCTCAGTCTCAGTCCACTTTACTAACTGTAGCACCTAAACTACAGGACTCCATTCATCTTTCAGTCTGAGATGCCCAAAAGTGCTCCCAGCTTTAGGCAACAGATCAAAGAACACCTCTTCACCCAAGTAAAGTGTAGCTGTACTCTATTCAGATTACTTGAACCCTGCAGCTGTCTGACATACCTCTTAACCCCCATTTTATCCTTCTTTATCTCTTCTTCTCATCACGTTTACTTACTGCCTGTCATTCAATGCTACTTGCCTCTTCTATTTGCATCTCACTCACACTTCTTCTCCATTCTGCTCCTCTTCTCCCCATTGTATCCTTTCATGCAGCTGTCCTCACTTGTCTCGTCTAATGTCCTCATATCTCTCTATATAATGATGTGCTGCTATCCATGTATAAGCCATCTCACTCATTATGGCTGCATCTTCTCCATAAAGGTCTGCTAAGCATAATTCCATTGTTCCATCCATGTTTTGTCATTAACTGCTTCTTGAACAAAATATTGTAGCATATTCTTGCATCTGTAAATATCTTTTGTTCATTTCTATTGTGATCCTATTTACCCAGGTTTTGCCTGGATAATGGTGCATTGAGATCAATGCACTACCCTGGTAAATGAATATAGAAAGGAAAAGTGAGAGACTATATCATGTGCTGTAAGGTCTGAAGCCTCCTTTGCAACTTTCCTTAACATACTTCAACTTATATTTCTGTCCTTGCTAAGATACAACATGCAAATGTGGGCACAGTATTCCAAATTAAGCCACTTTTAGTCATTTGTACAGTGGTGCCAGAACTTCATCTCTGTTTTTGCTTATTTACCATTCCTTAAAATGTAATGTAATCTCAGTTTAGCAGTGGTAACCATGGCATGATACTAGTTTGAAATAAGTCTCCAGAAATTATCACTGTTGTTTTATTCCATGTTTGGAAAACATTGGTAATCTTTTATTTCTATGTGATGTTGTGTCATATACTTGTAACTTAATCAAATTGTTTTCATCATTCTGCTTAGTATTTCACCCAGTCTTATACATACATGCACATGCACACACATGCACACACACACACACACACACACACACACACACACACACACACACACACACACACACACACACACACACACACACACACCCTAATTTACCTACTTCATATCTTATTTTTCCACCCATCTAAGTGTACCAATTTTTTCAAAGCTGCTAGGTGCTTTTATAAAGAAGAAAAAATCCTGTTTCAGTAACTCAATATTGTTCCTTATGAGGGCACTAATGACAACAAGTAAGGCTAAATTCTGTGCTATCTTTAGTCAGAGCAGTATCTGTCATAGTGTATTGTGTTTTCTCACTCTTGTCATACAGCACAACACCAAACTTTTTTCAAGGTTAGGCACATATAATATAGGCTTTGTCTTGCTACATTAATCTAAAGAGAAAAAGCTGGCAAGTGGTAGATAGAACAGTATAAGTGCAGAGAGAATAAGCTGGTAAGTGATGGATAGAACAGTATAAGTGTAGAGAGAATAAGCTGGTAAATGGTGGATAGAACAGTTTAAGTGTAGAGAGAATAAGCTGGTAAATGGTAGATAGAACAGTGTAAGTGTAGACAGAATAAGCTGGTAAATGGTAGATAAAAAAGTATGTGTAAAGAGAATAAGCTGGTAAATCGTGGAAAGAACAGTATAAGTACAGAGAGAATAAGCTGGTAAATGATGGATAGAACAGTATAAGTAGAGAGAATAAGCTGGTAAATGGTGGATAGAACAGTATAAGTGTAGAGAGAATAAGCTGGTAAATGGTGGCTAGAACAGTATAAGTGTAGCAAGAATAAGCTGGTAAATGGTGGATAGAACAGTGTAAGTGTAGAGACAATAAGCTGGTAAATGGTAGATAGAACAGTCTCAGTGTAGAGAGAAAAAGCTGGTAAATGGTGGATAGAACAGTGTAAGTGCAGAGAGAATAAGCTGGTAAATGGTAGATAGAACAGTATAAGTGCAGAGAGAATAAGCTGGTAAATGGTGGATAGAACAGTATAAGTGTAGAGAGAATAAGCTGGTAAATGGTGGATGGAACAGTGTAAGTGTAGCAAGAATAAGCTGGTAAATGGTGGATAGAACAGAATAAGTGCAGAGAGAATAAGCTGGTAAATGGTGGATAGAACAGTATAAGTGTAGAGAGAATAAGCTGGTAAATTGTGGATAGAACAGTATATGTGTAGAGAGAATAAGCTGGTAAATTGTGGATAGAACAGTATATGTGTAGAGAGAATAAGCTGGTAAATGTTAGAACAGTATAAGTGCAGAGAGAGAATAAGCTAGTAAATGCTGGATAGAACAGTATAAATGTAGAGAGAATAAGCTGGTAAATGGTAGATAGAACAGTCTCAGTGTAGAGAGAGAAAAAGCTGGTAAATGGTGAATAGAACAGTGTAAGTGCAGAGAGAATAAGCTGGTAAATGGTAGATAGAACAGTATAAGTGCAGAGAGAATAAGCTGGTAAATGGTGGATAGAACAGTATAAGTGTAGAGACATTAAGCTGGTAAATAGTAGATAGGACAGTATAAGTGTAGAGAGAATAAGCTGGTAAATGGTGGATAGAACAGTATAAGTGTAGCAAGAATAAGCTGGTAAATGGTGGATAGAACAGTATAAGTGTAGAGAGAATAAGCTGGTAAATGGTAGATAGAACAGTCTCAGTGTAGAGAGAAAAAGCTGGTAAATGGTGGATAGAACAGTGTAAGTGCAGAGAGAATAAGCTGGTAAATGGTAGATAGAACAGTACAAGTGTAGAGAGAATAAGCTGGTAAATGGTGGATAGAACAGTATAAGTGTAGCAAGAATAAGCTGGTAAATGGTGGATAGAACAGTATAAGTGTAGCAAGAATAAGCTGGTAAATGGTGGATAGAACAGTATAAGTGTAGAGAGAATAAGCTGGTAAATGGTAGATAGAACAGTATAAGTGTAGAGAGAATAAGCTGGTAAATGGTGGATAGAACAGTATAAGTGTAGCAAGAATAAGCTGGTAAATGGTGGATAGAACAGTATAAGTGTAGCAAGAATAAGCTGGTAAATGGTGGATAGAACAGTATAAGTGTAGAGAGAATAAGCTGGTAAATGGTCGATAGAACAGTATAAGTGTAAAGAGAATAAGCCAGTAAATGGTGGATAGAACAATTTAAGTGTAGCGAGAATAAGTTGGTAAATGGTGGATAGAACAGTATAAGTAGAGAGAATAAGCAGGTAAATTGTGGATAGAACAGTATAAGTGTAGAGAGAATAGGCTGGTAATTGGTGGATAGAGCAGTAAAAGTGTAGAGAGAATAAGCTGGTAAATGTTGGATAGAACAGTATAAGTGTAGCGAGAATAAGTTGGTAAATGGTGGATAGAACAGTATAAGTAGAGAGAATAAGCAGGTAAATTGTGGATAGAACAGTATAAGTGTAGAGAGAATAGGCTGGTAATTGGTGGATAGAGCAGTAAAAGTGTAGAGAGAATAAGCTGGTAAATGTTGGATAGAACAGTATAAGTGTAGAGAGAATAAGCTGGTAAATTGTGGATAGAACAGTATAAGTGTAGAGAGAATAAGCTGGTAAATGGTGGATAGAAAAGTATAAGTATAGAGAGAATAAGCTGGTAAATCGTAGATAAAACAGTGTAATTGTAGAGAGAATAAGCTGGTAAGTGGTGGATAGAACAGTATAAGTGTAGAGAGAACAAGCTGGTAAATGGTGGATATAACAGTATAAGTGCAGAGAGAATAAGCTGGTAAATGGTGGATAGAACAGTATAAGTGTAGCAAGAATAAGCTGGTGAATGGAGGATAGAACAGTATAAGTGTAGAGAGAATAAGCTGGTAAATGGTGGATAGAACAGTATAAGTATAGAGAGAATAAGCTGGTAAATCATAGATAAAACAGTGTAATTGTAGAGAGAATAAGCTGGTAAGTGGTGGATAGAACAGTATAAGTGTAGAGAGAATAAGCTGGTAAATGGTAGATAGAACAGTATAAGTGTAGAGAGAATAAGCTGGTAAATGTTGGATAGATTAGTATAAGTAGAGATAATAAGCTGGTAAATTGTGGATAGAACAGTATAAGTGTAGCAAGAATAAGCTGGTAAATGGTGGATAGAACAGTATAAGTGTAGAGAGAATAAGATGGTAAATGGTAGATAGAACAGTATAAGTGTAAAGAGAATAAGCCGGTAAATGGTGGCTAGAACAGTATAAGTGTAGAGAGAATAAGTTGGTAAATGGTGGAAAGAACAGTATAGGCGTACTGAGAATAAGCTGGTAAATTGTAGATAGAACAGTATAAGTGTAGAGAGAATAAGCTGGTAAATGGTAGATATCACAGTATAAGTGCAGAGAGAATAAGCTGGTAAATGGTAGATAGAAAAGTATAAGTGTAGAGAGAATAAGCTGGTAAATGGTGGATAGAACAGTATAAGTGTAGCAAGAACAAGCTGGTAAATGGTGGATAAAACAGTATAAGTTTAGAGAGAATATGCTGGTAAATGTTAGATAGAACAGTATAAGTGCAGAGAGAATAAGCTGGTAAATGGTAGATAGAACAGTATATGTGCAGAGAGAATAAGCTGGAAATGGTGGATGGAACAGTATAAGTGTAGAGAGAATAAGCTGGTAAATGGTAGATAAAACAGTGTAATTGTAAAGAGAATAAGCTGGTAAGTGGTAGATAGAACAGTATAAGTGTAGAGAGAATAAGCTGGTAAATGTTGGATAGATCAGTATAAGGAGAGATAATAAGCTGCTAAATGGTGGATATAACAGTATAAGTGCAGAGAGAATAAGCTGGTAAATGGTAGATAGAACAGTATAAGTGCAGAGAGAATAGGCTGGTAAATGGTAGATAGAACAATATAAGTGCAGATAAAATAAGCTGGTAAATGGTGGATGGAACAGTATAAGTGTAGAGAATAAGCTGGTAAATGGTAGATAGCACAGTATAAGTAGAGAGAATAAGCTGGTAAATGGTGGATAGAACAGTATCATTGTAGAGAGAATAAGCTGGTAAATGGTAGATAGGACAGTATAAGTGTAGAGAGAATAAGCTGATAAATGGTAGATAGAACAGTTTAAGTGTAGAGAGAATATGCTGGTAAATGGTGGATAGAACAGTATAAGTGTAGAGAGAATAAGCTGGTAAATGGTGGATAGAACAGTATAAGTGTAGAGAGAATAAGCTGGTGAATGGTGGATAAAACAGTATGAGTATAGAGAGAATAAGCTGGTAAATGGTGGATAGAACAGTATCAGTGTAGGGAGATTAAGCTGGTAAATGGTAGATAGGACAGTATAAGTGTAGAGAGAATAAGCTGGTAAACGGCAGATAGAACAGTATAAGTGTAGAGAGAATAAGCTGGTAATTGGTGGATAGAACAGTATAAGTATAGAGAGAATAAGCTGTTAAATGGTGGATAGAACAGTATAAGTGTAGAGAGAGTAAGCTGGAAAATGGTGGATAGAACAGTATAAGTATAGAGAGAATAAGCTGTTAAATGGTGGATAGAACAGTATAAGTGTAGAGAGAGTAAGCTGGAAAATGGTGGATAGAACAGTATAAGTGTAGAGAGAACAAACTGGTAAATGGTGGATAGAACAGTACAAGTGTAAAGAGAATAAGCAGGTAAATGGTGGATAGAACAGTCTCAGTATAGAGAGATTAAGCTGTCAAATGGTAGATAGGACAGTATAAGTGTAGAGAGAATAAGCTGGTAAATGGTGGATAGAACAGTGTAAGTGCAGAGAGAATAATCTGGTAAATGTTGGATTGAACGGTATAAGTGTAGAGAGAATACGCTGGTAGATAGAACAGTGTAAGTGTAGAAAGAATAAGCTAGTAAATGGTAGATAGAACAGTATAAGTGCAGAGAGAATAGGCTGGTAAATGGTAGATAGAACAGTATAAGTAGAAAGAATAAGCTGGTAAATGGTGGATAGAACAGTATCAGTGTAGAGAGATTAAGCTGGTAAATGGTAGATAGGACAGTATAAGTAGAGACAATAAGCTGGTAAATGGTTTCTAGAACAGTATCAGTATAGAGAGATTATGCTGGTAAATGGTAGATAGGACAGTATAAGTGTAGAGAGAATAAGCTGATAAACAGTAGATAGAACACTTTAAGTGTAGAGAGAATATGCTGGTAAATGGTGGATAGAACAGTATAAGTGTAGAGAGAATAAGCTGGTAAATGGTGGATAGAACAGTATAAGTGTAAAGAGAATAAGTGGGTAAATGGTAGATAAAACAGTGTAAGTGTAGAGATAATAGGCTGGTAAATGGATAGAACAGTATACGTGTAGAGAGAATAAGCTGGTAAATGGTGGATAGAACAGTTTAAGTGTAGAGAGAATAAGCTGGTAAATGGTAGATAAAACAGTATAAGTGTAGAGAGAATAAGCTGGTAAATGGTGGATAGAACAGTATAAGTGTAGAGAGAATAAGCTGGTAAATGGTAGATAAAACAGTGTAAGTGTAGAGAGAATAAGCTGGTAAATGGTAGGTAGAACAGTATAAGTGTAGATAGAATAAGCTGGTAAATGTTGGATAGATCTGTATAAGGAGAGATAATAAGCTGGTAAATTGTGGATAGAACAGTATAAGTGTAGAGAGAATAAGCTGCTAAATGGTGGATATAACAGTATAAGTGCGGAGAGAATAAGCTGTTAAATGGCAGATAGAACAGTATAAGTGCAGAGAGAATAGGCTGGTAAATGGTAGATAGAACAATATAAGTGTAGAGAAAATAAGCTGGTAAATGGTGGATAGAACAGTATAAGTGTAGAGCGAATAAGCTGGTAAATAGTAGATAGCACAGTATAAGAAGAGAGAATAAGCTGGTAAATGGTGGATAGAACAGTATCAGTGTAGAGAGAATAAGCTGGTAAATGGTGGATAGAACAGTATAAGTGTAGAGAGAATAAGCTGGTAAATAGTAGATAGAACATTGTAGTGTAGAGAGAATAAGCTGGTAAATGGTGGATAGAACAGTATAAGTGTAGAGAGAATAAGCTGGTAAATGGTAGATAGAACAGCATAAGTGTAGAGAGAATAAGTTGGTAAATGGTGGACAGAACAGCATAAGTGTAGAGAGAATAAGCTGGTAAATGGTGTACTAACTGTATAAGTGCAGAGAAAATAAGTTGGTAAATGGTGGATAAAACAGTATGAGTGTAGAGAGAATAAGCTGGTGAATGGTGGATAGAACAGCATCAGTGTAGAGAGATTAAGCTGGTAAATGGTAGATAGGACAGTATAGGGGTAGAGAGAATAAGCTGGTAAACGGTAGATAGAACAGTATAAGTGTAGAGAGAACAAGCTGGTAAATGGTGGATAGAACAGTATAAGTGTAGAGAGAACAAGTTGTTAAATTGTGGATAGAACAGTATAACTGTAGAGAGAATAAGCTGATAAATGGTTGATAGAACAGTACAAATGTAAAGAGAATAAGCTGGTAAATGGTGGATAGAACAGTCTCAGTGTAGAGAGATTTAGCTGGCAAATGGTAGATAGGACAGTATAAGTGTAGAGAGAATAATCTGGTACATGGTGGATAGAACAGTGTAAGTGCAGTGAGAATAAGCTGGTAAATGTTGGATTGAACAGTATAAGTGCAGAGAGAATACGCTGGTAAATGGTGGATTGAACAGTATAAGTGTAGAGAGAATAAGCTGGTAAATGGTGGATAGAATGGTATAAGTCTAGAGAAAATAAGCTGGTAAATGGTGGATAGAACAGTGTAAGTGTAGAGAGAATAAGCTGGTAAATGTTAGAACAGTATAAGTGCAGAGAGAATAAGCTGGTAAGTGATGGATAGAACAGTATAAGTGTAGAGAGAATAAGTTGGTAAATGGTGGATAGAACAGTATAAGTCTAGAGAGAATAAGCTGGTAAATGGTGGATAGAACAGTATAAGTGTAGAGAGAATAAGCTGGTAAATGGTAGACAGAACAGTATAAGTGTAGAAAGAATAAGCTGGTAAATGGTGGATAGAACAGTATAAGTGAAGAGAGAATAAGCTGGTAAATGGTGGATAGAACAGTATAAGTGTAGAGAGATTAAGCTGGCAAATGGTAAATATAACAGTATAAGTGTAGAGAGAATAAGCTGGTAAATGGTGGATAGAACAGTATAAGTGTAGAGAGATTAAGCTGGTAAATGGTAGATATAACAGTATAAGTGTAGAGGGAATAAGCTGGTAAATGGTAGATATAACGGTATGAGTGCAGAGATAATAAGCTGGTTAATAGTGGATAGAACAGTATAAGTGTAGAGAGAATACGCTGGTAAATGGTAGTTAGAACCATATAAGTGTACAGAGAATAAGCTGGTAAATTGTGGATAGAACAGTATAAGTGTAGAGAGAATAAGATGGTAAATGGTAGACAGAACAGTATAAATGTAGAGAGAATTAGCTGGTAAATGGTGGATAGAACAGTATAAGTGAATAGAGAATAAGCTGGTAAATGGTGGATAGAACAGTAGACATGTAGAGAGAATAAGCTGGTAAATGTCAGATAGAGCAGTATAAGTACAGAGAGGATAAGCTGGTAAGTGGTGGATAGAACAGTATAAGTGTAGAGAGAATATGATGGTAAATGGTAGACAGAACAGTATAAGTGTAGAGAGAATAAGCTGGTAAATGGTGGATAGAACAGTATAAGTGAAGAGAGAATAAGCTGGTAAATGGTAGATAGAACAGTATAAGTGTAGAGAGAACAAGCTGGTAAATGGTGGATAGAACAGTATAAGTGTAAAGAGAATAAGCTGGTAAATGGTTTCTAGAACAGTATAAGTGCAGAGAGAATAAGCTGGTAAATGGTGTATAGAACAGTATATGTGTAGAGAGAATAAGCTGGTAAATGTCACATAGAACAGTATAAGTACAGAGAGGATAAGCTGGTAAGTGGTTGATAGAACAGTATAAGTGTAGAGAGAATAAGCTGGTAAATGGTGGATAGAACAGTATAAGTGTAGAGAGAATAAGCTGGTAAATGGTTTCTAGAACAGTATAAGTGCAGAGAGAATAAGCTGGTAAATGGTGGATAGAACAGTATAAGTGCAGAGAGAATAAGCTGGTAAGTGGTGGATAGAACAGTATAAGTGTAGAGAGAATAAGCTGGTAAATGGTGGACTAACTGTATAAGTGCAGAGAGAATAAGCTGGTAAATGGTGGATAGAACAGTATGAGTATAGAGAATAAGCTGGTAAATGGTGGATAGAACAGTATCAGTGTAGAGAGATTAAGCTGGTAAATGGTAGATAGGACAGTATAAGTGTAGAGTGAATAAGCTGGTAAACGGTAGATAGAGCAGTATAAGTGTAGAGAGAATAAACTGGTAAATGTTGGATAGAACAGTATAAGTGTAGAGAGAATAAGCTGGTAAATGGTGGATAGAACAGTATAAGTGTAGATAGAATAAGCTGGAAAATGGTGGATAGAACAGTATAAGTGTAAAGAGAATAAGCTGGTAAATGGTGGCTAGAACAGTCTCAGTGTAGAGAGATTAAGCTGGCAAATGGTAGATAGGACAGTGTAAGTATAGAGAGAACAAGCTGGTAAATGGTGGATAGAACAGTGTAAGTACAGAGAGAATAGGCTGGTAAATGGTGGATAGAACAGTATAAGTCTAGAGAAAATAAGCTGGTAAATGGTGGATAGAACAGTATAAGTGTAGAGAAAATAAGCTGGTAAATGGTGGATAGAACAGTGTAAGGACAGAGAGAATAGGCTGGTAAATGGTAGATAGAACAGTGTAAGTGTAGAAAGAATAAGCTGGTAAATGTTAGATATAACAGTATAAGTGTAGAGAGAATAAGCTGGTAAATGGTGGATAGAACAGTATAAGTCTAGAGAAAATAAGCTGGTAAATGGTGGATAGAACAGTAAGTGTAGAGAGAATACGCTGGTAAATGGTAGACAGAACAGTATAAGTGTAGAAAGAATAAGCTGGTAAATGGTGGATAGAACAGTATAAGTGAAGAGAGAATAAGCTGGTAAATGGTAGATCGAACAGTAAAAGTGTAGAAAGAATAAGCTGGTAAATGGTGGATAGAACAGTATAAGTGTAGAGAGAATAAGCTGGTAAATGGTGGATAGAACAGTATAAGTGTAGAGAGAATAAGCTGGTAAATGGTGGATAGAACAGTATAAGTGCAGAGAGAATAAGCTGGTAAATGGTGGATAGAACAGTATAAGTGTAACAAGAATAAGCTTGTAAATGGTGGATAGAACAGTATAAGTGAAGAGAGAATAAGCTGGTAAATCGTAGATAAAACAATATAATTGTAGAGAGAATTTGCTGGTAAATGGTGGATCGAACAGTATAAGTTTAGAGAGAATAAGCTGGTAAATGGTGGATAGAACAGTATTAGTGCAGAAAAAATAAGCTGGTAAATGGTGGATAGAACAGTATAAGTCTAGAGAGAATAAGCTGGTAAATGGTGGATAGAACAGTATAAGTAGAGCAAATAAGCTGGTAAATGGTGGATAGAACAGTATAAGTGTAGAGAGAATAAGCTGGTAAATGGTCGATAGAACAGTACAAGTAGAGCAAATAAGCTGGTAAATGGTGGATAGAACACTATAAGTGTATAGAGAATAAGTTGGTAAATGGTGGATAGAACAGTATAAGTGTAGAGGGAATAAGCTGGCAAATTATAGACCAGTATCAGTGTAGAGAGAATAAGCTGATAAATGGTGGATAGAACAGTATAAGTGTTGATAGAATAAGCTGATAAATGGTAGATAGAACAGTATAAGTGTAGAGAGAATGAGCTGTTAAATTTTTATTTTATTTTATTTATGTTACATTTGTTGATTGGGCTATTCTATCTGGATATATGTCCATTTTCAAGTTGAGGCCTGGGGATATAAGCTCCAAACAGTTAAAATAAATTCACATCAAAGAATTACATGTTTAAAATGCAAATACATTTACAGTAAAAGAGAAAAAAAAGTTAAAGAAAAAATATATATTTGGTCACATATTAAAGTATAAAAATGCAGTATATTAGACTTGATTAGTACAAGTACTGTTGCAAGTAGACATTTTGAAAGAGTAATAGCATAATGTACAGTAAGTGTAGAGAAAGGAAAGTAAGAAGAAGTAGCAGTTATGTAATACATCTACTAGTAAAACATGTGCAATATATATATATATTATTATTTTTTATATAGTAGTAATTAATACTGTGATGGAGAAATAGATCATTAGACGTTAAGATGAAGTAAATTCAGGGTTCTGAAGGTAAGGATTGAGTCATGTATCAAGAGTTAGATAGTCAGTCAGGATTAGTACAGGGGCACAACCACTGTGTTTTGAGGAAGAGCTTAAGTTTCTTTTTAAAAAGAGTTATGGAGGGAATTGTAAATAGTTCAGAGGGAAGTAGGTTCCAGTTTTTTCCAACAGTTTTAGAGAAGAGGGAATCTCCAGCCTTGTTGTTTGTTTTGTCAATATTTACAAGAAGTTTGTTTGCGGATCTTAGAGACTTTAGGTTATGGTAAGGGTAAATAAGAGTAGATAAAATTGGTGTTTTGGCAGGTTGATACAGTATTTTATGGGCGATGGCTAGTTGATTAATTTTCAGCTGCTGCTGAAATTCAAGCCAGCCTAGTTGCTTTAGATTAATACAGTGTTGTGTTCTGAAAGGGTTACCTGTAGCAAACCTGGCTATGCTATTGTAGGAGTTTTCTAATTTCATAAGATTATTTTTTGACAGGTTAGTAAATATAGGTGAGGCATAGAGAAGGGAAGAGATTAGGTGGGAGTGGGCAATAGTTATTCTAGTTGCTGGCATGAGGTAGGGTTTGATTCTGTAAAGAGAGCCTATTTTTTTATTAATAGTTTTCAAGGTGTTGCTGATATGGGTGTCAAAGTTAAGGTTGTTGTCAATGGTGATGCATAGCATTTTGGTAGTAAGATCTTGGGATATAGGTGTGCCATTTTTAGATATTATTGTAAAGTCAATTTGGGGGGATTTACTGGTAGGTGTGAAAAGGAGGAGTTTAGTTTTTTTTTGGGTTAAGTAGGAGACAGCATTGTGTAAACCATTGTTCAACAGAGTTAAATATGTGTTGTGTCAGAGAGTGAAGTTCTGATACAGATGTGGCTGAGCAAATAAGTGTGGAATCGTCTGCGTATTGTATGCATGTAGCTTGGGGAACTGTTTGTTGGAGGTCATTGATGAATAAAGAAAACAGGAGAGGACCCAGTATGGACTCTTGAGGAACACCAATGTTGACATGTAGATGGGTAGATAGAGTGGAGTTCCAGAGTACAGCTTGATGTCTGTTATATAAGTAGGACTCAAACCATTTAATAGGTAGAATGTCAAGTGACAGAGATTGAAGAATATGTATGAGTATTTGGTGATTGACCATGTCAAAAGCCTTGGACAGGTCTAAGAAAAGTGCAGAGGAAAGGGTGTTAAGGTTACGTTTGTTGTTGATGGTGTCTGTAAAGGAAAGGAGGGCAGTGGTGGTACTGTGGCAAGGTCTGAAACCATGTTGGGTATTAGAGAGCAAGTTATTTTGGAGAAGGTGGTCAAGCAGTTGCTTGTGGATACACCTTTCCATAATCTTAGATAAGGGAGAGAGTAGGGCTATGGGGCAATAGTTGGAGAGTTCAGTAGAATTACCACCCTTATGAAGGGGAATAATATGGGAGACTTTCCAAAGTTTAGGGAAATATCCCTCAGTGATGGTTCTATTGATTAGTATGGAGATAGGGTAGGTTATGGATTTGGCTGCTAATTGTAAGTATTCTGCGGGTAGTAAGTCAGCAGAGGGAGTACATGGTTTGAGTTTCTGGATGACGGAGAGAATATAAGCTGTTGGGACATGCTGGAAAAGAAATGGGGGTGGTGGATTTGAGTTAGAATTAGATATAGTTGCGTTTTGACTAGAGAGGTGACTGGCAAGAGTTTGAATTGCTTAGGTAAAAAAGGAATTAAAGTCATTAGCAATTTGCTTGGGGTTCTCTTTGTCTGTGCCTTGTGGTTTGGGTGTGATAGATTGACTGGGCTGAAATAACTGATTAATGTATGCCCAGAACTTTTGTGGGTTATTCTGGTGAGTTTGCTGAGATTGTAGGTAATAATTTTTTTTATCGGTCAATATTGCTTTTTAGTCTAATTTCTCAGTTGTTTGTAGTGCTGTTGATCAGCAGAGTTTTTAGTTAAGCGAGATTTGTTCCAGATTTTATTTCTGAGATGGATTTTTTGCTTAGTTTCTTTAGAGAGCCAAGGAGCAGATTTAGTTCTTATCCTAATAGACCGAGTGGGGGGGGGGGGCATGGTGGTTGAGTATGGCTAGAAACTTAGCATTAAAGTAATCTACAGCTTCATCAAGAGAAAGGTGTTTTAAGGGGGACCAATTGCATGCTTTCAGTTCACTTTGAAATAGATCCAAGTTGAAGTTTTTCTTGGTTCTAATTGTTCTAGTAATGGTTTGAGTGGGTGGATTGGCTTTGAGCCTGATAATATAGGTTAGTAAGTGATCACTTACAACATCAGTGAGGGTTCCTGCTTCATAAGTGTGGGGTTGATTATTAATGAGTATCCAGTCCAAGGTGCTTTCTTTTTTATTTGTTTTGTTTATTGTAGTGGGGGAGGTAATAGTTTGAGAAAACCCATAGAGATTAATATGGCTAGTAGGGTGTTTGTTGCTGCAAGATTGCCAATCAGTGTTAAAATCACCTAGGATTATGGTTTCTTGGTGTAAGTTTAGAGATAGCCAAGAGAGGATGTTTTCAATGGTAGAAATGTTATTTCCTGGAGGGACATAGATGCAGATAATATATATAGATTTGACTGAGTTTAGCTGAAGTTTGATAATAAGAATCTCAGCATTAGAGTCCTGAGGTGGTTTCTGGTGGAAAGTGGTTATCTGAAAGACAGATTTGAATAAGACAGCTACTCCACCACCTTTTTTGGCTACCCGGTCAAGACATAAGATATTATAGCCAGGTGGGATGACTTTGTTGTCTTTAGTTGAAGGTTTTAGCCATGTCTCTGTTAGACAAATAATATCAAAGGAATAGAGTTCCAAGAGAGCATGGAGTTGTGTTATTTTGTTATTAACGCTGCGTATGTTGAGGTGAGCTATTAAGAGTGAGTTGGTTGGTTTTTTAAGTAGGAAGTTGGCAGTGGGGTCTGGTTTGAAGAGTTGAGTGGTAGAGGAGGTATTTGGACCTGGGTTTGGGTGAATATCTCCATCCTTTAGGGAGAGGAGTAGTGTTAGATATCTAGTGTTAGTGTATTTACTTTGCAGAAGTGGATGTCTTCTAGGATTATGGAAGTCATATCTAATGTGGGTTGTCCTATGGTATTTAGGTAAAAGATAGCTAGGTGTGGAAGTAGTGTTGATGTGGTGAGTATGAGAGGCAATAATTGAAGTGGTAGATTGTTTAGTAGAGAAGGGAAGGTGTGAAAGTAGTGGATGTTCATAGGAGGATATCAGGTGAGCTAGTATTAAAGGTGGAAGAAGTGAGAGCATGAGTAAGCTATGTTGGAGGACTAGGGTGGGGAGTTTATACATTGCAAAGGTGGATATTAAGTTCTAGCTAAAGGCACAAAGGTAAAGGGGTGTGGTAATGTAAGGCAAAGGGTGTGGTGTGTGAGAAAGGGAGTGGTAGAAAAAAATGGAGGGAAAAGAGAAGATTGGTTAATGGTAGTGTTGTGATAGGTGGAAATGGTGAAGGGGTGTGGTTAGATAGGTATAAGTGTAGGACCTCTGGGGGTGGGTGGAATTTGGGGGTAGGGTAGGGGAGTGGAATGAGCCCACAGGGCGAACGGAGCGGGTAGAGACAAATGGAAGAAAAGTTAGTCTCTATCAGTAATGCAGGTAGCTACAGATTAGAAAGGTAGGACATGAGTGGTAAGGTCTGAGATAGTGGAGGAGTCTGAAGAAAATGAGAGACAGAGGGCTAAATACTGAAAAGGCACAAGGTGAGTATGAAGAGGAGCAGGCCAAGAGCCTAATAAATAAAGTGAGTATATAAAGGTAGAACAGGGAGAGAGGGAGTGATAGATGGATGGGAGAAGGTGCCACCTAGTGGGCAGTCCTGGTGTTGTAGGTAAGTGTGTAAGGGAGCTGAGTAAATCCTAATGGAAGTAGAACAGTGGAAGAAGAGATCTATAGTAAGAGAGGATTAGGGTAAGTGGAAGAGGTGTGTTGGCTGTTGGTAAATGGTAGATAGAACAGTGTAGATGTAGAGAGAATAAGCTGACAAATGGTAGATAGAACAGTATAAGTGTAGAGAGAATAAGCTGGTAAATGGTGGATAGAACGGTATAAGTGTAGAGAGAGAATAAGCTGGTAAATGGTAGATAGAACAGTATAAGTGTTGAGAGAATAAGCTGGTAAATGGTAGATCGAACAGTATAAATGTAGAGAGAATAAGCTGGTAAATGGTGGATAGAAAAGTATAAGTGTAGAGAGAATAAGTTGGTAAATGGTAGATAGAACAGTATAAGTGTAGAGAGAATAAGTTGGGAAATGATAGAACAGTATAAGTGTAGAAAGAATAGGCTGGTAAATGGTGGATAGAACAGTTTAAGTGTAGAGAGAATAAGCTGGTAAATGGTAGATAAGACAGTATAAGTGTAGAGGGAATAAGCTGGCAAATGATAGATAGAACAGTATAAGCGTAGAGAGAATAAGCTGGCAAATGATAGATAGAACAGTATAAGTGTAGAGAGAATAAGCTAGTAAATGGTGGATAGAACAGTATCAGTGTAGAGAGAATAAGCTGGTAAATGGTGGATAGAACAGTATAAGTGAAGAGAGAATAAGCTGGTAAATGGTGGATAGAACAGTATAAGTGCAGAGAGAATAAGCTGGTAAATGGTGGATAGAACAGTATAAGTGTAGAGAGACAGGGAACAAATAGAGTCTTACAAACAATAAAAGGTAAAAGGCAGCTGTTGCAAGACAAAAGCGATGCTTGGTGGATAATAATTCCTTTATAAGCAGAAAATTCCAAGTACAGCAGTAATACAAACAATATTCATCCAAAATAAAGCAATACACAGCAGTATTAAGCGCTTTCGTCTGGTAGATGACTTCTTCAGAATACAAAATACTGCAATTAACACAAGTTTAAATACATAGCTTACCCAATCACAAATGCACTGACATCATTTCCCCCATTTAAAAAGGCTACAATTACTTAATAAGAACCAAATGAGAAACAATAATAAGTACATATAAATAGTTTTAAAAACATGCCTAAGCAATATTTATGACTAAATAAAAACATTGATTTTAGTTTCAATAGAGAAGATAAAGAAATTCTATCATTTAACCCAGGGACATGATAAGCATCAAGACTAATTTACCATTTTAGTTCTACAAACTCCAAATATTCATTCAAGGGTCCCAAGTCCACCTGTTCCAGAATAAAAAACAGGAAGGAATGAGTAGGTTCACTAACCAAATGCTTATATAGTGCATTCTTTTCATTTTTATTTTTAATATCATATAAATGTTGTTAAATCCTTAACCTTAGGGCATTCTTAGTTTTACCTACATAAAAACCTGCACAGAATCTACACAAGGCCAAATCGACACCCCCTTGCCTATAACAGTACATTCTTTTTGAACTGGAAATGTATCCAAAGTTTCTAAACTTGATTTTTTTGCTATCCATAAGATAGGGGCATTGAGCACACCTCCCACACTTGTGCCACCAATGTAGGTACCAGATTTTTGCCTTTCAAACAATCCCTTCAGGGAAGTGTCTCTCTTATAAACCACTGTCGGTTGATTACCAAGTTTCCCTGATAATTCAGGGTCAACATCAAATATTTTCCAATATTTGGAAATAATGTTTTTAATGTCATAAAAATTGGATGTATAAGTAAGAGTAAGCACCCGTCCAAAATTTAAAGGTCTACAGTCATTATGACTTTTGATGGACACCTGCCCTAATAGTGCAAGAAAATGACCATTCATTCTTTTGACCTTAACTTCATTAAAAATATGTGTGACAAAGGTTTCAGGGTACCCCCTCTTATAAAACATGTTTTTTAATATTTCACATTCACTTAGAAAATCCACAAAATCAGACACCATTCTGGCCAGTCTTACATATTCACCCTTAACTAGGGCTTTTTTCTGGTGCAATGGATGTGCGCTTGCATAATGCAGTAGTGAATTTGAATAGGTAGGTTTCCTGTATAATTGTGAAACAAAACAGTTATGCTCAAAGTCTTTCTTGATGGTAACATCTAAATAGTTAATCAGTTCCACATTGCTGTTCATAGTAAATTTAAGAAAACTAGTAGTACCATTGATATAAGTGAAGAACCTCTTCAAGTCTTCCTCACTATCTTTCCAAAACAGGACTATATCATCTAGGTATCTCCCTTACAATACCCATGAAGTCCTAAATTCCGAGTTGGTAACAAACAAATCCTCCCACTGTGCCAAAACAATGTTGGCAAACACTGGATCACAGCACACACCCATTGCAACCCCCTGTTGTTGCTTGAAAAGATGCCCTTCAAAGGTTACAAAATTGTTCTCTAATATTATTTCCATACATGTTCGTAAAGTCAGAATGGTGTTATGATTAAGTGTTGAATTGGCACATACATAGTCATAAAACCATTCAAGGCCAATTTCATATGGAATAACTGAAAATAAGTCACAAACGTCAATAGTGACTAATATGTTACTATCAGAAAACATGTCCTGTTTAACTTTTGTAAGAAAGTCCCATGAATCCCTAATCACAAGACTACGTGAATCTAGAATGTTTTTGGTCATATTATCAACAAACTTGGCAATACTGTAGGTTTTTCATGCTTTGGCATCCACAATTGGTCTTTATGGTGGATTATCTAAAGATTTATGAACTTTTGGTATGCCAAAAATTGTGGGTATTTTTGGATGGCTTATAAGCATATAGTTGTGGGTCTCTAGGGTAATTTGCCCATTTAATAATGGCTGTTCTAATTCTAAGTCTATATTATGATATGCTATATTAATCTCATTTCGTGAGACCTCAAGATAGACATCACTATACAAAAGTTCCATCATCCTACTATTGTAGTCAACCACATTCATAATTACCATTCCCCCTCCTTTATCCGGTTTCATTATTCTTATATCTCGATGCTCTAAAATTTCACTTAGTAGTTTTCTATCATCACAATCCAAATTACCTTGATCAAGTTTTTTATACTTGCTCACTAATAGGTTCCTGATATCGGTTTCACATAGATTTTCAAACAGCTGCACTAGGGGGTGTGATCGAGGTAAAAAAGTACTAGGCCTACATGTATCCAAATGGCCAACAGTAGTATTATTATCATGAAAATACAAGGCTAAATTAAGTTTTCTTGTAAATAATTTAAGTTGTAAAATAGAGTCAGTGAGCGTCCCTTCCTTAATAGGAACAAAATTAAAGCCCTTGGATAATAGCTCAGCCCACCTGGTGTCAACACAGACCTGGCTATAATTATAGATATTAAAGTCACAATTGTTGTTACAAATAACATTAAGTATCAGACTACCATTATTGTCATTATCCAAGTTGTTATCAGGGTTTACCTCCTTTATGGACCCCATCTCCCCCTCCAGGAACCCATCCTAGGGTTGTTGCCATTCCTGTAGTAATCCTGCCTCCCCTGTCTCTGGTTCTGTAACCTCTTCTGTAACCTCTCCGACCTCCGTAAAGTGGGTTGCTCTAAAGGGGAAACACTTACACCATTGCCTTGTGCATGCTCTTCAACTTCATTGCCCTCAGTACAAGAAATATTATTGGCAGAAAAACTTTGTTGTCCCCTCGCTGGATCTGGGTATGCTCTACCATTCTCATAATCCACCTTATACCTCAATAATTTCCTTTCTTTTCTGGTCTTTAATTCAATTAATTCAGTATCAACATGATTAAACACACCATTAAAATTATCACGTTTCTTTTCAAACAGCAAGTCATTTTTAATACTTAAATCTAAAGTATTAATCTCCCTTAATAACAATGACATTTTCTGATTGTTATCAGATATCAAAATATGAAGTAATTCACAACCTTGCCTGTTAAAAAATTGTAAAAGTTCTTTATGAAGGTGTGAGTCCTTTTCCAGACCAGTGGGAAATCTCCAAAAGTGAAGCCCCTTAGGCACCTGTTCTCTTTTAATGCACTCGGTTAAATATTCATTTTCCAATTGCAGTTTTTTATATTTCAGAAATAACCCTCTAAAACTGAAAATCTGTTGATCCAATGTTCCTGAGTTAAGAAAAGTGTTACTAGAATTAGAAACTTGATTAAAACCCGTTGCAGTTTTGAGCCATTGCTCAACCGATACATTGAAAATCACTTCCTGCCTGTCGACAGTAGTGTTCTCAGTCTGTGTGTTACAGTTAAAGCCGTTGGTGTTACCGTGAACCAAGTCGACTTCCTAGTTGCTGTAGGAACCCATTCTTTGGGCTGGTGTAACGAGCAAACCATTAGTCTTTGAGCCTTGTGTGCTAGTAGTACCACTCGACCCTAAATAAAAAGGGTTAGACATCAATTTGTCCACTCTTTTGGATAAATCGGAAACTGTTGCTGTTAAAGTAGATACAGATCGAAGTAAAGTCTGCAGTTTTGCATCGCCAGTGTCACGCACCTGCTCGCCTCCATCCATAATGACAAACAGGGAACAAATAGAGTCTTACAAACAATAAAAGGTAAAAGGCAGCTGTTGCAAGACAAAAGCAACGCTTAGTGGATAATAATTCCTTTATAAGCAGAAAATTCCAAGTCCAGCAGTAATACAAACAATATTCATCCAAAATAAAACAATACACAGCAGTATTAAGTGCTTTCATCTGGTAGATGACTTCTTCAGAATACAAAATAGTGCAATTAACACAATTTTAAATACATAGCTTACCCAATCACAAATGCACTGACATAATTTCCCCCATTTAAAAAGGCTACAATTACTTAATAAGAACCAAATGAGAAACAATAAGTACATATAAAGAGTTTTAAAACATGCCTAAGCAATATTTATGACTAAATAAAAACATTGATTTTAGTTTCAATAGAGAAGATAAAGAAATTCTATCATTTAACCCAGGAGCATGATAAGCATTTGGTTAGTGAACCTACTCATTCTTTCCTGTTTTTTATTTTGGAACAGGTGGACTTGGGACCCCGTGGGGGACCCTTGAATGAATATTTGGAGCTTGTAGAACTAAAATGGCAAATTAGTCTTGATGCTTATCATGTCCCTGGGTTAAATGATAGAATTTCTTTATCTTCTCTATTGAAACTAAAATCAATGTTTTTATTTAGTCATAAATATTGCTTAGGCATGTTTTTAAAACTCTTTATATGCACTTATTATTGTTTCTCATTTGGTTCTTATTAAGTAATTGTAGCCTTTTTAAATGGGGGAAATGATGTCAGTGCATTTGTGATTGGGTAAGCTATGTATTTAAACTTGTGTTAATTGCAGTATTTTGTATTCTGAAGAAGTCATCTACCAGACGAAAGCGCTTAATACTGCTGTGTATTGCTTTATTTTGGATGAATATTGTTTGTATTACTGCTGGACTTGGAATTTTCTGCATATAAAGGAATTATTATCCACCTGTCTTGCAACAGCTGCCTTTTACCTTTTATTATAAGTGTAGAGAAAATAAGCTGGTAAATGGTAGATAGAACAGTGTAAGTGTATAGAGAATAAGCTGGCAAATGGTAGATAGAACAGTATAAGTGTCTTGGAGGAAGTTCTATTCTAGTCTTCGTCACACTCGCTCTACCTTCCCCTTCAACGTATTAATTCTTATGCATTCTTTTTGCAAATGATTCTCCTATCTCCATAACTTCTTATTGTTAACATTTTCCTCATTCAATCTCATGTACTATTACATCCATTTTACCTTCCCTTCTTTTTGCCTCCTTTCCTAAAAACGGCAATACATCTTTCTTCTTTTCCTTTAAAACAGTTTTGTGTATACAGCATTGTCTTGTTTTTTCTTTATTTTTCTTATACAATTTGCTTCTATTTCACTTACTCAAGCCTTCCCTTCTTCCATTCCTTTCTAAAACTTTTCAGTCATGTTTTGATATTTAACTTTATTCTTCACTTATTGACTTGTCTCATAATCAAAAACTATTTTTTATATTTCTCATTATAAATACTACACACCATTGTGTCCAGCTTTCCTAGAATATACTCACTGTCACGTGTTCTTTCCATAATGTACTACATTTTCCTTCATTTACTTCTTTTTTGCTTACTTCCCCTATAAACCATTTTATCCCTTTCCATGTTTGAATATATTTTCATTGTCAACTAGCACAGCCCATATTGCACTATGATCTGAAGAAAATTACTTCTCTTACCATACGTGACACTTCATGTCACCTGAATACATAACATAACCTTTACATGTTTTAAAACTGCCCCTTTCATGCATCCATTCTCTCATTTTCCCTTTCTCAGATTTTTACATACATAACAATTGTTCTTTGTCCTTATAGTGTTGTATTATTCTAAATGTGCTATAATTTTCCGTCATCCATATAGAGTATAGCCCACACCTCTCACTCCCTTGTCTGTACATTTTTGTTATGCATTTCCTTTATGGCATTCACTTATCACATACTGAGAGAAAAAAAAAGTTTTGAATTCAAATTTCCCCATGTCTGAAGTCACATCTTGCACAGTCAGTTTGCTTAACTGCAAATCAAAGTTCTGAAAAATAGTCTTTCCAATGTGATGCGTTATTTCTTTTTTCTATTTCATTTTTACTTATCTTGAAGTTGAAAAAGTCTTAAATCAAAGTTCTGAAAAATAGTCTTTCCAATGTGATGCGTTATTTCTTTTTTCTATTTCATTTTTACTTATCTTGAAGTTGAAAAAGTCTTAAAAGTTATTTCACAAAAAATTTCTGACTTCAAATGTATCAGAGCTCTTGTGTCTTTCAAAGTAAATCCTAATGGAAGTGTATTCTTTATAATGCCATACCTGTCAATAGTAGCTCTGCTTTGTTTCCATGCTTATCTCTGGTCTTTTTTATGAAGCCCTTCAGTTGCTGAAAAACACATTTTCATGCTGTATACTGCTACGTCTTCCTTGCTTTGTAGCACTTTCATATTTTTTTCCTTTACTTAATTTCTGTCATTGCATACTTCCGCGGTGGTGTAGCGGTAATGTTGTTGCCTCACAGCAAGAGGTTCTCCCATTCGATTCTCGGCTGGAGTGCGAGGAGTGCCTTCTGTGTGGAGACTGCATGTCCTCCCTACGGTTGGGTGGGTGTTCGAAAGACATGTGTAAATGGGTGTGCCTTCGTTGAAGCTTGAACATCGAGCTGGCACCTCGGCGTGCGTGAAAATCTACTGCCAATCATTAGCGGACCACAGTTCCGCTGTGGCGACCCCTAACCAGGAAAAGCCGAAAGACAACAACAACAATTTCTGTCATCGCAGGTACCCAATTAGAGAGACATATTCTTAAACCTGATTACTTCATCAGACAAGCATGCCTCTACACTTTCACAGTATCAGCTTTAGCATACTGCTCCTGTAGTACTCAGTCCTTCACATTAGTCCAGATTGTCTCTTACCTTCATTTGGTTTTCTTCACTTCATTATGTTCTCCATTATCTCAGTATCAAACCTGTACTCTTCAACTCCAATACTAGAATTTCCATCTTGTTATGATTCTCTCTCCATGTATCTCCAACAGCAATGTTTAACATTTACTCCATCTTTGAATTCTCCAAGCACTACTGACAGCCCTCTGGTTCTACCTATTGCATGAAAAGAATAAGTAAAGTTCCCCAATACTCTGGCCAAATTCCTTAGTAGTATAAATATCACCAGGTCTCCACTGAAAAGAGGCCACTAGCTTAATGGGAATAATTCGTTCCACAAAACGTAGGTAAATAAATAAAATAAGTAAAATAAATATCTATCCACGTTAATATTGAAACAAAACATTTTCACAGTTTTTAGTGATGATTTTAAACTTTAAAAGACCGCAGGAAGATAGAAAACTAAATGTTTAAAGTGGACATGAAAGATATGTTATTTTTATTAGTGGAATTATGTATGACATAATTTAACCATCTATAATTTCATGTACATGGTATGGATTTAAATCGTATACTGTATACTAATCAGATTCAAAGTAGTCACTGGGATTCCCTGTATCAGCAGTGTTCTCCATACCCACATCTCTGAACATTTGAAGACAAAGAAATGAGATTAGTTTTACACCATTTCTTACTACAGGTCCAGTGTGTCTTGAAGTCAGTGTTACACTCACTGCAAGGCATTCAGAAGACTTTTCCTAGTGTTGCATTTGTTGTATGTTCATTTATTTTGCCATGGTTAAAAATCATTAGGTCTCATTGCCTGTGGTTAAAATCATACTGGAATTGGGTAAGTACTGATTTTACTGCAAACTGATTTAAAACCCTGCAGACACCAAACTAACACTGAAGACAGTTCACTTAAAATTGTTCATGAATTTAGATGATCTTGCCCTATAATTTCACCCCTTTCAGTGTATGTGTTAATTTCACCCTAATACAGTGAACATTAACTAATAAAAATATATATTTTTAACAAGATCCAGCCTCTTTCCGAAATGTAGCTGTACACCTGGAAGGCAAATTTAAAACTTTATGAAAATTAGAAAAGTGTATTTTTGACTGTGACTTTAACATTGAACAAGTGCAGTCTATACTGATGCATTTCATGATTTAAATTGCACAGTAGTGGGTTAAATGATTCTGAGAAGAAACGCTGTTCACATTTAGGGGAGTGGGGTGAGAAGGAGATAGAGAGATTACATTTGAATTGCACTAGTGATCTTTCCTTTGTATTTTGCCGTTATTGCTTTTTACTTATGGGATTACTGTCATTCTGAGCAGCATGCCTTTGTACTGTGCTGGTATGAAATAACAGATTTTGTCCTTGTGGAACTACAAGTTATAACCAGTTTAGTGATGATTAGGACTCTTTGTGAATTATATCTCCCTCCTGAATTAGGCCTTTTTGAACAAGAATGATTGGTTGTCAGGGAAGAATTATCAACAATACTGTCTAACCCACTTGTAAAATACACTCTTTCCAAGAGCCCCTTGACTATAAATAATGTCCATTGACAAAACACTACTTTTTCACCAGTGCATTTTTAGAAATTGCAGTTGGCATAAAAAAGATAGTCACCATGGCTTAACTGTGCCATGCAACATGTCTTTCTTTAGTCTTGGTATTTTTTCCTTTTTCTCTGCATATCCTGATTCCCCCCTAGTGTGCCATGCAACATGTCTTTCTTTAGTCTTGGTATTTTTTTTCCTTTTTCTCTGCATATCTTGATCCCCCCCTTTTTACTAGGGCCATGTTCAAGGCAGTTATCTGTTTGCTGCTCGGGTTCCTAACTATGAGTGCATGTTCTGTGAAAGCATTGAGTGCAGTGATTAGTTCATACAGAGCCTACATGTTAACACTCATCATGGCAACTACAAAGCCAGACCTTGCTGCTTGCCAGTCCTTGTATTCAGCTGACCCAGCATTCCAGGTGTATTCTGCTAGCCTTTAATATGAAAACTATGACTGAAGCTGCCTACCACTGTTCACTGTGAAGTGGTACCAGTGGATAACTCCCTCCCTTGCTACCCAGCTTCTCCAATGTTGGGCCTGACTGACAATTGGCCACAGGTTGTCCAGCTTGCAGGCAAATTCACTGTAAGTCTGCATTAGAAATGAACAGCAACTGGGTAATTTAATTGCTATTAGGAGCAAGACTCAGGTGGGGTTTATTTCTCATTATGGCTGACCTGTTTTCATATAATATTAACTTCTGGGTTTGTGCCAAACATCTGGAAATGGGCAGTGGCAGTACCAATATGCAAGGTTGGTGACAAATACAACCTTGCTAATATTCATTCCATTTATAAAATCATTTGTTGGTAAGGAACTTCAGAAATAACTTTTGAAACATTTCCTATACTCTGAGTCATTTGACATACATCAACACATACTGTACAGCAAGAGCAAACTTTAAAAAAAATATGTAATTCTGACTGCGAACTTAAAATTGCCCACTTTTACAGCCCTTGAATCATTTTATATATATACAGCCTTTGTCTCTCTGAAACCATTCTTTATGATCTGACCTCTGTTCTCATTTCCAGCAAAGTGCAGTATAGAAAATGAACAATCATAGAGTAAAGGCAGTATAGTACATGAACTCAGTAACTTAATCCAGGGAGAAAGGTTCTACCTGTATTGATGTGATACTAGAAATACCACAAAAATCGAAAATGAAAACCCACAATGATGAAACTTTTCTGATTTTTTTTTTTTACCATGAATCCAAACCTGATACTGTAGTATCCTTCCATACATGGCCTCCTGCCTTGGCTTATGCTTGACTATAATAATTTAGATAGCTAGGTAGAATGTGTGTAAACTTTGTGCAGATGAGACAGCGATCAGACTATTATTGGACTTTATTTCCACAGATTATATTTTACAGGTAAATAAATGACTTAATGAACCTTTTAATTCAGAGAACAACAAAATGGCTTGGTTTTAATCATACATGAACTATATATATCATGGTCTTAAGTTTGATGTTTTTATCTTGGATATCAAAATCAATTAGATTAATTGGATATTTTTTAAGATCATCTTTGCTTTTATGCATTTTTTGTTTTATTTATTTGTTTATTTATTTATTGACTCCATTAGTTAATCTAGAGAGCCCCCATGAAAGCAGCAGACCATTTTTCAGCAGAGTCCAAAGCTCCAGAGTAGATATTAAAGAATTTTTAATAACTTTTCATTGTCATGTCTCTTTGACAAGCATATTTATGCAGTTGATTTTCACATGTTGGCAGTTAAAGTCAGTGGAACAATAAATGGGGTTGTAACTCCCTAGAAACTGCACAATGTACCAGCAGTGGGCGAAGAAGGAACGGTTTACCTAAACTATGGCTACTGCATGGTTTCCTATTTTTATTCGTAATTTAAGTGTGGCTTCTACACAGTTTACTTCAGAAAACAATACAGTTTAGGCATCCAATTCTGAGAATGTTATGCTAGTATTTTGAATTAACATAACAGTTACCAGCATGCAAAATCCACTACATTTTAAAGTTCTTGTACTACAGTAAAACATCTAGTGTGCTTGAATTTATTATGCAATAATTCCTGTTTTATAGGTTCATAGGTTCATACTAGGCTATCTGCCCTAGGGCATTTATAAGCCTTGCCAGAATGTGTTTGGCTTTCGCCACCCATTTTAAATTTATTTTGCTATGCCCTTTTTCGAGGTTAGTATACTGTGCCTCTGTCTAACAGTGACACAGAAGTGATACCCGGGGTAAACCTACGATCTCCCATCCACTCATCAAGATTCCTCTTGAAGAGAGTCAATGAGGGACTCTGCCTAACCTGGACTGGGATTTTATTCCAGAGTGAAGAGAGCCTCTGGGTTATGAATCTGTCCCTCCAGCATGTCCTATTTATTTCAGTGCTGAGGTTCAAGTCTCGAGCGTGGCTCGATGGGATTTGGATTTTCTGAGGTGCAGCATGTCCATTAATTCCGGGTTGGACATGGCTTTACACTTCAGGCACAGATCGCCTCTGAACAGGTGGTATGCCACTGAGTAGAGCTGGAGTTTCTTTAACCGGGCAGCATATGGCATCTGTTTGAGCCCTTTGATCCTATTGGTGAGGTACTTTTGGGGTCTTTCCAGTTGCTGCAGGAGTCTGGTAAGGTACATCCCAAAAGGGGCATTGTACTCAATTATGGGCCTGATGAGGGATGAGTAAAGAGGCACGATGACCTCCCCTGATCTAGATGTGAATCCCTTCATGATTAGGTGGGCTATATAAAATGTTTTTCTAACCACTTTGGCCACGTGGTTGTCAAATGAGAGATTGCTATCAACTTGGGTCCCCAGGTCCCTAATTACTTCTTCTGTACTTAATGGATTACCACCTATGTGGTAATTTGTGGGCACTTTGTTTTTGCCAAAGGGGATGACTATACACTTTTTGTCATTTAGCTTGAGGCCATGGCTCTGGCACTAGTTGTCTGTTTCTATGAGGTGGTTGTCAAATGAGAGATTGCTATCAACTTGGGTCCCCAGGTCCCTAATTACTTCTTCTGTACTTAATGGATTACCACCTATGTGGTAATTTGTGGGAACTTGTTTTTTGCCAAAGGGGATGACTATACACTTTTTGTCATTTAGCTTGAGGCCATGGCTCTGGCACCAGTTGTCTGTTTCTATGAGGCCCTTTTGGAGGATGCTTGTGTTGGCTGGAGAGTCGATTATGGCGCCCAGTTTGCAGTCATCTGCGAACTTGGTCAGCCACAGTCCTTCCGTGTTGGCCTGTACCTTCGAGAAATATATACCGAACAAGAGAGGTCCCAGGACTGAGCCTTGTGGGACACCACTTGTAACTGGTTTGGAGTCTGACATGGCTCCAGCAATTCTAACCATGTGGGTTCTGTCCTTGAGCCAGTTTGCAATCCATCTAGTGACATAGGGGTTTATATTTAAGCTGGTGAGCTTATCTATAATGCCCGAGTGGGGTATTGTATCGAAGGCTTTTGCAAGGTCCAGGTAGGCTGTGTAGACCACCGTCCCCTCGTCAATGGCCTTGGTGACGAAATCAACCAGGTTTAAGAGGCAGGATCTGCCCTTAACAAAGCCGAGTTGGGTAGGATCCAGTGTCTGTAGGTCCCCAATATCTTTATTTATGAGGTCCATAATTATCCTTTCCATAGCTTTGCAGACCAAGCTAGTCAGGCGTATGGGGCGATAGTTTCCAGGATCCGTTGAGGCACCACCTTTAAAGAGAGGGACCACTGTTGCTGTACGCCACTCTTTGGGCACATATCCTGTAGAAAGGCTGAGATTGAACACTAGATTTATGTTTGGGTTTAGCTCTTCTTGGAGTTCATGTAGGATGCAGCCCGGGACACCATCTGGTCCCATTGATGCTGTGTTTTTTGCTTTGGAGAGGGCGGCTCTTACCTGAGCATCTGAGATGTCAGGGGGGCAGCACTCTGCTGGGATAGATATTTGCCCTTTTGGTGGGGAGGGGAGAAGTTTGCGCTGAACCTGTCAGCTAGGATGTTGGCAATGTCTGTGGGTTCAGTGTATTTTTTGTCATTTTGGACTAATTCTGAACATATCTGGGAATTACCACCCAGGTTCCTAACATAACTAAAGAAAGCCTTGTGATTATCCTTAGTGTCCTGTGCAATTTTTCTCTCAAAGCTGGCCTTAGACAATTTTATGAGTGCCCGTAGTTTTTTGCTAATACTGATCAGTGATGCCTTCCCTTTTTGGGATTTTGCTCCATCATTTAGTAGCTTCCTCCTTCAGTTGTATAGTTTGTTTATGGCTGGGGTCCACCAGACAGGACGTCTGCCTTTGGAGGATTGGGTCTTGGTTTTATTTGGGATCGCATGATCCATGCATTCCTGAAGGTGTTCATAGAATGCGTTTATAAAGGATTCTGCGGTCTGGGCCATATTTTCCACAGGCCCAGGGGCTTTAAAAGATTTCACCTTGGTTTTGAGGAGTGTGAAATTTGCTTCATAGAAGTTTTTCACTGTGGTTTTCTGGGCAGGGGGTGGGGTCTGGATGTGAATATCCAGTGAGATTAGTTTATGGTCTGATCTTACCAGTGAGGGATACACTTCTGGTCTGGAGCATAGAGTCCCCATGTTGGTGATGATCAGGTCCAGTATGTTTTGCCCTCTTGTGGGAGTGGTAACAAGTTGTTCCATAGCATTTGAGTTTATAAATTCTAGGAACCTTTGGGCTAGGGTGTTGGAGCTAGAGTAATGCTCCCAGTCTATGTTTGGGTAGTTGAAGTCGCCCAATATAATGGTGTTTGGAGAGACCTTCATATTTTCCAGTGTTCTCAGAAAGGCCGAGTGGGGTTCCTGGGTTTGGGAGGGTGGTCTGTAGCAGGCTATAAACTGGAAGGCAGTTTTACCCACTGTTAGTTGCACATGGATAGTCACTGATGCTTCGTGCTTTGCCAACAACCTGGAGGTGTGGGAATCTTTGATGAATATCGATACTCCCCCTCCTTTTGTGGTTCGGTCCAAGTTTTGGGGCCGAAAAGCATGGAATGAGGTATAACCTGGTAGTGCTGGGGTGCTCTCGGAAGCCCTGAACCAGGTTTCTGTTACTGCACAGATATCAATGTTCTCCATGCTAAGGAGAGTTTCGAGTGTGTGCATCTTGAGGTTTAGACTTCTGGTGTTGAGTAGCATTACTCTTAGCTTCTTATCCCTTGTGATACCTATGGAGGTGGGCTTGTCTTTTGAGCCTTGCCTAAAAAAGGCACTATGGGGGTAGCAAGAGCCTTTGCCAATATCTGAAAGCCCAGGGGTGACAGGTGCAAGCCGTCCCTAGCGAAGCATCGTGGCTTGTCGAGCATATCATCCCAAGCTGACAGGCATTGGATCCCCTTTGAATGACACCAGTACTTAAGCCAATTGTTGAAATTGATCATCTTGTCTTCATATTGTGGCATCATTCTTGGTAAGGGTAAGATGCTACTCAAGGTCAGGGTCATACCGGCCTGGGCTACATGCTCAGAGAGCTCCTTTATGTCTCTTTTCATGTAGTCCAGGGAGGTACGTCTCAGGTCATTCACACCAACATGGACAATGACCGAGTCATATTTGTACTTGCGTTGGCATGACCTGAGTGCTTGTGTTATGTGGCGGATCCTAGCACCCGACAGGCTGCTCACCGTGACCCTCTCCTTGTTCAGCCTGGTGAGCGGGATGTCAGTGTGCCTGATGATAGAGTCACCTATTACAAGTGTATCAGGTGTGTTGTTTAGTCTTAAGGGCTGTGACTGTTCGGCACACTGGCTTTGTGAGATATGTGTTGCACGTGTTTTGTTTTGGGGTAGCGGTTGCTTGGGTGTCTGCTTTGGAGGTCTCTGCTGCTTAGGCAGATCTTTATTTAGAGCCTCCGAGTATGTTTTTGTGTGATTATGTGTTTGGTTTGCTGTCGTGGTAGGTCTATGTGAGACTGGAATTGTAGTGAGTGTGGTTTCCTTCTCCTCCTGACTGGTTATGCCAGTACTGAATTGAGAGAGCTTAGCCTCCAGTTTGGCTATATGGTTGCATCTCTCACATGTGTTGGAATTTGTTGGGAGGAGGAGAGGGTTGTCTGTGTACATGAGGCAGTTGTAACATTGCCTCAAGATTCCCAGATTCACCAGCTGGACCGGAGAGGAGATTGACAACTGACCTTTGGACATGCTAGAATAATATTGGGAATTCCTTAATAATTGAAAACAAGGGCCAGTGGGGAGTGAGGGTGTAGTGCTTTTAATTTTTAGTGCTGACTTATATAATTGCTTTAGCGAGCAAGTGTCAGGCAACTTAAGTGCAATGTGTTACAGGTAACTTAAATGCAAAAACGACAAACAGTAACTTTCTTTCAAGTGAAACAAGGAAATAAGTACAGTAAGCAATGCAGATATCACTAGTGATCCACAGAAGCACTGAGAAGCCGCGTATTAGGTGGAATTAGCTTTCCAAGGAAATAACAAGCAAACAAACAACAAGCATATAAACAAAGCTAGATTCAGCAGGCCTGGATCTAATCTATGCTACAGCAAACAAGGTGTACCAATTTCAGTAAGATACAGTTCAAATATTCAGGCACTATAAACCTTTAACCAGAAATTCCCAGCTCAGAAGGGCAGAGTCCAGCCTCTTCTCCCACAAGAGTGCAGACCATGAACCTTCTTAATGTAAAATAACTGGCCTGAAGCCCAAGTGCTTAAACCAGAACTAATACACTTTAAGAATAACAGACACTGGGCTCTCAGTCAGCAGTTCCCAACTTAGAAGGATGAAAGCTACCTGTCCTGCCACCAGAGTGCATGCCACAAACTTTCCTAATGTAAAACAACTGGTCTGAAGCCCAAGTGCTTGATCCAAAAGACTTAGAATGATAGCTACACATTAAACAAGTTACTACCAAGCAGTAATAAATACAATTGAATACTTTAGAGAATGCCTGGATTAGTGCTCAAGTTACACAAACAAAGCTAGATCCAGCAGGCCCGAATCCAGTCTATGCCACAGCAAACAAGGCGCACCAACTTCATTAAGAAGCAGTCAGATATGCATGCACTATAAGCCTTTAACCAGAAATTCCCAGCTCAGAAGGGCAGAGTCCAGCCTCTCCTCCCACAAGAGTGCAGACCATGAACACTCTTAATGTAAAATAACTGGCCTGAAAGCCCAAGTGCTTAAACCAGAATTAATACACTTTTAGAATAACAGACACTGAGCCCTCAATCAGCAGTTCCCAACCTAGAAGGATGTAAGCTACCTGTTCTGTCACTACAGTGCAGACCACAAACCCTCTCAGTGCAAAACAACTGGTCCGAAGCCCAAGTGTTTAAACCAAAAGGCTTAGAATGAGTTACACCAAGCAGTAATAAATACAATTGAGTACTTTTAAGATGATGCAAAAGTAAAATAAAGTAGGTAGAAACACAAGTACAGTAAAAGCAGATTATTTATTTATTTTTTTTTCTGAACAAGTGCTAAGATCAAAGAAACAGATTTGAGTGCTGAAACTAGAAAACTGGCTAGTTATAAGAAAAAAAAACTAAGCTAGAAGGCTTCCCTCCAACACAGAAGGGCTTGGGGCTCAGAAGCCTACAAATAGTCTATACCACTTAACAGGAAAGGCAGGAAACAAGCTTACATTTTTTTTTCTGTTTCCCAGATGCTCTCTTTGTACACATTAGGAGTGCCTGAAATCAGAATATGATCTCACTGCACTCAGTTGAGTGAGCAAATGAGATGGGCCCAGAAGGAGTATCCAAACACAAATTTACAAGAGGGGCGGGCAGTTTCAAGGCCACTAAGATTAACACCAAAACAAAAACAGGGAGGGTGGGTAGGACTAACTGAAGAGCAGAGTCAAAACTTCCAGTTCAGTTAATATTCCTGCAACGCACAGTTAAAATCAATTTAAATACTGTATTTTTTGGAAAAAAAAGTGCAGATAAAGGTACTTAAATTCTCTTATACGTCCAGTTGAATACAGCAAGTTCTTAGCCGGCCAAAGCTGCGGTTTTTAAGCAGAAAATATTTCACACTGTACCACTTAAATAGGCAAGGACAGGAAATCAAAGAATGTGGCTACCCCCACACCTGTAATTACTAGCAAATAACAAAATTCAGCAAACACTGACTAACTTCCAGTTCAGTTAATATTCCTGCAACACACAGTTAAAATCAATTTAAATACTGTATTTTTTTGAAAAAAAAAGTGCAGATCAGCTATGTCAGATCTGGTTTTCATGATTAAGAAAGTATAGTTTATTCATCAAAAAACATCCCGCAAAATAGTTTATTCAGTACAAAAAGGTTAGTTCCAAGAAACTAAGGACTACAAACACAGCTAAAAACTCAAAAAATGCTTTAATTAGGTATGCTATTTCACGTCTTTCACGGTGCTTCTTCAGACCCTGGATACCAAATAGTCACTTTGTTTAAACAAATCACATGACTTGAGAACAGGTTTTAAAGATATAGTCTGGTTTAAATGAGACTATGTCTTTAAAACCTGTTCTCACAGGTGGTGGGTTTACTTTCCTTCAGTTTTACTTTTTTTTTCAGGATGGCCAACCGGTTATTTACCTGGAGTGGAAAGTTGCTGTTCAGTGTTATGCGGTTGTCAGCCTTTTCATCTCAGCAATATGAAAGTCAGGTAAGTGAATGCTCGGTCTACTGAAGTAGACCTAAATATATATATATATATATATATATATATATATATATATATATATATATATATATACACACACACACACACACACACGCACACACATACACACGAATACACACACATAAGTAAAAATACAGAGGTGTAACTTGTGTAAGACCATGAATAAATGAATCTGAAGAGGAAAATGAATCGCAAGAAATAGTATTAAGGAAAATAAAAGAAGATGACAACATAACCATAAACTTGTTCTAACTTCTAATGACATAAAGAAGGTGAAAAAAGGAAACAGGAATAAGAAAAATATGGAAGAATGTCTTATAGTGAATGTTAAAATGTTGTTGTACCAAGCAAACAGATAATTTGTCAGGCACCCCAGTCAGTGTTGTGCCATAAACATTATGCCAATGAGACACTTTTTCACATCACAAGAAATACAGCTTGCCACATGTAGCACATTTGGTAATGGGATGACAAAAAGTTGTTCTGTAAGCAAAGTGATTTTGCAGAAAATTTTATTTTACTTATTTATTTTACATGTGTTTACTGGGATTGTCTGACTGAGCTGAAGAGCCCTTTTTCAGCTGAGGCTTGGGGAGAAAAGCTCCAACATATACGATTTTCAGTATAAGTTAGCATTAAACAGCAATGTTACAGGACTATTACAAGGCATTAAGTTGCAATACAATGTTATACAGTGTCAATAATCAGGAGTATAGCATAACTATTTCAAGATGTATAAAAATAAATATGTCATTAAGATGAGTGTAGTTTTTGTGGTAAGTGGTTAAAAAATACAGTTTTATCATGATGTAGCTGCATGAAGGCAAGACAATTACAATAGAATGTTTCTCTGAAGCGATTTGCTTAATAGATTTTAGAAGACAGTAGAAAGAGTAGTCAGGGAAGATTAGAGAGAGCTAGTGAGAAGAGTGAGTTAAGGGCAGAAATTAGATTAAGGTATGAGAAGTAGGGGATGTTAATGAGGGAGAGTGCAGTGGCAGGACCAGTGACTTTTAAAGTGCTCTTTGGTGGCTGTCTTAAATTGTTTAGGATGTATAAGGATCCTGATTTCTAGTGGGAGCCTATTCCAGGCAATAGTGGGGAGATAGCTGTACATGTTACATCCAAATTTAGACTTGGGTTTGTAGATTTGTAGTAGGTCTTGGTTAGAGCTTCGGACAGGTCTGGAGGGAAAATAATGGGAGATGAGGGGGGGATAGTGCTGGGCAGTAGGAATGCTGGTATAGGATAGAATGGATGATCCGGAGCTGAGAGAGAAAGAAGCTGGTAGGGTAATTCAAGCCAGTTTAGGTGTTTTAGAGAGAGACAGTAATGGGATTTGTAGGTTTGTTGGGCAGCAAATCTAGCTACCTTGTTGTAGGTAGATTTGAGTTTGGTCAGGCGTGCAGAGTTAGGATTTGTGAGAATTTGAGAATTGTACATTAGACTGGGTAGAAGGTAGGTAAGAGAGAGAGTAATCTTGGCTTCAGTGGTAAGGAATTTCTTGTTATGGTAAAGGATCCCTAGTTTTAAATGTGTCTTTTTGATACAGTTGTTAACATGCAAGTCGTATTTAAGCTGATCATCGATGGTTACACCTAAGAACTTAGTAGTGCTGGATTCTACCTGAATGGGAGTGTTATTAAGGGACTGTATGGAGAAGGAGGGTTTAATATTGTTGATCTTTTTAGGTAGGAAGAGTAACAGCTTTGTTTTTTTAGGGTTAAGGATGAGATGGTTGTTGGAGAGCCATGTTTCAACTAAGTTAAAAGATGCCTGAGTAGGTGAGAAGAGCTTAGAGGGAGAGTTGGCTGTGGTGATGACTGTAGAATCATCTGCATATTGCACTAAAGATGACTGAGGACAGAAGGTACAGAGCTGATTAGTAAAGATATTAAAAAGTAAAGGCCATAGAATAGACCCCCTAAGGTACACCCATTTTGACAGAGAGAGGAGGGAAGAGTGCAGAGTGTCATCTCACTGATTGAGATCTATCAGTGAGGTAGCTGGAGAACCATGCAACAGTATCAGAAGAGAAGCTGAGGTTATGCAGTTTGTGCAGCAGAAGAGAGTGTGAGACCATGTCGAAAGCTTTTGAGAGGTCCAAGAATAGGCAAGAAATAAGTTTATGGTCATCCATAGCTATAGAGACAGTGTTGAGGAAGGATACTAGAGCTGTAGTGGTGCTATGTTTGGGTCTGAAGCCATGTTGATTGGGTGTAAGCAGGTTTTCCTGTATTAGATACTGTATAACTTGTTTATGAATACATTTTTCTAGTACTTTAGAGAGAGGGGAGAGGATAGCGATAGGCTTAAAGTTGAAGATATCAGAGGAGTTACCTCCTTTGTGTATAGGTTGAGTGTAGCATTGTTTTGAGATGGAAGGATAGAGTGATTAATTAGGATAGATACAGGGAGAGCAAGAGAGTCAGCTGCTAGTAGAAGAAAAGAGGAAGGAATATTGTCAGCTGATGCTGAGCATGGTTTTAATTTAGAGAGTAGAGTTTTGATGCTAGTTAGGTACAGGTTTGAGGGAGAAGTTATTTGAGGAGATAGTATTAGGAGTAGGTTCAGAAAAGTTGGAGTTTTTAGTAGTAGAGGAGTTTAGGTTAGGGTTCAGTAGCTTAGATATTGAATCGATAAAATAGGTATTGAAGATGGTGACAATTTCTTCAGATGTCTTGTCTGGGCATGAATTGGGGGAGCTAAGATTACCAGGATGTAATATTTGGTTAATAGAGTTAAAGAATTTTTTTAGGATTAGATTTTATGGCTGTGGGAGATTTGTTATACAAGTCCTTTTTATCTTTGTTTGTGTTTTTTTGTCAGATTTCTGAGTTGTGACCATTTTTTTCCATGGTTTGTCTCTAGTTATCGTAAGGGTACGAGTGGCTTTGAAAGCCACAGAGATATGGTGGACTTAATTCAGAATTTGCAAGGGGGAGCAAGTGAGTCTAAGATGCTAAGGAAGGTGGAGTTGAAAGCTAGGACTGCTTCTTCTAGTAGGAGTTGGGTAAGGAATTTCCAGTTTACTTTAGAGAGGAGTTTACGACAACTGATAAATTTAGGAGGTTTTGAGAAGTGGGGAGTGAACCTAATCATTTTTATAGTACTTATTTTATAGTAATGGTAAACACACATCCCATTGTGACAATTTAAAGCATCTGCATGAGAGGCTGACTTCAGTTCTTAAACCCATGATAGAGATTATACAAGTGATGCGTTTTGGCAGTCCTTAACTTAGCTAATTATTATCACTGAACTTGTTAATTTGCATCTAGTTTAGGGATCTTTATTGCCAAAGGCACTAACTAAAACTTGGTGAAGGTATACTAGATGAACAGACAGACTGTACTTCTACACACAGAGAATTACATGTTATATTTTGCCATATTTTAAGGGCACGATCTACTCTTTCTTTAATCTGCATGTGTTTAAAGGTAAACTTGCTTTATTACCAGAAAGTCTTAAACAGGGGAGAGGTAACATGCAGATGAAAAAAATTTCTGCTGTTCTGTTACAGCCAGTCCACTTCAACTGATGAGTACATGCCATCACAAGAACTCTTTGAATATGACCTTGCAACTTCTGCTTTTGCTACTGATAAATCTTCTACCTTGATATACCCTGAGCAAACATGATGCTGTGCTGCCTTATATAGTGACAGCACACTATATATCGTGGAGCTGTGCTGTCAAATTTTTGATTGAGAAAGTTTGGCTAGAAAGACTCATACAGATTTTGCTTTTGCTGACAGAAAGTCCTGTAGCTGTGAAGCCAGCTTCTGGTCCTAGGTAGTGCATGAAACCCTCTGACCTCCTTTGTGTCACCCTTTTGCCTGCCTTAGCCAGATAAATAAATGCAAGCAGTACTATCTAGTGCAGTATGTTGCTCTTCTTTCATATACTTTCATTAAACATTCTTTTTTTTTAATACCAGTAAGCTTTCATCCCATTCTGATAATAATTCATTATATGGTTTCTGGTTCCTCTCCCTCCTTTTACCATTCTAACAAGCAAGACAGTTAACCCAGCCCTGAACTACTGGTAGTATATAAGTGCATTCTGCAGTCTTCCTATATTGCAACATTACATTTTTCATTGATTTTCAAATGTACAGATTTTTTTTGTTAATGTGACTTTTGCATTAGCCATCAGTCAAATCTAAGTGTCATTAGAGACATTGAAAAGCCTGTCCTTCTCTACTTAATAGATGGTCTCCACTTATTCCAGCATTCTACTTCTTACAGCCAATGTAAGTCAATGTATTTGTTTTTTAAGTTTGACTACCAGGTGATGCAGTGATCTCAAGTTGCAGGCATAGTCTGGATAAATGCAAACACAATGTCCAAAGAAAATAGATTTTTTAGTATTTTTCTCAAAACTTCATTTCCATATTAAGTTTATTCTTTTTCTTAGCTTAAATTCTTAGAATATTACTATGAGAAGGCCCATGTGACACCTGATATGAAAAAGTTAGACTGCAGTGATTCCTGTGTGGAAGATTTTTACAGACTTTACAAAAAATGCCATTGCAGGCATGTTTCAACCAAACTACCCTGTTTCTGTTGACATATATTTGGAGACAACTATTGTAACATCTGAGCCAGTAACCAGCAGTACATCAGAGCTGAAGATGATCACACTATACCTGGTACACGTAAAAATCTAATAGCTCCTTGAGTTTGTAATTGAAAGTTGACATTTAAATGTCTTCATACATGATGATCCACAATAAATCTAGTGAAACTTTTTGTAGACAGTCACTTCAAGTTGTAACACCACTGTTTCAGACGTATGCCATATCATATTGTTCATGCAAGCTCATTTGAAACCCCTGTGGTATGTGTGTGTGTATGTGTGTGTGTGTGTGTGTGTGTGTGTGTGTGTGTGTGTGTGTGAATGTGACAACTGTATAGTATAAGCAGTCTCCTATCAGGATAAACTTGTGCTCTGCAGATTGAGTCTAAATTGTTGGATACCTTGCCAATCCCTTTGCATTTTCTGTCCTGTAAACGCATAGCTGGCATATGTGTTTTGTATAATCTATTACATAATTACAAACTGTGAAACAAACATACATATACGTTTATATAAATAATGTGGTAGGTTTTGTGGTGTCATTTGCTGTGGATTATATAAGAAAAACAGAGTGGGAGAGACAAATTAAAACTATACTAAAACTTAGATATTTTTGGCACACAGAGTTGGGGAGATAGGACAGATATACTGAGAGTAGTGATTGGTGACAAAGGAGGCAACTAATTTTAATTTTGTGTGTTGGTTGCCCTTGCAGGTAACCATCCATCTTCCTGACTTTACTATGGGGGATGTCCAGGTGCTTTCACATGTCTCGGCCTTGGCAGAAGGTTAGAATCTCACTAGTGATATTCTTTGGCATAATAAGGCTCCTGATACTAGTGATATAGGTGGTTGCCAGCCCTTGGAGGGCTGCTGCATTTGCTTACAATTTGATTGTCTTTTTTGCATGCATTATTCATTTGAAATCTGCTATGCATCCATTGTTGTTATTGCCATTGTAGAGGCTGTGGGGCATGAATATCTCCTCTTGGGTTTCTTTATTTTTAGTTTACTATGGAGGTGGATTTGTGAAAGAGGAATTGCTGAACTGAGAATCGGATTGTATCTTGTTTGGAGTTTTTGCTGTCTTTGATGTTACAAGGATGACGTTCTCCTGAAGTTCTGAAGTACAGTTTTATGGTTGATGTTTGTTGGCACATAGTAGCATTAAGAACTTTGGCAGCATGGATATTTATAGCAACATGTACTTATTTAGATTTTACTGGCAGTATTTGCAAGCTTTGTTCATTTTAATTGCTGGAAACTGCCTAAAGATAGACTTTGCTACTATTCTAAAATATTTGTTGCCTTCGTTATGTTTAGAAATTTGTTACAACTGTAGCTGCTGATGTCTGGATATTATTCAGAGAATGGCAGGTTTTTTTGAAATGGTTTATGTCTTAATAGTTAAGGACAGACATGTTGGACTGTTCACTGATTTTTACTTGCTGCTTTTACTGTTTTAATTAAACTGTGTTTCTAAGTGACTTTTTACTTGTAAATTTAATTCAGCTTTAATAACTTAAATATTATTGCATATTGTCTTTTACTCAATATTTAAGTTTTGATTTTTGCAAAGTGCTAAAGGATTTAACCACTATAGTAAACTTGAACTTGCTGAGACCATAAACCCCCACAGGCTGCACAACCTCACCTGTTAAACCTTTTAAGACCTCAGCTTCAAGCCTTCAAGACAATGAAATTAATTAACAAAATCTATTTATCGCACTGTCAGCATAAGTGACTTCATTCTCAATACAATTGTTTGGATATAGGTCTTGATATTCAGTTCACATTATTCATTAAACTTCAGATAAGCAGATAACTAGATAGATAGCCAGTGACAGGCAGACAGATAACTAGCTAGCTAGCTAGATAAGATAAGATATATTGGTACAACTGCGACATGAATCTATGTAATAGCCCTTATTGGCAGTACTATGTTCATAGCAAGAAGAAGCACTCTTTTCGTTTTGTGAAATACTGCCAGTATTTGCCATCAGGTGCACCTTTGAACTCGTTTGAACAAATGGAAGTTGTCACTCTGGACGAGATATGTTTTATAGTGCACAGAGCTCAGCTACAGTAGCATATTCAGTCCTTGAAAGCTCATAGCTGAGCTGGAGAAGGTTATATGAATAATGTTGTGATGAAAGTGCATGGTAATTAAAGGACGATTGTTATTTCGCTTGGGATCTGACTTTTGTTTGTTCTAAGAAGACCACTCTTCTTTGTTTCCCTGTTAGTGTACAACTAGGAAAGCATGAGTGTTACTATATCTTCACTACAACATGCCAACACCATGAAACACGCACAAGGTTAAATAATGTACAAAGAACATCTTTTACAAGAAGCTGGGTTCTTGGCTGTAAAGATATTGGTTCAGGGAAACCAGCAGAAACCCCACCATGCCCCAGGATTCCCACTTCTCTTTCCTTGATGTACTGGAAAATATTAGGGTTCAACCAAACACCCTATTAATGGGCGATTTCAAATATCCCACCATTAACTGGGAAAACTACTCATGTACCAACTCCTTCACACAACGCTTTCTGGAATTCATAAACTCCAATGCCCTGGATCAACTTATCAACACCCACACCAGGGTCAACAATATCCTAGACCTAGTAATTACCAACATGAGTGACCTGTGTTCCACACCTGAAGTCAACTCCTCATTGGCCTGATCCAATCATAAGCTAATCACCCTTGATATCCACATCCTGCCCCCACCTCCCATTAAGGAAACCACGGTAACAAATATCTCTAAAGCCAAATTCATGCTTCTTAAGACAGAAGTGGTGAACTTCATGACACCTATGCAGATGGACAATACAGTTACAACTGCTAAATCCTACACAAATGCACTCTATAAGCACTTACACCAGTGCATTGATTGTGCTATCCCAAACAGAACCAAGTTGCTATCCTCCAAAAAAAAGAAGCCAATCTGGAGGTCCCCTGCCATAAACAAACTGTACAACAGAAGGAAGAAATTGTTGCAAAAGAGAGTAAAATCCCATGAGTGGAGGTGCTCCCTGGTCAGCCTCAATAAGAAGCTGAGATCCCATATAAGACCCTCCAAAGCTAGCTATGAAAACAAAATTGCCACAGACTCTAAGGACAACCACAAAGCATTCTATAGCTATGTCAGGAATCTCAATGGCAACACCCAGATCTGCTCTGAATTACAGCACAACGGCACAAAAATTACAGAACCAGCTGATATTGCTAACATCCTGGCAGATAGGTTCAGTGCAAACTTTACCCCCCCCCACCCCCTAAAGGGCCCATATCTATAAAGGAAAATGCAGAGTCCCAGTAATCACAACTATGCAGATAAAAGCTGCACTCTAAAGCCAAAAACACAGCATCCATGGGACAGGACAACATCCTAGGCTTCATTTTACATGAACTACAGAATGAACTGGCTCCCCACCTAAGCACTATGTTCAATCATAGCCTCACATCAGGCTTTCTGCCCACTGAATGGTGTACAGCAACAGTTATCCCACTCCACAAAGGGGGAGCCACCACTGATCCCGGGAACTATAGCCCTATTAGCCTGACGAGCCTGGTCTGCAAGGCCATGGAACCTATCATCATGGAACTCATAAACGAAAACATTGGTAATCTCCAAACTCTGGATCCCACCCAGTTTGGGTTTGTGAAAGGCAGATCATGCCTCCTGAACCTGATCAACTTCTTTGAGGTAGTCAACAAAGCTGTAGATGAGGGTAAGGTGGTTCACACAGCCTATCTTGACCTCACCAAGGCTTTCAACACCATCCCCCATTCTGGAATTATAGCTAAACTCACTAAACTAGGTATAAATCCCTACATCACAAGATGGGTTGCCAACAACCCACACTGTAAAAGTTGCACACTCCAAATATGACCTCAAACCAGTGACAAGTGGAGTACCACAGGGTTCAGTCCTGGGACCTCTCGTGTTTGGTATCTACTTCTCTGAAGTACAAGGTAACACAGAAGGCCTCTAGCTAACAAAGTTTGCAGATGACTGCAAACTAGGAGCCATAGTCGAGTCCCCAAATGATGTGGAAATCCTACAGAAGGGCCTCGCTGATACAGATGCCTGGTATCAGAGCCATGGCCTCAAGTTCAATGCCAAAAAGTGCATTGTCATCCCCTTTGGTAAAAACTCTGTACCCATGAACTACTACATAGACAGTAGTCTACTTAACACTGAATGTGTGATGAGACCTTGAGACCCAGGTGGGCAGTAGTCTGTCCTTTGATAGTCACATCGCCACAGTAGTCAGGAAGTCCTTCTACGTGGCACACCTCATCATAAAAGGGTTCTCATCCAGGATAAAAGAGGTTATTGTTCACCTTTATTCAACACTCATTAGACCCATTATAGAGTACAATGCCCCTTTTGGAATGTACCTCACAAGACATCTGCAGCAGCTGGAAAGGCCACAGAAGTACCTCACAAAGAGGATTACTGGCCTCAAACAGTTGCCCTACACTGACCGTCTCAAAAAACTCCAGCTTTACTCTGTAGCATATTGCCTACTCCGAGGTGATCTCTGCCTAACATATAAAGCTATGTCAAACCCAGAGCTGTTGGACATGCTACACCTAAAGAAATCCCAGTCCCTCTGAGCTACATGCTATAGGGACCTAAACCTTGTCACCACAATAAACAGGACATGCTGGAGGAATAGATGTCTGTCCCAGAGACTTCCCATATTCTGGAACAGGCTACCCATCTATGTCAAGCAAAGTTCTTCATTAGCACTCTTCAAGAAAGTTCTTGATGAGTGGATGGGAAATAGGAAATGCACCCCAGGGATCACTTATGCATCTCTGCTTGACAGTGGCACAGGAAATTAACTTTCTTGGGTGGCGTAAGCCAGGGAACCTTGTTGGCTAGGCTTACGTAGGCACTTGGGCCGATAGCCTAGTACCTACCTATGAACTAATGTGTGAACTGAGAAACATTGTGTACCAGGCTTACATAATCCTGTCAGTGCTGTTATTCTGTGATAGGACACTTGTTTCAAGTTTGTCTCAAAAAAAAAAGCATTTCTTGTCAGTGGTGATTTCTCATTTGGTCTGAAGTTGAACTGGACTAGGGGCAAGACTACTGTACAATGATTTAGAAATCACTCAAAGAACTATGCCAATCAGTCAGCTTGAGATTAGCTGAAACATTCAAGTATCATCTTTAATACACACTCTGTCCACTAAATAACATAACCCCAGTGGGATGTCTCTCTCTTATAAAGATATATATATATATATATATATATATATATCTATATATCTATATATCTATCTATATATATATATATATATATATATATATATGTATATATATATATATATATATATATATGTATATATATATATATATATATATATCTTTGTATGTGTATTAAATATCTGTATCTATAGATATAGATGTATATATAGATGTGTGTGTGTGTGTGTGTGTGTGTGTGTGTGTTTGTGTGTGTGTGTGTGTGTGTGTGCAAAATTTTGACAGACATTCACTTTATTTCCTTGTTTCCTAACATTCATGAAAAAAGCCTTGCCAATTTTAATTTGTATTGCTACTTTATTCCTACAGATGTGTTTAGTTTGCGATAGAGAGTGAATCAGACTAGAATTTTAGGATTTAGAGGAATACTTTGCTGTTTTGGTCTATATGTCAGTGGTCTCCAACCTTTTCTGCAGCAAGGGCCGGTTTCATGTAAGACAATTTTCCACAGACCAGCCATCACACATGCATAATAAAGTGCATAATATTTATTTATTTATTTATTTGACATTTCTTTACCAGGGAGGCCTGAATGGGCTGGAAATCCATTTTCAGCCATGACCCAGGGAGAAAAGCTTGAAAGCACAACAAAAAGACAACTGGTAATAATTACCAAATAAAAAAAGTAAAAAGTGTACATTCTGCTTAACAGCATAACATTTATCTATGATGGTTGAGAGGTACATAAACCTAATGGCAACCTTATTGACGTTCTATGTTTATAAGAGCAATATTTAAAAGTTGCCCCTATTATTTTGCTCTGTCCAGCATACCACTCAATTTTACAGATTTTTGCAGAATGTTCAGATTTTTGCCTCACATTTTTGGTCTATTTCTCACAAAATTGTGATTTTTCTGACAAATCTCCGGCAAAACATTAAGGACTGAAGTCAGTAAATAATGGCAGGCAATTGAATTTCAGACTTCATATCCTTAGAAAAATTCATGCTAATGTAAAACCTGTTATTAAGTTTGTAAGAGCAATATTAAAAAGCATCCCTATTTATTGTCCTTTGTGCCTCCATGATTTGTGGCTTTTGCCATATTTTTTGCTCTAACAGGTTGAGAGGAGTGCTGTCCAAACTTATTGTGCAAGAGGTTGAGTGGAATGGTCAAGTGTTACGCAAACCTCAACCTAACCCTAACTCACTTAACCCGCCCCAAACCGTAACTCACCTATCCCATGCCCTAACCCTAACGTACACACAATCACACACTTACCTGAACCCGACCCGTAACCTTCCACCACAGCACTGAAAATAGCAAAGCCACAGAACTGGCCAACCGAATTCAGTGTTCTGCAGCTTCGCTATTTTTAGCATTTGCTAAATAGGGTTGATATTAGAACACTCGAAGTTTTAAAACTTCGAATGTTCTGATATAGACCCTCATGTACACCTTTTATTTTGTTAAAACAGCCTGGCCACCAGAACTGTATGGTATGACTTTTGGGTGCTGTTGAATGTCTACTAGGTACAAGCAGAGAAAGTGATGCCCACATCAAAGCTGTGCATGTATATGTATGTTTGTGTGTGTGTGTGTGTGTGTGTGTGTGTGTGTGTGTGTGTGTGTGTGTGTGTGTGTGTATGTATGCCTGTCTCTTTCTCTCTCACACACAGGCACAGATACTCAAACATGAGCATACATGTGTGCGCGGACACACACACACACACACACACACACACACAATGGACTGGACTGAACACAGATTGACAGCCACAGTTTAGTGCATAGGTCCAGTGTCTTTTCTTAATTCACTTGTAGGTACATGCAGTTTTGCAAATTACAAAAAAGAACACTTTGCTGAATCAGTCATAGCATTAATATATTAAGACAACATATAGAAAGTCTATTCATTATGTGAAGAAATAAAATGGCAGAACATTAAAATTAAGACAACACTATAAAAACATTTGCTTGTTCTAAAAGAGTGTATTTTTAAATCTTAGTACTCATTTAATATCATGGCATTCTGTTAGATTAAAAAAAAAATAAAAATCTTTCTACCATGTTAGTCTGATAACTGAAGTGAAAATGATGGTAACACTCTTCCCCAAGAGAAAAAAAATATATCTTCCCAGGATGCCATGGTTGAGCTTCTGTGAGCATTATTCAATGTATAGGTGTTATAATAATAGTTTCCATGTCTTTTTAGACAATAGGCTCATGGGTATATGTCTGGCGCAAAGTAGTTTCATAATCCTTCTCTTTGTTTTGCACATTTGTCTTCAAAATTGTTTTACCATATTTTTTGTGGTGAACTTTATTAGATAAGTTACCAGTGAACGCGAATATGAAATATAAGGTACTGCAGGAAAGAAAATGTGTTGATTGTAATTAGGAAAAAGCAACAAAACATTTTTTTTTGAGTTGTAGAAAGAAAAAAAATGGGAATATGTTTAAAAATTAATAGTAATATTGATGGAAATGATTTAAATATGAATAGTATATGGGAAGTATGATCAGGTATAGAATATGATATTAATAAATGGGACCATGTGGTAATATGGATGATGTGGAAAAAAGATGTCAAATTGTTTGACAAGAAAAATAGAGACAAAATGATGTATTAGCTGAAGTAAGACAATGGTTCTTGAAGAAAAGGTAAGACAGTAGATGGTAACCATAGAAGAAAAAGGAATGAAAGAAACAAAATTGTTTAGTTAGTCTCTCTTGTGCTGATAATGTATAAGTAATTTTAAATGTAAATGTAAGTAATTTTTGATTTAAAGTTGTTTATGGTATACGATTACCAAAATTATTAGTAAAACAACGTAAGTGTAGAGGGATCTTTTATATCCACCTATCACCAACACTGGTATTTGGACCCTCCATTTAACATGTCAAGCAGAGGACAGCTAACTACCTCTGTTGATCATTCATCCTTTTGAAGCTGTGGAACCTTTGGAAGTAGATTCAAGTTTGACCTCCATAGTCTGTCTGTCGTTACAGAAACGAGTCAGAGATTCAGCATTCTGTGTGGGGATAAGGCTTTGATGAGCTACTGTCCTGCAATAGCTACATCCTTATTTTACTGTTGCAGCCTCATTTATTGTGCCCATATACTGATTATCATTGCAACAATCACACAAACTTAGGCTATTATGCAATGCAGATTTGTGCTTTGCTTCCAGTTTACATTGCACTGTCACCATTGTAAAGTGTTTTGCAAGCTTAACTGGATAGAATGAGCAAGCTTTCTCAAGTTTTCTGTCGGCTCTTTTTTGTACAGAGTGATAGAGCTTTGATTATGACCAAAGTGACCTGAGTTAAGTTAGCACATTGTGTGCCTGATAGAGCTGGCTGGGATAAAGAGGAGTGAAAGGCAATGGCTGCTCACCTCCTGCTGGGTGTAGGGGGTGCGGCATGTTCAGACGCACAAAGTGCACTGATTTCTGTGGTAGAAGTCAGAGAAACCTGCATGGTGTGCTCCTTCCAGGGGGTGTGGTTATTTGCATGCTTAGATAATTTGTTGAAGTGAGGGACACTCCAGTGCTTTGCTCTCCAGTGTAAATGCACTGCTCATTGAGAATGCATGGGATGGTAGGGATATAGCAGAGACAAACATGGTACTCCAACACTCCGATTTCACTCAGCCTTTCTCCCTGGAGAAATGAATGGATTATAGTGCTTTTGCACTATGAGAAAATGCGTGGGCCAAATAAATAGCCAAGGAGAATCTCCATAGTCAACAGGGGAACAGATCAAAAAGAAAGGCTTTCTCATCATTTTCCAAACAATTATGTCTTACAAGCTGTTATATAACAGTAAATGTCCAATGTTGTGAAATAGAGTGAACTGATATGCTCCTTTTTAAGATCATTTTACTGCAAAGGTATGTGTTTCACTTGGCATGTTTCCCTTTGTTCATTTTATTTGCAATTACCAAGTAGAACACCTCACTCACTCGTAATATCTTTGCTGATACAATGTCTTCAACCCACATCTGAAGTCAGTGTACAGTACGCCTACTACAGCATTATTCTTGCTATTTCCTTGGTCATATATCATTGATGTAACAAAGAACAAAGTACAGTTATTACTGAAAATATTGAACGTATGAACTGCTTCATTTACTAATTACACAATTATCATCGCCATAGTAGTCCTTTGTACCTTAGCCTTAGTATGGTCATGTAATTCTTTCATTCATTCACTTTTCCATTCATTTGTTCTCAGATACTTTCTTTATATTTCAGAACCATAGACAGATTGATAACTATTCCAGAACCGAGTGAATGTAAGGCAGAAATATTTATCCTGGACAGAATGCCAGTCTATTGCAGGACACACAGTCATAGGTGAATGCAAGGGAGAAATACTTATCTTGGAAAGGATTCCAGCGTATCACAGGAGGCACAGTCATGTGAACAATTTGGAAAATAGCCAGTTCAGTACCACATGACATTGGCATGTGGGAAGAAATGCATGTGGACACAGGGAGGGGAAGCAGGCTATACTGAAAGCACCCCATCCAGAAAAGAGACTAGACAATGAAACAACAGCAAAACTAACCTGTCTACACCACAATGCCCTTATACTCAGTTTGTTGTTGAAAATATATTTATATTACTTTTTTTCTTTTTGGTAAAGATTTTATTAATGCAGCTTTTCCGTGAAGCTTCCATTAGAAATTGACTATGTGCATTTATATATTTTTATTTATTTTATTTTATTTATTTTACATTTGTTGACTGGGCTAGTCTAGCTGGATACATGTCCATTTTCAGTAGAGGCCCGGGGAGAAAAGCTCCATGTGCAATACAACAAGCAATATACAATGAAACAATATACAATAAGAACCAAAATTAAGTACAGACTTGAAAAAATATACAGAAGAACATTTGCAAAATACAGTCAAGAAAGAAGTACCAATAAGTTGTATACAAAGACAGTATAGATTAGAGCAGATTTGAAAAGAATAGGGGAAAAACAGTTTATGTTTTTGTTTTTTTGAAATGTTAACTGCTATACTACCAATAAACATGGCCAGAGCAGTAATCAATGATGAGATACAGGTGTATATAAGAAGAATTCAGTCAAAGATGCATAATAAGCAGATCTCGTAGGGAAGGCTAGTTGAGGCAGGAGGTAATTAGTGAGAAGAAACAGCAGTTAGTCAGGGATAGAACAGGAACATAGCCAGTGTGTCATGAGATAAAGCTTGAGCTTCTTTTTGAAATGTGTATGAGAGGGGAGAGTTGTGAGTTCAGTGGGTAATAGATTCCATAGCTTACCAATGGTATTACAGAAGAGGGAGTCACCTGCTAAATTGTTGGATCTACAGGTGTTAAACAGAAGTTTATTAGAAGAGCGTAAGTTTTTAGGATTGTGGTAGAGGGTAAGTAGACTTGAAAGTATAGGAGTATTGGAGGGTTGATACAGTGTTTTGTGGGCAATAGTAAGCTGTGAAAAGTGCAGATGGTGTGGAAACTCTAACCAATCAAGTTGTTTAAGATTTAGACAGTGATGGGTACGGAAAGGAGTAGCAGCAGCAAATCTGGCAATATTATTATAGGATACAGTCAATTTGTTAATGTTGGTTTTAGAAAGGTTTGTATAAATGGGTGAGGCATAGAGTAGTGTAGAGATGAGATGAGTTCTGGCTATAGCAGTCCTGGCTGCTGGAGTAAGAAAGGGTTTGATTCTATAGAGGGATCCAAGTTTCTTGTTGACGGTTTTTATAGTACTGTTAATATGTGTGTCAAAGTTGAGGTTGTTGTCTATAGATAGGTCTGGAGCAATAGTAGTACCATTGTTAGATGTGAGTGTAAAATGTGTAGGGGTGGACTTGCGGGTTGGGGAGAATAGTAGCAGTTTAGTTTTCTTTGGATTTAGTAGGAGGCAGCGGTTTGTAAACCATAGTTCAACAGTATTAAATGCTTTCTGGGTGATGGTCTGCAGTTCAATTTGAGAAGTAGCTGAGCAGATAATAGTGGAGTCATCTGCGTATTGAATGCAGGTTGAATGTGGAATTGCTGACTGAAGATCATTAATATAGATGGAAAATAGGAGCAGCCCTAATATGGAGCCCTGAGGGACACCAAGGGAGATGGGTAGGAGATTAGAAAGATTATTGTGCCAGAGAACCGCTTGTTTTCTGTTATCAAGGTAAGAGTTGAACCATTTGATGGCTAATGGGTGTAGTGATAGAGATTTCATAATATGCAAGAGCAGCTGGTGATGAACCATGTCGAAAGCTTTGGATAAATCAATGAACACTGCAGAGGAAAGAAAGCCGTTGTTACAATTATTGTTAATACAATCTGTAAATGATAGCAGGGCTGTGGTGGTACTGTGGTGAGGTCTGAAACCATGTTGGCAGTTTGCCAGTAGCTTATTTTGGAGAAGGTGGTTTAGAAGTTGCTTCTGTATACATTTTTCCATAATTTTTGCCAGAGGAGATACCAAGGCTATAGGATGAAAGTTCGAGAATTCATTAGAGTTCCCACCTTTGTGTAAAGGAATAATATAAGAAATTTTCCAGATGGACGGGATATTTCCTTCATTAATGGTTCTATTGATAAGGATAGATATAGGGTAGGCAATGGATTTGGCTCCAATTTGGAGGTATTCTCCTGGGAGTTGGTCAGCAGAAGGGGTAGAAGGTTTAAGTTTTAGTAGAAGAGAGCATATACTAGTAGACACTGGTTGCATTTGAAAGGAAGGAGGAGGATTTAGAGATGAATTAAGCAGGTTTGCAGTGTCTGGTGATAGATGGCTGGCAAGAGACTGGATGGCATTGGTAAAGAAGGAATTAAAGGAGTTGGCAGTGTGACTGGGATTATCTGGGTTGGAGCCTAGAGGGTTAGGGGTGGTTGATTGTCCTGGGTGAAGAAGTTTGTTGATACTGTTCCAAAACATCTGAGGTTTATTTTGATGGGTTTGCTGTATTTGGAGGTAAAAGTTCTGTTTATCTAGCACTATGGCTTTTTTAGTAATATTTCTTAGTAGTTTGAAAATTAAGTGATCTAATGGATTTTTAGTAGAACGCCATTTGACCCAGGCTCTGTTTCTCAAACGGATTTTATGCCTTGTAGTATTTGAGAGCCAGGGTGCTGGTTTAGCTTTGCATCTAATAGAGCGTAATGGTGCATGGTGGTTCAGGATAGTTATATATCTCAAATCTCAAAGAACACCAAAGAGTACAGCCCAAGTGAGAATCAAACAAATAGATACTCTTGAGTCTCTCTCAGTGATTGGTTATAATTGTACATGCAAGCATTTTGAGCTTCCATATTCTTATAATAAAATTATGAATTCATATTGCATTTTGCAGGGTGAGATAGGTTGTAAATTATTACCTTGTGAATTAGTTTAGTTATACTTGAAATAAATACACAGGCAAGTATACTCTAAAATCTAACCATCTTCAAAGTTAAGTTTACACATGAAATGGCTTTTGGTACTGTATATCTCTCTATATTTAAAATATATTAGTACAATATCAGTGCAACAAACTGGTTACACATTACATTTATTTTCCTTTTCTTATAGGTTCACAGGTAAGGTACTAGGCTATATGCCCAAGGGCCTAAGTAAGCCTAGCCAACAAGGTTCCCTGGCTTTCATCACCCAAGACAATTATTTTCCTGTGCCCCTGTCAAGCAGAGCCACAGAAGTGATCCCTGGGGTGAATTTCGTATTTCCCATCCACTCATCAAGATTTTTCTTGAAGAGTGCTAATGAGGAGCTTTGTTTGATAATGATGGGTAGCTTGTTCCAGAATATGGGAAGTCTCTGGGACAAGTATCTATCCCTCCGGCATGTTCTGTTTACTGTGGTGACAAGGTTTAGGTCCCTAGAGCATGTACCTCAGAGTGATTTGGATTTCTTTAGGTGGAGCATGTCCAACAGCTCTGGTTTTGACATAGCTTTGTATGTTAGGCAGAGATTGCCTCTGAGTAGGCGATATGCAATGGAATAAAGCTGGAGTTTTTTGAGACGATCTGTTTGAGGCCAGTAATCCTCTTTGTGAGGTATTTCTGTGGTGGTTCCAATTGTTGTAGATGTCTTGCGAGGTACATACCAAAAGGAGCGTTGTACTCTATAATGGGTCTAATGAGTGACGAGTAGAGGGGAACAATGACCTCTTTTTTTCTGGATGAGAAAACTTTTGTGATGAGCTGTGCCATGTAGAAGGATTTCCTGACCACTGTGGTGATGTGATTATCAAAGGAGAGACTACTGACTGGAGTATAAGCCTTTCCCATGCAGCTTTTATTGTACTAACAGGATGAATGGTGTTCTGTACTATGCATAAAATACTTGTCTGTTCAGATGCATACTTTTCAGTCTTCCAAGCTGTGATCACATATTTATTCAGAAGTGAGCTGGACTACAGAAGCATATTCATTATTAATGTCTCTTTCATATCATTTGTTTTCATTGCTACTCTCCGTGTTGTTGATTTGATTATAGCCAGGACATGTTGCAGTCTGGTTAAGTTCAGAGAGGTTGTCCTGCTCAGTGAGAGGTGTTACACCACATTTTTTGTGTAATATGTCAGTAGTAAAATCCGATACAGATAGTCACTGAGGTCTCAGCTTTGCTGGTCATTCTTATTACTTCTGATGTCAGTCAAACTAGCTTTGGCATCTCTTGTTTCCACCTGTCATAACCTACACTTGGCTTTGCTAGGCAGAAGTTGAGTCAGTGGATAATTTGGTCTGTTGCTTGCTGAAGGAAACGGACATCATGAAAAGAAAAAGAAAAGACCAGCCATTTGTAGCACACTTTTCTTATTGCTGTACCTTGTTAGTTTTTATATATTTGAGTATAGTGACATTCCCACTAGTTGCCAGATATGAAAACAGCCTGTCAGTTGTTTAACTCCGTTTATTTTATATAAAAACATGCAAAAGTACAGCATGTCAGCGTTAGTCTTTTTATATACTTTCTTTGTAGCGACTCCTGTCTTATCAGTACAGAGGAGCTGCTGTACAAACTGAAGCAAGACATAGCGATGGTGAATTAGAATATACACAAAATTAGCTAATTCTGCATCGTTTGTTTTTTTGTAACTTTTTCCATAATAGTATTTACAAGCTGAATAGGTGAAACATTGAACCTGCTATAAGACACCTTAATGCCATGCATGAGGAATTGTATGAAAGTGAATGTATTCAATTCATTTCATGAAAATGCGAATAAAAAATAATTGTAAATACCTTTATGGAATAAGTTGCAAAAAAATAAATGATGTAAAACCCTGACCGTCAGGAGGTAGAAGTTAATGAAACTGTATTAGACGATCAAGATGACATAGATGCTGCTATTAAACGAACAATAGTGTTCACACTCTAACATTAGTAATGCAGTTATTGGATATGGAACAAAAAGAAGTTATGAAAATATTGATTGGAGAGTAACTAATGAAGGAAATATAGAAGATGTTCCACTTCTTAATAGGCAGAGTAAATGGTAAACATAAACATTCATAACAAAAAGAAAACAAAATGATGTGATAAATGACATTCCAGCTAGTAGTGAAATGTATTTTTTCAGTAGAAAACAGTAGTCAAAAATAATTGTAAGGTCTCTAAAAAGATTGTATACTGTCCTTCTTAATAATGATAGATTTGTGACCTCTCATAAGAATCAATATGTTTCAAAAGTATATGAAAGAAAGTCTGTCTTAAGTGTCTTACATGATATATGGATCCTATAAAAATCAAGTCTTAACGATTGGGGATTATTTAATCTACAGGACAAATAGCACAATTTCCTTATAAAATAGTTGATTTAGAACTGTAACATGGCAACCTGAAGCTAGAATCTCAGATATTGCTAAGGCTTTGAGTATGCTATTACTTAAGGAGAAATATTAGAGGATTACAGTTTATGCAAAAACAAATGACCTCAATTGTTTGGAAAGGTAAGAAAAGTAGTTTTTATTACAGACAAATTAATCATTAAGTGAGCTTAACCAGTTTTGCATTCTATTATTTTAATGTTAGCAAAATTTCTACAGAGAAATATTCTAGTGTCCAATAGAAATGTGTATGTATCCAAAATGTATTCCTTGAGAAAATGTTATTAAATTAGCCATTGTGGTGTAATCAAGTGTAAAATCATATTAACTAGTTTAACTACAAGTGAGAGTAGGATGCTGGCTACATCCTTCTTCATGAAATGTGTTAAGGGTTGTAATAAAGAAAAGCATTTTCATAGTGATGTAATGAGGAAATTGTGAATTTCATAGTGTTGTACAGAAATGTGAGGGGCTTAATTGGAAAGTATGGCATCTAGGTTCAGGAATCAATTAAGTTAAATTGTGATCAAAGTATTGTAACAGAAAGTTGTTACAAACAAGATGACTGGATGCAGCGGTTATCTGGCTATAACCTAATGACTTTTTCTGGGAAAAAAATATTATGTAGAGGTGAACGGGTTTGTATTTTTATAAAATAGAACATTAAGGTAATTAATGAAAAGTTTTCCAAGTGAATGTTTAATAATACTGATTGTTCAACTCTAACATCAGTACTGGGAGAGAAAATTATGAACCTGAATGGTGTTTATAAACCCTCATATAATTCAATAAAGGTCTTACAACTACATGATTTCTTATACTTTGTTACAAAAGATAGTTTACAATTTTAATTTCTCTAAATTTAAGTGGGCTGCTAGTATTAAAAATAGGGGTATCAGAGGCCCATTTTGGAAGTTATTAAAGGCCAACAGTGGGGTTCTATTATTAAATGCTCAACTTCTCTGTCTTTTTTAGGTTCATAGGAGTGTACTAGGCTAACCCTAGGATTACCTTAGCATCATGCCAACCAACCTTAGTTCCAGTGCCTCTGTCGAGTACAGCCACTGGAGTGATCCCTGGGGTGAATTTTCTATTTCGCATCCACTCATCAAGATTTCTCTTGAAGAGGCCAGTGAGGTGCTCTGCTTGATATGTATGGAAAGTCTATTCCATAGCATGGGCAGTCTCTGAGTTATGAACCTGTCCCTCCAGCATGCTCTGTTGATTGTGGTAATGAGGTTGAGGTCTCTGGAGCGTGTGGTGTGGAGGGATTGGGATTTCTTTAGATGTAGCATTTCTAACAGAGCTGGGTCAGACATTGCTTTGTAAGTCAAGCAGAGATCGCCTCTAAGTAGGTGATATGAGACAGAGAATAGTTGGAGTTTTTTGTCTGTCCATATAGGAAAAATGTTTAAGGCCTAGGATCCTCTTTATGAGGTACTTTTGCAGCCTCTCCAGTTGTTGCAGGTGTTTAGTGAGGTACATGCCAAATGGGGCATTGTACTCAGTGATTGGCCTAATGAGGGAAGAGTAGAGGGAGACAATGACCTCGTTCTTCCTGGATCCAAAACCCTTAGTAATGAGATGTGCCACATAGAAGGACTATCTGACCACAGTGGCAATGTGGTGGTCAAAAGAGAGGTTGCTGTCAGCCTGTGCTCCCAGATCTCTTATAGCGCCTTCTGTGTTCAGTGGACTACCATCAGTGTAATTCATTGGAACCGGGTTTTTCCCAAAAGGGATGATGACACATTTTTTGGCATTGAGCTTAAGGCCATAGTTCTGACACCAGTCATTGGTCTCAGTGAGGCCTTTCTGTAAGATGTCAGCATCACGAGAGGAGTTAATAATAGCTCCCAACTTGCAATTGTCTGCTAACTTTGTCAGCCAGAGTCCCTTTGTGTTGGCCTGGACTTCAGAGAAGTAGATACCAAACATGAGAGGACCCAGGACCAAACCCTGTGGGACTCCACTCGTGACAGGTCAGCAGTCTGACTTGGAGTCAGCTACTTACACACTGTGGGTTCTGCCTATGAGGCACTTTGCAACCCACCTAGTGATATAGGGGTTGATGTCTAGCTTAGTGAGTTTTTCTATGATTCTAGAGTGGGGAATGGTATCAAAGTCCATCTATATTGGCCTTAACTTTATAGAAGTATATTCTGAACAGGCGATGTCCCAGCACTTAGCCCCATGGTACATCACTAGTAAGTGGCCTCTTGCTGGATCTGGATTCCCTCACTCGAACAACATGTCCTATACTTGGGCCATTTAGCTATCCACCTGGTGACATAGGAATTTATGTCCAGTTAACAATACCTGAATATAGAATTGTCACATGCTTTAGCCAGGTCAAAATAGGCGCTATGCACTTTTTTTACCATTATCATGCCTTTGCTGACTTTCTCAAAGAAGTCCACCGGATTGAGCAGACATGACCTGCTCTTGACAAAGCCAAACTCAATTGTATTCAATGTTTGAAGATTTCCTATGTCATTGTTTACAGGTACATGATTATTTGTTTCCATGGCCTTGTATATTAGAGCAGTCAAACTTATGGGTCTGCAATTTCTTGGGCCTGTTGTTGGTCCCCCTTTATGCAGAGAGGGATGACTGTTGCTGTCCTCCACTTCTATGGGCAAAACCTATCTGGAGGTTGTGGTTTAATATACATACTGCTGGTCCTGATAAGTTTTGTTTCAACTATTTAAGAGGCATCCTGGGATATTGTTGTGACCCATTAAGGCAATGTTTTTAGCTTTAGAGACATATTGATTACATGTTCTTTTGTAATAACTGGTAGAGGAGTGGTGGAGGGTATTTTCTGCCATATGTTCTGGTTGGGTATGGGTGGTACTATTTACAACAAACTCTGCACATTGTTGGGTTTTGCCCTTAAGATTGTGGTCATAGCTGAAAAATGCCTTATGACTATCCTTTGCCTGGGAGGCTATTTTTACCTTGAAGTTGGCTTTTGAAGGTTTGACTAGTCCATTCATAGGTTCATAGGATGATACTAGGCTACTGGCACAAAGGCCCTTATAGGTCTAGCCAAGAATTTAGCCCATGTTCCTACAAGGTCAGCACCTGTTTCCCCTGTCCAGCAGGGACACAGGTTGGATCCCAGGGGTGTATTTTCTGTTTCCCATCCGGTCTTCCAGACTCCTCTTAAAGAGGCCTAGTGAGGACATGGAGAAGAGTCTATTTCACAGATGGGGGAGTCTTTGGGACACAAATATATCCTACAAACAAGTTCTGTTAATGTCACGGACCTGGTTGAGGCCTTCTGTGTGGGTTGCATGAGTGGAGTTTGACTAATGGATGTGCAGCAATTCCATTAAGGGTGAGTCTGAGATGGCCTTGTATGCCAGACACAGGGTATCTGTGAGTAGTCTGTATGAGACTGAATAGAGGGACAGGACTTTTAGCCTATCTGTATAGGATAGGTGCTTTAGACCCTGGATATTCCTGCTCAGGAACTTCTGTGGTCTCTCCAGCTGCTGCATGTGCTTGGTAAGGTACATGCCAAAGGGGACATAGTATTCAATAATGGATCTGATCAGGGAGGAGTACAGGGATGTTATGACCTCCTTGTTCCTGGATGAAATGCCCTTACTTATGAGGTGGGTCATGTAGAAAGTCTTCCGTACAACAGAGGCAATGTGGTGGTCAAAAGTCAGGTTGCTATCAACCTGGGTACCCAAGTCCCTCACACTGATTGCGTGCTTAGTACATTGTTATTAATGTGATAATTAGTGGGGATGCCATTTTCCCCAAAGGGAATAATGATGCATTTCTTGGTGTTCAGTTTGAGGCCATGCTTCTGGCACCAGTCATTAGTTTGGGGAAGGCCTTCTTGGAGGATAGTCACATCACTAGGGGAATTTAAGACTGCACCCAGCTTGCAGTCATCTGCAAACTTGGTCAGCCACAGACCACTGTTTTTGGCTTGCACCTCAAAAAAGTATATCCCAAACAGTAGAGGCCCCAAGACTGATCCTTAGGGTACGCCGCTGGTTATGGGTCTACTACTAGAGGTGGCTTACCCTATTTTGACTGAGTGGGTTCTGTCAATGAGCCAGTTAGCTATCCATCTGGTAAAATACGGGTTGATGCCTAGCTGGGAAAGCTTATCTATTATGCCCGAGTGGGGAATAGTGTCAGAGACTTTGACTAGGTCAGGGTAGGCTGTATGCACCATCTTCCCCTCATCCATGGCTTTGGTGACCATTTCAAAGAAGCTGACCAAGTTTAACAGGCATGATCTCCCTTTGACAAAACCAAACTGTGTGGGTTCAAGCGTTTGGAGGTTGCCAATGTCCTTGTTTATAAGGGCGATGATAATATGTTCCATGGCTTTGCAGATCATGCTAGGCTGATGGGCCTATAATTGCCTGGGTCGGTGGACGCTCCACCTTTGTACAGAGGGATGACAGTGGCTGTTCACCATTCAGCTGGGATGAAGCAGGTGCTCAGGCCTTGGTTGAATAGGGTGCCTAATGGTGATGAGAGCTCATGCCTGAGTTCATGTAGGATGCAGCCAGGGATGTTGTCGGGTCCCATGGAGGCTGTATTTTTTGCCTTTGAGAGGTCATTAAAGACCTGCTCCCTGGTGATGAGGGGAGGGGGGCAGATGCTGGGGATGTCCTGGTTTACTAATGGGAGGAAAAGGGGGGTGAAGTTTTTACTGAACCTGTCTAACAGCAAGTTGGCTATATCTATGGCATTTGTGTATGTGGTGTTCTTGACCACCAGTTGAGATCAGATTTGAGTGTTAACTTTGAGATTGTGGACATATGTGAAGAAGGCCTTGTGATTGTCCTTAGTGGATGTGGCCAATTTGGACTAAAGTTATCCTTAGAGGATTTCACCAGTGACCTTATTTGCTTGTTCAGGCAAAGTAGAAATTGCTTCCAACTTGGCACCTGTTCTTTATTGGTCCTGGACAGCAATTTGTTTCCTTTTATTATAGAGTTTGCTTATTGCTGCTTTCCACTAGATAGGTTTAGTCTTCCATGAGTAAGATGATTTGGTCCTGTCAGGGATTGCTGAGTCCATGCAGCTATGTAGGTGCTCATTTAGTTTTTTGGTGTAGGCTTGGACATTAGTGGTAGTTCCAACTGAAGAGATGATGGCTGTGAAGCTGCTTATGCCTTTTCTCAGGAGATTGTAGTCAGCTTTGGAAAATATTTTTTGTTTGACCATGTCAAGCTGCAGGGGGGGGGGGGTCTGAGGAGATAATGACTTAAAAAGTGATCGCTTTATGGTCGGATCTTGTCAAGTAGGATGACTCTGTAGGGGTGCTACATTGGCTACCACTGATTTGCTTGTTCATGTAAATGAGGGAGTTTTTGCTGTGTTGTGCACATTCTCTATTACTTCTGCAAAGGATTTTATGTCTTTTGTTGTACAACCTGTTTATACCACCGGTCCACCAAGGTGTTGTATTTTTGCAGTTTGACCAACGTTTATTTCTTGTCTGGTACTGACATTTCTGTATAGCTGTTTATTTGGTTGTACAGTGCTTTTGTGCACACATCTGCATAGGCCTTTTTATTTTCTGAGTTTGAGGGAGATAGGAAATTAGCTATGCAGTTGCTTGATATGAGGTAGTTAACCTTAGAAATGTTTTAAAGTTTATGGGGTTAGATGAGGTTTCTAGCTTTGCATTTATTTCAAAGGAGACTGCTTTGTGATCTGATCTAACCAGGAAGGACATTACACTTGGGGGAGTGCAGTACTTCCCCAAGTTTGTGAGCACCAGGTCTTGTATTTTATTTTTATTTTACTAGGATATTTGTGGCCCAAGTGAGAGTGAGGACTAGCTATCCCAGGGCATTTGCATTATCAAAGTTTGGAAGTCTTTGAGCCTGCATGTTAACGGTCATGTAAGCTTCCAGTTTAATGCAGGGGTAGTTGAAATCACCCATGAGTATGATGCTGGGCTGAATGGTAAGACATTCTAGTATTTTCAGGTATGAGGAATGGTTTTCCTGGGTCATGGTGGAGGACCTGTAGCTAGTAAGGATAGATAAGGGATTTTACCTGTGGTTAGTTGGACACGGAGTAGCTCAAGCATGTCATATTGTTTGACCAGTCTTGAGGTGTGCTAATCTTTTATGTAGATTGATACACCTCTACCCTTTGTCCTTAAATGTGCAGTGGATGGTCTGAATGTAGGAAGGCATTATAGCCTTGCACTGCCAGGGTGCTTTCCTCAACTTTGAACCATATTTCAGTAACTGCACAAATGGCAGTGTTCTCATTCTCCAGGATAAGGTTTGCTTCCAGGGAGTGTAGTTTTTTGTTGAAACTCATAGTATTGGGCAATAACAGCATATCACAAGTAGGTTTTGCTATGTTGAAAGGTAATGCCTAAATAAAGGCTCTGTAGGGGAGGATAATGATTTGGCCAATACCCGAAAGCTTAGTTGCAACAGGTGCAGGCCATCCCTGGCAAAGCAGAGTGACTTGTTCATCACATTCTTCAATGCTGATAAATATTGGACCCTCATGGACTGACACCAGTACCAAAGCCAGTTATTAAAGTCAGTCATTTTTATTGTAGCATCATCCTTGGAGAAGGTAGAATGCTGCTCATTGGTAGGCCCATATCCACCTGCGACACATATTCTATGAGCTCATTCAGGTCTTCTACATATATTCCAGGAATGTACATCTCAGGTCATTAACACCTAAACGGACTATGACTGCGTCATACTGGTACTTAAAGTTTAGTGACCTGCGTATTTGCATAATATGGAAAATCCAGGCAACTGACAGGCAACTAACTGTGACTTTCTCCTTATTCAGCCTGGTGAGAAGGATATTGGTGTGTCTCACAATCTAATCTCCTGTAACCAAAATATTGGGCTGTGTGGTGTTACACCTTATGGGCTTGAAACTGGAGACACTGTGTGATGCAGTTTTATGTGTCATGGGAGTTGTCCTGTTTGTGTGCACACAGAGTTGCTGAAGGCAGCATCTGGGAGGCCTTTGAGGTGTGGTTAATTTACATGTCAGCACCTCTGCATATGTGTGTCTACTTGTCTGATCCTTAGTTTGGTGAGTGTTGAATGTGTGTTTCTGACAACCTGTTTGACATTTTTTTGTGTCTGTATGTCAGAGTCTTACCTGTATAACTGCATCTCTCACATACTGTATTCATGTGTTCCAGAATTAAGTGGTTACCAGTAAATATGAAGCAATTGTTACATTAACTCAGGATACCCATATATATCAAGCTGGCTGCAAAGATAACAGGAAGGTGCTTATCCATGGTTGCCAGTGTTTAATATGTGTTTTACAAGTGAATATAATGAGGGAAGCTTGCAGCCAGAAGAATTTTGGCTGCTTTAAGTAATGTAATCTACAGCTAACTGATGTGGCAGTGCTGTTCAGCATGCAAATCAGTTGAGCAGTGGGGGAGCTGTTGGAAATTTCAGAGATGGTTCCTGTATGGAAAAATATAACTTCTATGTGCTTGTGACTATACAGGGCACTGTTATCCACTGCTGTGCAAAGTGCAGGGTCACACAAATTTGAGGCTTATATATAAGCTAAAAAAAAAAGCAACTTCTAAACTGTGTTTGCCCACAAGCCAATCAAACACAATAAGCTTTCTACTAAAATTCCCAGCTCAGATAGGTGAAATCAGCCATCTCCTGCCACAAGACTGCAGACTTTTTAACCCTGTTAATGTAAAAGTCAATATTCCTTGTACGAGGCGAAAAACAATGCACCCCTCAATATCCAAATGAGCATTTTCAAGATAATGGCAGAACTTCAGAGGTAACAGTGTCCATAGTGACACTTTTACAAAAGAGGTACCAGGCACAGGAATTTGTCACAGCTGCCCCAGGAAACATAGTAAGCATTTGCTGCCTAGCATCAAATTTACCATGACAATGTTAGGGTTCTGAGCATTGCCACAAACAGTCAGCTGGTAATGGTCAAAGTCCTCCAAGGTATACATGAGGATTTCCAGTAAATACATGGAAATGGCACAAAATAGGGATAATACCATGATCACACTGATATGTGATATGATATGCGCACCAAACATCCATGGCTGCCTCCATTCGTACACTAGTTAAAACTTACCAGACTCAAGAAAATCATAGTCTTGTAAGGTGATGAGGTCGGTGTACTGTCCAGACATTAGGCTAGATCACATGAGTCTACAAGTGCTTCTTAAGAAAGTAATATGATTAATAGGGGTACTAATAGTAACAGTTTTCATGCAGGCCATGTCACTGTTCATCTCCACCAAGAAGAACCTCTCATCTGATGTCCTGATCACGGTACCACAACACTGTCAGATCAGCGTCTACAGGATTGTCTGTAACAATTGGGTGACGATAGCAGACCAAATCCCCATCCAGCTCTCATGACAGCCCCTCTTTAAAAATCACTTGCACTGTCATGTAGCCTATCTTTAGGGTATGTGTATCACACATTTGACCATGACCTACTGTGATTTAAGTGTAACATTTCTTTTATTTACAACTAGACAGTCATACACACGTCAATGTTTTACTCAAAGGGGCAAAAGTTAATAAATAAGTAAATAAAAGCAAAAATGGGGGACAATTAGGACACTTTTCAACTGTATGCATTTCATTCCTCTGATGATATTGCTGACAATCTCAATTGTGGAAAGAAACTTGTATGTTATAACAAAGAATTGCAGAGACTAACACCATTAATTCTCCATGTATTATTATTTTTACAGCTGGCAATTACTTACAACTTAAAAGTAGTAATGCACAAGTTTTCAGGGAACCAATAGAATGAAAATTAAATATGAAATCAGTATCCTGCAATGTAAACAAACACTGCTGCTACATTGCCCTCATCACTGCACAAATGTCTTTTAGTTTTGTTGTTGATGTCACAATTTATTGTGTATGGCAAAATGAAATAATCTGATGTGCAATACCTTAACAGAGAACATTGTTCAAACTGAAGAAACTGTACAATATAAAAAACAGTGTTGTACATTTTCATTCGGTTGCAAGGTACAAACTCAGGTTATATACTGAAACAACACTTTTTATTAATTGTACCATGCTTGTCATGTGCATACTTAGGAACACCACCTAAGCAGAACGTATCGTGCAACAGTTCAAAATGTGATTATTCCTTATATCATGCCTTATAACACCACTATACAGCAGTCAGTGAGCACTCAGACCTGACTTTTACAAACAATAACATACATACCTGCCCCAAAGTAAAATATGTGCATGTGGTGTGTGTGTGTGTGTGTGTGTGTGTGTGTGTGTGTGTGTGTGTGTGTGTGTGTGTGTGTGTGTATGTATGTATATATATATATATATATATATATATATATATATATATATATATATAAAACTTCAAGATAATAAGGACTGGCAGGTGAACAGTAACTGCAAACCATGCACCACACAGCACAGCACACAAATATCACTTCCTGCATCAGTTATACTCTATGTATTTTTTACAAGAAAAGAAACACTATGATGAATGTCATGGTCCATAGTTCTGGACTGGACACTGCCTCTGTACCCGAACAGTCATATGCCATGCACAAGCTGGCCATATGGAGTCCCTTACAACTGCTGCCGGCTGGTCACTGTTAGTCATAGTAGGACTGGAAATGGATTTAAAGACTAACAGTGATGGAGATGCTGTAAAAGTGGCATATCGAAAGACCATCCGTCTATTCATTTTATGGTTACCCTCTTTATCCTTTTCAGGGTTACAGGGACAATAGAGCCCTATCCTGGGAACTACTGTGGGCAAGGTATAGAAGTTTGTTCTGGACAGGGTGACTGTCTGTCACAGAATGCGCACACATGCATACACACTAGACACATAGCTAAGAGCAGCTTGTAAGTATGGAAGAACACCAGCCAACCTACATGAATTCGAGAGGCAGGAAGAAACCAGAACGCCAGAGAAATTACCACTTGCACACAAGAAGGACGTGTAGTCACTGCAATGATGGTATGCCAACTAAGAGACAAACTGGAGAAATTCTTGCTCTCAAGTGGCAAAAATACTCACTGCAGAACTGTTACACACTTGAAAGATTATGTAAAGTAAGATTTAATGAAAAAAGGATAGCAAATATTATGTGCAGAATGACAAGCCAAAGTGGGAGAGGCAGAAAAAAGAAGAAACATCTGAACAAATCCAGATACAGAAAATAAACACTATAACTTTAAATATTTAGATTTGCATGATATGGCATAAGCACCTCAAGTAGAGTCAGACAAATTATTTGATCACTTCAGAAGTATCAGCAGTTCAGTTTAAGATGGAACAGGATACATAAGCTGTTTTATTGACAATTCATACAGCAACATATGAGAAGTGGATGTGGGACACTCTTATTTGTGAAGTACAAAATGAAGATTTGTTGGACTGCACTAGACAGCACAGTGGTGTAGCAGTAGCGTTGTCACCTCACAGCAAGAGGTTCTCCGCTTCTATTCTCAGCTGAAGTGCCTTCTGTGTGGAGTCAGTATGTGCTCTCTGCATTCATGTGGGTTTCCTCCCACGTTACACAGACATGTGTCTGCAGTGTTTCTGCCCAGGCCTCTGCTGAAAATTGGCTTAATTCCAAGTCAGATTTTCCCCATTAACAAATGGTAAATAAATAAATAAAAAAAAGAAATTTCTTATTGCACATAACACCTGTTCCAATGGCACAAATCACAAACTCAGCCTTAGCAAATCCTACTTGCCGTTGACTACTGGGACCCTAGCAATTATGACAAATTCAGACTTCTGCCTGATTTCCTGCTACAACTAAAACTGCAACAGAAAACAAAGCAGAATAGTAGTTAAAATGCAGAAATAGGCCACTAATCACAACGTCACTCTTCAAATCTGGATGAATGATTCAAAAGACAATAAAGACTCCCTTTAAAATAAAAAAGCAGTTTAATTCTTACTTAGAATTTGGAATTAGCGCTTTCATCCTGTTTAACAGGACTTCTTCAGATTCAATTAAAACAAGATGGCCAACTTCCTTTTATAGTTTCTAGAACCAGGACATGACATCATACTTCTCTAAAAACTCTTCCTGTGGCAAAGAATAAAATCAAAGATAAAAAAGCAATTTACAACAATGAAAGCTTCCCTTGCAAAAACTATAAGATACTTGAAGTGGAATACATCAAAAATATAAAATAAACATGAAAATGAATTATAAGAAATCACTTTCAAAAAAAACACTTTATAACCTAGTCTCTGATACTGGCTTTAGTGCAATAAAATCCTTAAGTCCTGCGGGGTTGTAAGCATTTAATTTTAATTGCCCAAAAACTTCTTTTTCTTCTAATAATAACTTAAAATTGCCACCCCTCGGGTTAATGTGTACACTTTCCAAAATGGCAAATCTAAATGTATTATAAGTGTTGTTACTTTCCATGTGCCTGTACAAAGCATTCTTCCTATTTTGTTTCCTAATTTCATAGTAGTGCTCATAAATTCTGTTCTTTAGGAACCTGTCTGTTTTCCCCGACATCAAATGCCGGACAGTTAGAGCACATGCCCAAATAAACTACCCCTTTGTACTACAGTTCCCATACTGAAATATGACTGTAGTCTGATTCACATTTTCTACCTGTATTTCTCCTTTAAGGTATATGTATGTACACTGATTACAACATCCACACATCTTGGTCCCCTTGTCTCCTACATACTTTCCTTTATCCTTACTGTCCTGTAAGTTAGCCTTAAAATTCCTACCTGTTTTATATACAAAAGTTGGGCTATTTCCAAGGAATTTATAAAGTTCAGTGTCACTCCTTAGTATATTCCAGTTCTTTGTTATCACATCTTTTACCATAGGAGAATAAGGACAATATTTCAAAACCATAGCTCTACTAAAATTATTTTCAGATGTATTTTCGTGTACAGGGGTAAAATCCGTTCCTAATAAGGGTTTGTACAAAGCTCCCCATTTAGACAAAGTGTAGTCAGTGGTCTCTCTAACAAGTTTCTGGGATACCCCCTTTCCAAAAACATACTACCCACCGTACCTAATTCTTTAACCACTTCGGTATAGTTAAATGTAATTTTTGCTGCCTAATACATTGTCCTTTAAGTATGCTTTTTTCTGTGAATAGGGATGACAGCTATTAAATTCCAAGTAAGATTTACTAAAGTGGGTTTACAGTGGATGTTGGATTTAAAACCTCTATCAATGCATGAAATGTAACAATCTAAGTAAGCTAAACCTTCCAAATCATAAGTTTGAGTGAACTTAAAATCGGAACATCTGTTGTTAAGGTGTATAACAAACTTCTCTATATTCTCAGTTTCTACTTCCATTAAAATAAAAACATCATCAAGGAAATGTAGATATAGTTTTTGTAGGTACTGTTGAATACATGTTGGTGTTCCCATTCAGTTAACAATAAATTTGCAAATATGGGGGCACAAGAGGCCCCCATAGCAACCCTTTTTATTTGCATTATGTATTCACCCTCATAAAAGGTAAAATTATTTTCTAATACAATAATCATGACTACTAATGTAGTCAATATCTTGTCATTGTCTAAATTGGAGTGCTTAACCATTGATTGGTGAAATAATTCCAACCCCTCATCTTTGGGTATGGAATTAAATAAGTTCACCACACCATTGGTAACAAATTTTAAATCTTTATTCCAAAGTTCATGCTTCAATCTCCCTAAAAATATCCCATGAGTCTCTGAGTATGTGGGGGATATTGTTGTATTTGTGTTTTAACCAATTATCCACCACTATACCAAAAGGGAATGTTTTGGACTTCCTTCAGAGACTATCGGTTGGAACGGGGGATGTAAAATGTCTTTACGCATTGTAGGCACTCCAAAGATGGTGGTTAACACAAGATGTTTGACTTTCAAAAAATGACAAGTGTCTAAAGATATTCTTAGGTCCAACAAAAATTCTTCCAGCCATAAATCAATGCGCCTGTACGCTATATTGATCTCATTTAGTGAAATAGTTTCATATAATAAAGTGTACAAAAATCTCATGCATTTTGTTGGAATAATCCATCTGATCATGTAGCACAATCCCCCCTCCCTTGTCAGGTTTCATGATCCTGACTTCTGTATCATTACATATCTTTCAAAATAAATCTCTTTCTGTTCTGTTTAAATTAATAACTTTTTTCTTTTTACCCTTTAACTTTTCTTGAATTTTGTATAAATCTTCAGAAATTAGTTTGTCCAAAGTGACAAGAGTAGGGTGTAAGGGGGGTTAAAGGTGATTTTTTTTCTTTAAGGCTGGGATTAAAGTTCCCTGTTCCTTGTCTTTAAAATATACAGCTAAATTAAGTTTTCTAAGATATAATTTAGCTTCTATAAGGGAATCAACTAAAACAAACTTAGTAGTGGGAACAAACTTCATTCCCTTTAGAAACAGAGAAAAATGCTCTTTGGTTACTTCTCTATCAGTGTAATTAAAAATTCTAAAGTTTTTGAAGCATTGAACAACTTTGTTAGATCTTTCTGTCTCCATTCTTTGTTCGACTGGTATATCCTGTGTGAGGCCTTTTGTGAATGTTCCCAGTTCCTCCCCTGACCCTTTAATAGCTGTCATCCCTTTGTTTCTCCTGTGGTAATGGCTCCTGACATCTTGAAAATTTCCAAGACCATAATTCTGGTTGTAATTTCCAACTGGTATAAGATTCCTTTTGGGATAACTTTCCTTACTTATAGGTTCATAGGTAGGTTCTAGGCTATTGGCCCAAGGGCCTAAGTAAGCCTAGCCAACAAGGTTCCCTGGCTTCTGCCACCCAAGAAAGTTATTTTCCTGTGCCCCTGTCAAGCAGAGCCACAGAAGTGATCCCCGGGGTGTATTTCCTATTTCCCATCCACTCATCAAGATTTTTCTTGAAGAGTGCTAATGACGAACTTTGCTTGACATACATGGATAGCTTGTTTCAGAGTGTGGGAAGTCTCTGGGACAGGAATCTATCCCTCCAGCATGTCCCGTTTATTATGGTGATAAGGTTTAGTTCCCTAGAGCATGTAGCTCAGAGGGATTGGGATTTCTTTAGGTGTAGCATGTCAACAGCTCTGGGTTTGACATAGCTTTATATGTTAGGTAGAGATCACCTCTGGATGATATGCTACAGAGTAAAGCTGGAGTTTTTTGAGATGGTCAGTGTAGGACATCTGTTTGAGGCCAGTAATCCTCTTGGTGAAGTACTTCTGTTGCCTTTCCAGCTGCTGCAGATGTCTTGTAAGGTACATTCCAAAACAGGCATTGTACTCTATAATGGGTCTAATGAGTGTCGAGTAGAGGGGAACAGTGACCTCTTTTCCTGGATGAGAACTCTTTTGTGATGAGGTGTGCCATGTAGAAGGATTTTCTGACTACTGTGGCGATGTGATTATCAAAGGACAGACTACTGTCCACCTGGGTCCCAAGGTCTCTTGTCACACATTTGGCATTAAGTAGACCGCCACCTATGTGGCAGTTCATGGGTACAGTGTTTTTAACAAAGGGGATGACAGTGCACTTTTTGGGCATTGAGCTTGAGGCCATGGCTCTGACACCAGGCATCTGTCTCAGTGAGGCCCTTCTGTAGGATGTCCACACCATTTGGGGACTCAACTATGGCTCCTAGTTTGCAGTCGTCTGTGAACTTTGTTAACCAAAGGCCTTCTGTGTTAGCCTGTACTTCAGAGAAGTAGATACCAAACAGGAGAGGTCTCAGGACTGAACCCTGTGGTGCTCCACTTGTCACTGGTTTGAAGTCAGATTTGCAGTCTGCAACTTTTACAGTGTGGGTTCTGTCAGTGAGCCAGTTGGCAACCCATCTTGTGACATAGGGATTTATACTTCCTACATTAGATCCACTGAACTTGTCATAGTTACTCTCTCCATTCACCTAACTTAGAGGACAGTATGAATAAAAGAAAGTATGCAGGAGACAAGGGGACCAAGAAGTGTGGATGTCGTAATCAGTGTAAATACATATACCTCAAAGGAGATATACGGGTAGAAAATACATATCGGACTAAAGTCATCTTTCAGTATGGGAGCTGTAGCACAAAGGGTGCAGTTTATTTGGCCATGTGCGCCACCTGTCCAGCATTTTATGTTGGGAAAACAGACAGGTTCCTAAAAAAACGACTTTACGAGCACTACTACGAAATTAGGAAACAAAATAGGAAGAATGCTTTGTACAGGCACATGGAAAGTAACAACACCTGTAATACATTCAGATTTGCCATTTTGGAAAGGGTACACATTAACCCAAAGGGTGGCAATTGTAAGTTATTACTAGAAGAAAAATAAGTTTTTTGGCAGTTAAATTAAATGCTTGCAACCCCCCCAGGTTTAATGATTTTATTGCACTAAAGCCAGTATTAGAGGCTAGGTTATAAAGTGTTTCTTTTGAAAGTGATTTCTTATAATTCATTTTCATGCTTATCTTATATTTTTTGTAATATTCCACTTCAAGTATCTTATGGTTTTTGTAAGGGAAGCTTTCATTGTTGTAAATTGCTTTTTCACCTTTGATTTTATTATTTGCTATAGGAAGTCTTTTTAGAGAAGTATGATGTAATTTCCTGGTTCTAGAAGTTATTAAAGGAAGTTGGCCATCTTGTTTTAATTGAATCTGAAGAAGTCCTCTTAAACAGGAAGAAAGTGCTAATTCCAAATTCTAAGTGAGAATTAAACTGCTTTTTTATTTTAAAGGGAGTCTTTATTGTCTTTTGAATCATTCAGCCAGATTTACAAATAAAACTGACTTATTCATTATTTTAGGATCATTTAATGTTATCCTTCCTTGACCCCTGAAAACTGGTATTCAAGATTACCTAACTAACCTAGGCCTTACCCATCATGCACAGGAACCAACTAGACTCAGTTTCAGATCTAGAATTCACTCCATCCTGGACCTTATTATTAACTCACCCAATAATGTCTCTTCCATTACTTTTCTAGCACCTTCAGTGAGTAACAGCTGCATCATCATTTTCTGCCTTTATACATCAGTTACTCTACCACCAAAAATAATCTCAGTTCATCCCAAAAGCAAAACAAATATTACAGCCCCCGACAGTTATTTAGACCATACCAAAGGGTCTGTTATCTCAATCATTACTGATTTCACAACAGCAACCAACGGCCTATCCAAATTATTTCTACACAAAACAAATATTTTTCCAAAGCGACCTGGTCTTAACCCAAAAAATTACTGGATAAGTAATCAACTACTAACTCTTCAAAGTGAGAAACAGTGCATGTAAACAATGAAAAATATCCCTCTTCCATAAAAGTAAATAGATGTTTATATGCATTACAATCCTAGTCAAAAAAGCTACCAGAAGGCAAAAAGCTGTTTACCTTCAGTGTTCCAAAAACATGCTACTGAACAAACAAACAAATCATTTCTTGAACTTAAAGAATCAAATTATTTGGTATTATCTCTGTAACTCCTCCACCTCACCCCACCCACAGAAGATAATATAGTACCCTCCATGTCATAAATCTCCATTTTATGTCAAAGCTATTAAAACAAAAGATGTAAAAAATAATCAATCACATCTCTTTTGGTTGCACAACTGGTTTAGACCTTCTAGACCCTAAGGTAATCATCCCTTGTAATTTTTATTTATTTATTTATTTATTTATGTTTGTTTACCAGTGTAGAGTACTGATCAAGCAAAACCACTTGCAGGCTCAGCCTGCAGTTGTAATTAGCAGTAGGCTAAGTTACAAAAAGTACAAAATGAACAGTGAATAGTAAATACTACAACAATAAATCAGTGTGTGCAGTGGTATAGAAGTAGGTAAATGCAATGTGATGAAAATGTAACTCCACAGAAAATCCAACAGAAGTAATGATCTAGAAGTAGGTTTTAGTGCAAAACAAATGAAAGTTACAAGAATAGCAAAGTTGTTTATTTAGTAATGGGAAATTAGAGATGAACTGAGTTTAGTAAGGGCAGTGGTATTATTTAGATATTCACATAACATTGAGTTGTAATGTGACTAAGTAATGGTTAAAGTAAGGAGTGAGGTTATTAGTAAGCGATATGTTTAATTGTGTGATGTGTCCTTTATTTTGACACTTACATTTGAATTGTTTTTGCAGTAATTGTGTCATTTCATCTATACACTTCCCAAGCCTCATTCTGTAATATGTCTAACTGTATGTATTCAGCAAATGTATGTCCAGTATCCAAACATATCGAGCAAATTTAAGGATATTCTGAGAACTTTCCCTTTGTGGTTAACTAGGATTATGGAAGAATTCTTCAAGCAAAGAGTTTTTAACTAGGGAGGATGTAGGATACCTCATCCCCTCCAGTAGAGCTCTTTTGAGTGTGTACCTTTAACTCCCAGTGGGTGTGGCTTCAGCCTTTAAAAAATGACGTTATCACCTTACAGTTCTAACAAATACTTATTGACAGAGGTCATATATCAATACAATTGTGTTTGCCATCATATATGCTTTAAGATAAAATATTCAGATACCTTGTGTGTAGCATGGTTTTGGAATTATTAACGCAAACATGAACAGGCAATATTTGACGCCTAGAGGAGCAGTTGGAGGTAACTGCAGAAACGCCTGTAGACCTCACTCAGCTGTAATGAGATACAGCACAAACTTAAGTAAATAGTCTTGGTCAAAACGAGAATGTATTTCTCCTACATGTCCCCAAAAAAAAGTGAGGAAGAATGCAGGGTTAATCATGAAAAAATCCTTAGCAGAATTAGAGGAAGTTAGCTGCCCCTGTTTGGCCTACAAGGGACCACCTTCACACTGCCCCTATCTGGACAGGCCTGCAAAAGTTTACATTTGTGTATATACCCCAAGAATGCAAGGCTCACTTGTCAAATAATTCAGAAGATAATCATAAGCAGAGCATTCTGCAAGGGGAAGAATAAGCAGCATCTTAATTTATCCAACTACAAGGTACTTTCCTTATTTAATCAACTGATGATTCACCCACTATTCTGCCAATCTGGTAACATCAGTTATCTTTTTGTCTGACCTTATTTCATTAAGTTTTTGTGCAAACTCCAAGAAAACAAGTTTCTATGAAGAAGGGATTGGGGCTCGTATAATGAGTAAATTGTTTATATCACAAACACAAGGTCCAAGGTTTGATTCTCACTGTCTGGTTATTGACTAGGCATGTAAAATTATACAGAATAATTATGTGTGTGTGTATATATATATATATATATATATATATATATATATATGTATTTATATGAACCTTTGAGGAGATAAGCTACATTTTAATAACCTTAATTGTGCCCCTGCTTACATAAAACCCTTTCAGTAAATGTCAAAGCAGTTCTCTAAATCAAAGTCAGTCTTGGAGACCCTGTTTTTTTATATGTGTGCTTTTTCTGGTTGCTATAGGTCAGAAAAACAAGATGGTGAGCATAATTACTAGGTTTTACAGGAGGTATTAATGTACTTGCTACATTTACAGCACTTTTTATTCTGCAAAATGTGTCTCCGAAATGTACCTTTTTTATTTATTGATTGGGTACTGCTGCTAGATACAAGTGTCCTTTTCAGAGCAACCTGAGGGTACTGTCTGATTAAGTGATTTACCTAGATTCACAAAGAATGCAAATGGTGGATAAATGAATGAAACCCAGACTGCTGAGAACAGTTTGTTAAAAGTGCATAACTTTAATCCTCAGTTATAATGCTCAGTCTTTCAGCAGCCAAGTACTGGATAACACCTTTCCATTTATTCATGTACATGCTGCTGAGATGTACTTGGGTTTTTAAGAGGGACCATAAGAAACATGACAGCTTTTGCTGTCATTTCTCGGTTGTGATGTGTCTGTGAGTATGAAAATATAGTACAGACCAAATAAGAGGTAGATACACCATGGCAATCAAAGCAAACCAGATAAGAGGCAGTAATAAATCCCAGGAAAGATGCTAAAAAAACATTCTTTTATTGAAAATAGTAAGCGCTTTCACGTCTCTCTGGACACTTCATCAGACTTGATATAACCTCATACATTCAAAAATGCTTATATAGCATTAATGGACCTATAGGAACATAGTATCAGACACATAGCAATAAAGAACAATACCAATGGTGGAAAACTGATTCAGAACAGAAGCACAAGGCTTCAAACATAAAAAGGATATAAAATATGTTAAAACACATAGCTATAAAAGCCAATATACAAAAAAACACATATTGTCACACTGAATAAAATAACATAATAACTACTTCATCATAATATCTGTATAAAACACTAGTGTCTAAATGGTCTATCTACTAGAAATGGTCTCAATGAAAGTTTTTCGTTGAGGCCATGTCCCTTATCAGCTGCCAACTTAATGATCCATTTAGCTTTCGCCTTTTCAGTACCGTTCCTGATACTTCCTAGTCTCTCTGTAACATCTATATGTTCCAAAACCATAAAGTTAAAAACATGTGTTGTGTCATGTTGCAAAACGTGATTAGCCAAAGCATTACCCTCATTCTCTCTATGAACCGCATAAATATGTTCCCTAAGTGTCCTATTGGTCTTGCCAACATAAAAGCAATGGCATTTCTTACAAAGACCAAGGTAAACTACATTCCTAGACTTACAATCTGCATAGTGATTAAACTCATATCTAACACCAGTATCCGGATGTATAAATATATTTGAATTCATAATAAAGCCACAGTGATTACAATTGTGACAAGCATATGTTCCCTTCCTCTGGGAAATAATTTTAGTTGCCCCTTTCCTTTCATAACAAAGAAGTCTTTTAAGTGACTTGGTATTTCTATAACTAAAGCCAGGATTAGTGCCTACTAAGCTCTTAATATTATCATCTAACCGTAGAATTCCCCAATGTTTTTTAATAATATTTGTAACGGAACTGCTGTTGTTAGTATAGGGAATAACTACCCTTCTCTTTTCCTGTCCATTCTTTTTTTTTGTGTGTTCATAATGGATTACTGCTCTTAATATAAGGTAGACCTGCTTCATTACGTTCAACTTCATGTAACCCTGTTAGGTGTCTCCTATGATAGCCCCTCTCCATAAACTCTTGTTCCATACCTATAATGGCTTCAGAGAACATGGAATCATCTCTTATTAACTGAGAATGGCGCACTGCCTGATTCTTAATAATGTTCTTATGTATATGTGGAGGGTGCATGCTATCTCTATGCAGAATAGCATTCTTCCTGCAGGGTTTTCTATAAATCTCTGTTGTTAACATCTCACTATTCTTACATAATAGTACATCTAGAAACTCAATCCTTTCTCTGTGAAACTGTACTAGTCAGCATCAAGAAGGTCGTAGTACCATTTATATATGTAATAAAGTTTTCCAAACTTTCCAAATCACCTCCCCAAATCAAAAAGACATCATCCACAAACCTCTTATAGTATTTTATAAACTTAGAGTATGTAATATGCTCTAATATATAAGTAGACTCCCAATATACCAACACTAGATTGGCATAGGAGTTGGCACAAGATGTGCCCATCGCTACTCCTGTTGTCTGAAGGTAGTAGCCACTATCAAAAGTAAAAACATTATTTGTGAGAACTAACCCCAACAGCATAGTAATCCTTATAATCTGATTGTTGTTCAAACTTTTACGTAATAAATACAATCCAAGGAAATCCACACCTACATCATTAGGTATGCTGGTAAACAAAGATGTAACGTCTAGTGTTACCATATAATCTGAATCTTTAAACTTATTACCAGAATTGTATGGTGCTAACGTTTCTAAGAATTGTTGAGTATCACGTAAGACTGAATCTGTAGAGTCCACTATAAGTCTTGGCTGTTTCTCCAGATAAATTGACATACTCTCAGTCAACCAGCCTCTACCAGAAACTATTGGTCTTAGTGGAGGTTTGTCCAAGGCTTTATGTATTTTGGGGAGACCTCTAGACATAGGTACTAAAGGCTTTTCAATTAAAAAATACCTATACAGATCTTCATCAATTATATTACATATCAGCATGTCATACAAATCAGCATGTACTGTACTGATTAGTTTGTCTAAATCAGACATAGTAAGTTTCATACAAGTAGTACTATCCACTAGCATTTCAGCAATAGTGGTGTCATAATAATTCTTATCCAATAATACAGTTGCACCTCCTTTATCCGCTGGTCTTACTACTACATCAACATTATCTTGCAGCTTTTTCAGAGCTAATTTCTCCTCTTTTGTTAAACTAAAGAATTCAGGTTTCATCCTATTGTTTTCAAATTGTATTAAAAAATCATTAGTGCATGCTTTCTCAAAACATTCAAGTAAAGGATGTAAAACAGGTATATAAACTGAAGGTTTCTTAAATAAAGAAACATTAGTATTATTCATTGTACTATTACCAAATTGCAAAGCCAGTGCAACATTCCTAGTAAAACATTTGATATCTACAATCAAACTACTCACATCCACACCTTGTGAAGGAATAAAAGACAAGCCCCTGTTCTGATCTTTCACATTGTGATAATACATACTGTAATAAATTAATGACTAAGTTCGTTGTACTGGTCTCAATGACTTCCTTTGAAACTCGAGCTGTCCTTCTTCCTCCCCTTGTACTGTGGGCTCCACAACTGTTTGTTGTCTGCTCGAAACAGTAGTGGAAAATGGAGATTGTTAACCTCATTATGTCCTAGTTGAGAATGCTGTCCATCAATCTGTGTTGTTTTTCTCCGCACTACCTGCTCGCCGGTGACCTCAGAGTTAGGTATCCCAGTTGCAACTTGCAAAGAAGAACGCGAATCTAATCGCTGTTCTATATCAGCTATACTGGCAGGAAATGGAACCGAATTGCCGGAAGTTGAGGGAACCAACAGAGCGGAACGCTCAATAGATGGATTCACAATGCTGGTGGTAGTTACACTGTTGATGGGTCGAGTGGATTCCCTCGGCCAAGAAAATACGTTCCCTCGGGAAAAATCAGAGCAATCTCTCTCTAATTTTCTTTTCTTGGCCAGAAGTAACTTGTTATCCAGAGCTGATAGGGTAGTCGCTATATCAGTAAAGAAGTTATCTTTTTGTACATCTGTAAGAATAGTTGTCAATCGTTTATCTAAAGCTAAAGCCTCTTGGTGAAGTTCCTCTTCTATAGTCTGATATTTTTCAATGAGGAGCTTCATATATCTATGGCTAGTTTCTAGGTTCAGTTGCTGCCATTTAGATAGCAGTACAGGATAAGTTGACCCAAAGGTAGGCATCTTCAATATCTGAAGCCCTCTGGGAACAATCTTAAATTTTATACATGCTTCCATATGTCTTTTCTGCCACTGAGCATTTTTGATCTTACTTAAAATATCTTCTAGTCTACTCATTAACTGTAGGGCATCAACATGTAGCGTTGAATCTTTCTGTGCAAATGCTGTTTGAGCTGTTTTTTGGTTCATGAGCATGAAAATATGATTAATGTTCTGTGACTCTATCTGGAAATATTACCATGATAGCTAATGAGTGTAGTTACTGTTTTTGGCATAACACACATTTGATTAAATCTCACTACTAATCTGGAGGAAGCCTAGATGGTGATCATTCATGGAGTAACCTTCTATCTGAGAAGAGATCTCTTTTGTAGGAGTTGCCAAAATCCCAAGAATGTTAATCAGTTTATCTGTACACCACAGATAAGTTGGTAGACTAAATCCAGTGCAGAGTGCCTGCAATTTCTTCCATTTGTTCTTGTGGCTCCAGAAGATGTATCAAACACATTTTGTGATGTAATGGAGTGCATCACGAGATAAAACACAAGTCATCAGGATGAAGGCACAAGGAGCCTCTAATGCATCCCATGTGCAGTCGTGTGGTTCAAAGAAAAGACTGAATACTAGAGAAGAAAGAGAAAATCCCTCTCTTGTTCTAATCTTGAGTTATCTCTCCGAGAGACAAGCTCTTATTTTTATGCAAGTGCTGGGGTCTGTGCAAAGTGATTCATATGGTTGGATAATTTCTTCATTGAATCCATACTTATGTAACATTAAATATAGATAAGGACATGAGATTCTACTGAATAATTTTTATGATCAGTAGTCAGTATGATAAACTTTTGTTAAAAGTGAAGAGTCAGTTTGTACCACTCAGAGAACATATCTTGCATTGTCTCCAGTATCTCTTCCTAGAATAAAAACATATCTCATCATGGTGTGCAAGTAAATATATCACAGTGACTTTGATTTCTCTTGTACATACAGAGATTATATTCCACATTTAAGAGAGATATAGGTCTGTATCTATTTACATGTGTGCACTCTTTATACAGTTTTGTTAAGATCCTGGTATAAGCATGCTTTCAGGAAGGTGGCCTTTACTTGTTGAAAGGGACTGGCAAAACAATTGGTGGAGGTGGTTATATATTTCAGTCAGTAGGTTGTCTGGACTAGTTCCTAATTTCCATGATGTCATGTTTTTTTTTTTTTTATCATATCTCTGTTTCTCACCTGTGTAATGTTTTATGAGACTTCTGACAGTGTTTGTGGTAGAGTCTTGGTAGCTCTGGACTTTCAGAGAAAGCTTTTACTGGTACCAGAAAGAGACATGTAAGAAATCCAATAAAACCAGAAAGTCCTGACGTCAGAGAAAGGAAACTGAACTATGAAAAAAAAAAAAAAAACACCATACAAAGTGTCACAAATATCTGACAACATTCCTCATGTGTACCTTGAAGCTCTTTGCATGTATTGTATTTCCTTTCACAAATTCTATAATTTTGCTGACCATGCTTTTTTTTATTTATGACAGCATGAATTCAGAGTGAAAATGTGTAGAAATACAGGTGACATTCTTATTTATTTATACTCCCTTGTTATTACTAAGATAATGCCTCATAAATATTCTAGTGTATCTGCTACCCAGAATCTCTGATTGGAAGATACTGCCAGACTTGCTACAGTACTACATATACATATAGGGGCAAAATGACACTGAGGCAACAACCTCAAACGTGAAGTGAGCTAGCATCAAATGTTCATCTGGCTGAGGCACATTTCTTAGTTATTTATTTATATTTTATTTTATTTATAGGTAAACTGGACTGGTAGGTTCCATTTTCAGTCATAACCCAGTTGCAGCAGAGAGAAATAAAATAAAACACTAAGGTTTCATTATTAAATTATGAGATTGATAAAGCCTTGTTATAAAAATATACCATTAGATTCAAAAAGTTTTGTTATGATGTGGAAGGTTTCTGCCTTGCAATAAAAAAGAAAAAATTACATAGAAAAAAATGGGAACTGAGGGAATATTACATGTAGAATAATGATTTGGAGGACTTATGAGCTTTTTAAAAGAAGGCAGGATTTGAATGCACTATGTAATGTTTGACTGATGATGATGGGATAGATTATAAGTGATGTATAATGTTTGCAACTGAAAATATGTCAAGTATGGTTTGTTTTCCTTCATATAAATGTATGATTGCCTATGTCATAAGTGATAATTTCATAAAGATGTTTCTTATTTAAAAAATATATTATTCTTAATTCTCATAGCTTATTCAGTACTACTGTTGTTTTCCTCTTGTAAGTGCTGTAGTGATCTTTTGGACAAAGGCATACATTAATGTGGCAATCCAGTGGAGTAGATCATGCTAATTAGCCATGTGCTTTGCTGTAAAAATCTTTGTGGCTCCAGATTATGCAGCCAAGCTGCTCAGCAGAGAAAACGTTTACTCTAAAAGAAGAATACACTTGCCCAACGTTTCCTGGAGTTCATTAACTCCAATGCCCTGGACCAGCTCGTTCTTACCCTCACTAGAGGTAGCAACATCCTTGACCTGGTCATTACTAAAATGGGCGGACGTTGCTCTACACCAATAGTCAGCTCCTCCCTGGTTAGATCCGACCACAAACTAATCACCTTGGAAATCCACGTCCTTTCCACCCCCAACCCCCCCCAGCAAAGGTATCCACCATGAAAAACTTCTCCAAAGCTAACTCTGGGATCCTAAAAACAGAGGTGGCTAACTTCACGGCACCCATACAAATGGAGAATAGATGTGTGACTGCAGAATCATACACAGTACGTGCACAAATGCATGGATCTTGCCATACCCAATAGAACCAAGACACTCTCCTCCAAAAAAAGGAAGCTAATCTGGTGGTCCCCTGCAATAAACAAACTCTACAACAAAAGGAGAAAACTGATGTGGAAGAAGGTCAAGTCCCAAGACTGGAAAAACTCCCTTATCTGCCTCAAGAAAAAGTTGAGATCCCTCACCAAGTCCTCTAAAGCTAGGTATGAAAACAGAATTGCAGGAGATAGTAAAGACAACCACAAGGCCTTCTATAGTTATGTAAAGAATCTCCACGGCAATACCCAGATTTACTCTGAGCTACTGCACAATGGTACCTCCTATACCAAGCCAACAGATAATGCCAGTATACTGGCCGACAGATTCAGTACCAACTTTACATCCCTCTCCCCCCAAAGGACCAATCACACTATCTGTAGATTGCCAGGCACCCAGTATTACTGCTGCACAGGTTAAAACAGCACTGTCCAAGGCCAAGAATACAGCTTCTCTGGGACCTGACAATATCCCTGGTTGTGTTCTACATGAACTACAGAGTGAACTGGCACCACACCTGTGTGCTCTGTTCAGTCACAGCCTCACCTCAGGCTTTGTCCCTGCTGAATGGCGCACTGCTGCAGTTATCCCTCTCCACAAAGGAGGAGTGACTACAGACCTTGGGAACTATATCCCCCCATTAGCCTGACAAGTCTGATATGCAAAGCTATGGAGTGCATCTTCATGGACCTAATATACAAGGATATAGGGAATCTCCAAACTCTGGATCCCACACAGTTTGTTTTTGTGGGAGATCATGCCTGCTTAACTTGGTTGACTTCACTGAGTCAGTCACCAGAGCTATGGATTAAGGCAAGACGGTTTATGCAGCCTACCTTGATCTGGCCAAGGTTTTTGATACCATTCCCCACTCAGGAATCATAGAAAAACTCACCAAGCCTGGCATCAACCCCTATATCACTAGGTGGGTTGCAAACTGGCTCACAGATAGAACCCACAGTGTGAAAGTAGCTGACTCCAAGTCAGACTGCCGATTAGTCACGAGTGGAGTCCCACAGGGTTCATTCCTGGGTCCTCTCCTGTTTGGTATCTACTTCTATGAAGTCCAGGCTAACACAAAGGGAATCTGGCTGACGAAGTTCGCAGACGATTGCAAGTTGGGAGCTATTATTAACTCCCCAAGTGATGTTGACATCTTACAGAATGGCCTCACTGCGACCAACGACTGGTGTCAGAACCATGGCCTTAAGCTCAATGCCAAAAAATGTGTCGTCATCCAATTTGGGAAAAACCCGGTTCCCATGAATTACCACATTGATGGTAGTCCACTGAACACAGAAGATGTTATAAGAGATCTGGGAATACAGGTTGATAGCGACCTCTCTTTTGATCACCACATTGCCACAGTGATCAGAAAGTCCTTCTATGTGGCACATCTCATTACTATGGGTTTTGCATCCAGGAAGAAAGATGTCATTGTCTCCCTCTACTCTTCCCTCATTAGGCCAATCATCGAGTACAATGCCTCATTTGTCATGTACCTCAGTAGACACCTGCAAAAACTAGAGAGGCCACAAAAGTACCTCACAAAGAGGATCCTAGGCCTTAAACACTTGTCCTCTATGGATAGACTGAAAAAACTCCAACTATTCTGTCTCATATCACCTACTCAGAGGCGATCTGTGCTTGACTTACAAAGCCATGTCTACATCTAAAGAAATCTCAATCCATCCACACCACATGCTCCAGAGACCTCAACCTCATTATCACAATTAACAGAACGTGCTAGAGGGGCAGGTTCATAACCCAGAGACTACCCATGCTATGGAACAGACTTCCCATACATATCAAGCAGAACACCTAGTTGACCCTCTTCAAGAGAACTCTTGATGAGTGGATTGGAAACAGAAAATTCACCCTGGGGATAATGCCAGTGGCTCTACTCGACAGAGGCACTGGGAACTAAGGTATGATGGCACTATGCCAGGATAATCTTATGGTTAGGCTTGTAAAGGCCCCAGGGCCATTAGCCTAGTACACAACTATGAAAATTAACACTGTTGCAAGAAAGCATTCAAGTATTCATTGCTGTGAGAGTGCTTACAGTACAGGTATTTACAGTGGAACCTTGGTGTGTGTGCATGTGTGTGTGTGTGTGTGGTGTGTGTATGTATTCATAAGTGCTTGCACATTTTTATTGGAGCATGCATTTGGGTGTGTGGGTGAGTATTTGCATGAGACTGAGCGAAAGAAGGACTTTGTTTGTGCATGATTATATGTGTGTGTGTGTGTGTGTGTGTGTGTGTGTGTGTGTCTGTGTGTGTGTGTGTGTGTGTGTGTGTGTGTGTGTGTGTCTGTGTGTGTGTGTGTGTGTGTGCAAGGGTGTCTGAATGTGTATGTGCTGACATATAGGTGGGTGTGTATGCTTCCACGATGTGTGGGCGGTTAAGGAAGACAGTAGCATGCTCATATCTGACACCCCATGTTCCATTCAGAGACATAGCAATGAGCCATTGATGAAGTATTTCTGTGTACAGCTTTACCATATCTCTTAACCGGAGAGTTTCTCTAGCATACCAGTCAACCAACTCATACTGAACAATTAGCACAAACATAGAGCATCTCTCTGAATCCCAGCCATAATGTTGGAAATGTATTTATTTAGTTAGTTACATGCTGTTTACAGGGTTAGCTCTCATAGGCACAAGCCCAATTTTCAGAAGGGAAACGAGTGAAAACAAATGTGCAAGTAACAATAGCAAATGTTTAAGTACAAGAAGGAAATAACATTATTATAATAGTGATGCAAGTATCATAGACGATCAGTTTCATGTTTACAACTAATAATAGATAGGCATGAGTTCAATATTTATGCTAATAGCAGCAAGTTGGGTTGGTAGTACTGAGTCACATGACCATTAGTTCTGGTTAGGTCTGGGATTTAATGAGTTTGTGCAGTTATTAGATGCAAGTATATGAATTGTTCTGCAATGAATTATGTAAGAATAGTATACAAATTATTTTGGGGGGACTTAATTTATTTTGCATAGGTTGTGCTGTATTTTTATGGGATAGTGAAGATGATGCAACATTTTAACAAGAAGACTTAAAGATGATAAGGCCAATAGTAATTAAGTGGTGGTGGTGACTCCATTCATTAGACAGAAATTTGTAAGGTGCCCTGTATCTAACATTTGTTTCAGTTTTCTGGATATGTATTAGCCCTTTGTTAGAAGATCAAAATGCCCAGTTTTGCAAGTAAAACTGTTTTAGTGTGGTTAAGCCTTAGCATTCATTTGAGTGTGCAACTTTATGGGCAAATGTTGCTGAAGCTATAACTTGCACTGAGAGAAGAATGTGGCAGGAGTACAGAGTTGCTGAAGGTAGGAGACAACTAAAGAAAAGTCTCAGTTGTTACAGACTGGGGGCTATCATGGGAGTGACGACAAGCGTAAGAGCGGAGGCGTCACATGAACTTAAGGAAGTGAACAACTGCTTATGGGCATGAATTGTAAAGACTGTGAGTGGTTTAAAAGAAGTGTGCCATGAGAAGGCTTAGGCTTTGTGAAGTAGGAAGACATCCTGATAAATTAACAGCACCACAGTGATGAAGCTTTCAGCCTATCCCAGCAAAGAACTAACAGATATGGCTTTGCATATTCTGCAGTTATTGAAAACATTTGGTGAATGTGTATTCAGTAATGGGAGGGAGTCCACCTTTTCCATTTGCCATATGATATTTCTTCCCTTATAAATGTACCACTACTGACTTGTTCAAAGTAAACTGCAGGAAGCACTGCACTGTTTTACTGGGAATGTTTCCCAGTTAATGTGCCATGACACTAATTTAATGGCCTTTCGTAGGTAATGGAAGGGTTACGTAAAGTCTTCTAATTACTATGCTATCCTTCCATATACGCCTATCCAAAATCATGTAAGGAGCCTTCTGGGCTTTTATTGACATTATCTGAATGAATTCTGATAGGCACAATGAAGAGGTGAAACTATATGGCTCGAGTTTGTCATGATGAAATTGTTCACTAAAGTAGACTTTAAATCTGCCATCTGTCATAAGCAAAGCAAAAACAACTTTTTTTTTCAGATCCCACAACAGCTGTTAGTCTCCCCTGGTGTGTAACTATCCTCATTAATCCAAACCATCCATCAAGTCAAGTGGATCTCTGCCCCCCCCCCCCCCCCATAATAAGCAGTGGAAACTTCAAACATCTCTCTTGCACACCACACTGGGCACCCACAGACACTGTCTTGTAACTAAAGAAACTAAAAACTAATGTAGGTGCTTAACTTCCAAGTGTCTAGACAGTAAAATACCTTAAGTGCACTAACTTAAAAAATGTTAGTGAGTATGTTAATAAATTCTGCTGTATAGTTCCTTAAACCACTGTACTGTTGAGTACATCACCAGGAAGCAACAACAGTATAACTCTCTCCAGTATGTCCTCCCCCCACCTAAAGTCTATTTTCTTTTGACAAACACTTAAATCTATAAAATAGCATTTCGTTACTGTTCCTGTTTCATCTGTAACTAACCCCAGCTTTAATTTTATATCCTTTTAAGAATTTCAGGGTAAAATTAAATAATGTCTACACTTGCCTTAATTTAACAGTATAAAGTAGAGTGACTGTGCAAAGTAGTATACCTTTCCTTTCCTTAAGGTTCACTGAGTGGTTACTAACAGTTGACTATTGATCTGGGCCTGCCCTCGCTCCGCGCTGCCCTCGCTATGCTCAGACTTCACTCCACTCCCCTGCCCCTAGTTCTCACCCGCCCCCACTATCTGCCAACTTATAGATACAATACCACATCCCCCACCCACCACCTCAACCAACCCCAAAACAACGCAATTGCAAATATTAACAAGCTCACACCCTCCACCCAACAAGCTCTCCTACCATACTCTACACCTCCATACTATCACCACCAACTGAACCACTGCCCACAGATGCTCAAGTTACTATGTTTACCTCTCATCTATTGCTACTAGCTAACCTTGTTACACTTTATACCATGACCTGCTACCATAATGCTCACATAGTATTTCACTCCAGCCCAACCCTAACGTCCACCTACCAACCACATAGTAACACTGCCTTCTCCTGCATCCAACCCCACTTACTGAACTACTCTACCACTGAGCTATACAAAGTCAAATATATTAATTCTACCATACCTTTCACTAAACCCAACAAATTAGATAAACTTCTGCTCAAAATTCAATCTCTATGTCTATTCCTGCAAACACCGCTCCAAATTTGTGGTGATATACACCCCACCCCAGGCCCCACAGTTGATACTACCAACCTCACTAGTCCAAACATCCTACATGCAATTAACTTTAAAAGCCCTGTGATGTACTTATACTTAGTATGGACACTAGAAGTATCTTGAACAAAACTGTTGAAGTACACACCACACTCTCCTCTTATAACCCAGACATTACACTCATTACAGAGTCCTGGCTCAAATCCCACATTAAGGACAATGAGATACTTCCCCTAGGTTATAATATAATTACAGCTGATAGAACTATCAAAATAGGTGGAGGCATTGCCATACTATACAAGACTGTTCTCAAGGTAGACCTTAAACATGAAGGAATCCCAACATTTAACAATGCAGAAACCCAATTCACCAAGATTCAAATCAATCAACAGAAGTGACTAAACCTACTGGGTATTTATATATCCCCAGGTGACAATATACCTACTCTTGAGTATATGCTACACTGGACATCTGCAAACCTCCCACAGGAGACGCTCCTCCTAGGGGACTTTAATATTGATTAGAAGTCCATCAACACAACTATCCCCTCTAATCACATCAACCTGTATTCCTATACTCAACTTATCCAAACACCCACCCACATTGACAATATTACGATAGAGTATCAAATGGCCTTAGTGACCATTTACTCACATTCATATTAAGACAATACCTAAAAGCCACTAAAACAACCACCTTATGTGAAATCCATAATTCAAAAAATGTCATACTTGAGCATTTCATTAATGTACTAAAGTATTGCAGCTGGGCTCTCCTAGCAACCCTCACACTAGACAAGCCAGTGGACTACTTCAGTTCCACCTTTTTAAATATATTAAATCAGATGGCCCCCTTATGGACAATTCAAATAAAAACCAACCCAGCCCCATGGCTCTCTAAAAACGCAGGAACCCTTCTCAAACTTAGGAATAAATCTTGGGATTTATTGCAATAAGACTGATCACAGCAGGCCGATTTTCCTTGAACTACATAATAAAGCAAAAAAAAAAAAAAAAAACAGATAAGATAAGAAAAATCACTACACAGAGCTACTAGTGAAACACACCACTAATCCCCGAAAAGTTTGGGCAGCTATCAACCAATTATTACAACCAGGCAAACCCACTACCCCTCCCCCCAATGTCAGAGGAGATATTATAGAGATAGCTACCCAATTTAACAACTGCTTCACTTCTTCCATCCTTAACCTAACTAGCAACAGCCAGCCTTGCACTCTCCAACAAGCAATCAGCAACCCAAACTCATACCCTCCATTCACTCTCAAACCAGTTCCTACCTACACAATGTACAAGCACCTCATTAAACTAAAACCCACCACTTTAGCAATCGACAAACTCCTTGCAGAGTACCTCAAAATTGCCACTAGTGCTATAGCTTATCCAATCTCGATGCTTATCAACCAGTCTATCAACAAGCATACAATTCCAGCCCTTTGGAAAACCTCCTACATAACACCATTACACAAAGGTGTTCCCTCAACCGAACTTACCAAGTACCGCCCCATAGCAGTCTTATCCCCGCTATCATAAATTTTGAAAAATGTATCCATTTTCAGCTGATGATACATTTACTTACAAATAGTCTCCTCATCAATACCCAACAAGGCTTTCGCCAATTCCATAGCACCACCACAGCACTCATATCCTTCACCGACACTGTCAATCAGTTTAGGAACTAAGGAAACCTATTGCCTGCCACCTTCCTTGAGCTATCCAAAGTATTCAATACTGTATCCCACAGCAAACTAGTTACTATCTTAGCTGAACTCAACCTAAACAACCCGTCCATGCTCTGGTTTCAAGGCTACCTATCCAACCGCCAACAAACAGTTAAGTGGCATAATTCCCTCTCCCTCCTTCTCCCAGTAACAGTAGGTGTACCACAGAGATCCATTCTGGGACCCCTACTATTTAATATCTTTAAAAACATCCTCCACACTGCCATACAGCAAGATACAATAGTCCAGTATACAGATGATACTACACTGATCTTCTCAGCCCCCACACTCTGAACACTGTAGATTAAAACCCAAGTGGCTTTCTCTAGTATTGAAAACTGGTTAAAAAACTCACAACTAATACTTAACCCCAAGAAGACTCAACTTATGCTTTTCCACCTGCCAAAACTATTGACTCGTCTGCTCTTTTTTTCTATCAATTCTGCCAATAACACCCAAATCTCCCCAGTACCGCAAGCTAAACTTCTTGGTGTAATACTTAACAAAACCTAAAGTTTGACAAACATATACTACAAACCATATCCAAAGTCCACAAAAAACTTGGAACCCTATACTGCTGCAAAAACTATCTAACTACAAACACCAAAATTACTATATCCAGACCTCACCTTCTCTCTTCATTGCTCTATGCATCCCCTGTGTTAATAAACCTTAACAAGTGTCCATGTGCTATAATAAAATAGCTAGGTTTGCAACCAACTCTAATTTCCGCTCCCACCACTGTCACTCACTAAAACAACTAGGTTGGCTAGAACTCCCCAACTTACTAAACTATAACCAACTCATCATGGCTCATTACTTGCTGTACCACCCAAACAAGATTCCTCATCACTCAGGCTTACTCAGCTTTCACAGTTCTGCTCACCAAGATTCACAAACAAACCCCTTCTTGAAGTAGCTAAGTGTAGACACAGTGCTGGTTAATCCCCCTACTCCTGCACAGTTGCTAAAATATAGAATTCTCTTCCACTGGCTGTCAGATTGAAAAATAGCAGTCCTATCTTTAAAACCCAATTAAAAGCCCACCTCAGTCTCATCTGTACTGACCATAGCTAGCTCTACTACCACCATTCAGACAAATCTTCCTCTGGCACTACTCAAAGGTCAAACACATAGAAAAAAAACTGCCATAAGAAATTGTATTTTTAAATGTATGTATATAACTGTATATAGTATTACTGCACTTTATTACTCAAATACATTACATGTTCTGCTTTACTGCTATACACCCTATATATTGTACACTTCTGTAACTTCTCATCATACTATGCCATGATATACTATTGTTTGCGCTATTGTTTGTTTGCTCTATTAATATGTACTCTTCTCTGACCTTAGTATTTTTATCATGTATGTGGAGTGTTTGTATTTTGTATTTTTTTATGATTGTCATGTATGTGTAGCTTTTCTCCCCAGGTCTCTGCTGAAAATGGGCACCTGATTGCCCAGTTCAACCAACCCAATAATCAAATATAAAATAAATAAAAAAAACTATATACAACAAGTGGATACCCCATGACACAAAGTCTGATCCCACTATTAAATATTAGTCTTATTATCCAGTCTTATTTTCCAAATGAAATAACACTAAACTCCTAATACCTGAATAAAATAAAGGTAGATATCAGACATGTCTGCCTTTAAGTTTAATTTCAGGAACATTAATTTACTAGCCCAGCATGCATGCAAGCAGTTTAAGTTGCATCTGTAGGCTTGTCTTAAGTAAGTATTTACATTCTGCATAATATAATCAAACTCAATTGCATGTCTGATTTCAGGGAATTCAGACCCAACCTTGGTTTGTGCTTTCATTATTTCATTATTTTTATTGCTACCTTGAAGAAATGTTCCAGCAAAATGAGTTTGTGTGAAGCACAAACAAAAAATGTATATATTGTAATATGTTTTTTTCTAAACACCAGACAAATTATATATATTTTCCTGTGCAACTATAGTATATTTTTGTTTGGTGGTATATTTGTAAATTTTCTTGTATGCATTTTATATTTTATTTTGCTATACATTTTTTTAAGAGGCTATCCCCCTAGGTCCCCCTCTGAAAATGGGCCTGGCCCAGAAGGATTAACCTGATCAACAAAACATAAATAAACAAACTATACATACACACACTCAGTTTTAATGTGCCAGTTAATATTTGGTTTTGGTCCCTGAGTACTAGTTTGATTGTTTCAGTCTACAGATGTTTTCATTTTAAATGAATTTTTATTAACTGTTACTTGAGTTTTCTGTTTACTTTGTGTGAGTTTGTGCTTAAGAGAACAGTTAGCACCTCACTTCTCAGATTTCTGGTGCTTTGCCACTTGTTTTATTATGTTATTACATTTGTGGAAAAGTTGGTTTAACAAGGTTCAGCTTAATTTAGCCACAGGGTCATTATTTTTGGGAAACCCGATGGAAGTGCATTTTTCCGTTTCAGAGACATTTTAAGAGGTCATTGATGTATTAGCATACAAAACACAAAAATAAATGCTTGTTCTGTAAGCTTTGGAGCATGTTTTTCAGAACTAGTAAGTAATAAGTGATGTTTTTGGCACTAAGGTTCAAGAAATCCATTTTGCAACTGCTACCCTTGAAGCACATTTCAATGCTGTCTCTTTCACAAGGAGTGCCAATGAGTCCTGATTTTAATACAGTCTCAGACTGTACTTGCATTACAGTTACATTCTGATGAGAATCAGTTATGTACAAATAAATATGAATTAACATCCTCTAAGCATAATTCAAGGTTCTTGAGACAGAGAAGTTTGATTAGCTATCTCATTGCAATTAACTTGTAGTGCATGGCTGTACCATGTAAATAACTTGTAGTCCATGGCTGCACCATGTAAATAACTTGTAGTGCACTAAAGTTATAGTGCATGGCCGTACCATGTAAATAACTTGTAGTGCATGGCTGTACCATGTAAATAACTTGTAGTGCATGGCCGTACCATGTAAATAACTTGTAGTGCACTACAAGTTATAGTGCATGGCCGTACCATGTAAATAACTTGTAGTGCATGGCTGTACCATGTAAATAACTTGTAGTCCATGGCTGCACCATGTAAATAACTTGTAGTGCACTACAAGTTATAGTGCATGGCCGTACCATGTAAATAACTTGTAGTGCATGGCCGTACCATGTAAATAACTTGTAGTGCATGGCCGTACCATGTAAATAACTTGTAGTGCATGGCCGTACCATGTAAATAACTTGTAGTGCATGGCCGTACCATGTAAATAACTTGTAGTGCATGGGCATACCACTCAACCTCTCAATGCAAGAAAACCTGGACAAAGTTTGTGCCACATCGCTGCAGTGTCTCACATACATATGCAACATGTCAATCCTTTTAGAAGTCAGTCATGGAAAGAAAGAAGTACAGAATACATCCAGTTTAAGCTTTTTATTGTTTCTGAGCAGAGCAAAGCTTTTCCATATAGGTTCAGATACTCATTTAGTGCTTTGAATACATTGCTATAATGATAAGCCTTTAGTTGCACATTTGCTGTGTTCTTTAAATGGTCTTTATTTGCATGAAGCTAAGGTAGTTGTTCATTAACGCACACTATCAGTCATGTGTGTAAGTGCCAAAAACTTCATACTGCTTAGTTGGAATGCAGTAAACAAACATTTCAAACAGTTTTTTTCTCAAATCTTACTTTTACTGGTGTGTATATTGGTGCTACTTAAAATCCCACTTTAACCCTCACCCATTTTTGTCTTTTATCTATTAACAAATAAAGATGGCAGACTTTATCAGCTTTTAAGGTAATACCTGTGGTGTACAACAAATAAATGAAAACGTAAATGTAAACTTGCTTAATTAATTAACTAACTGGCTCTATGATGAGGAAAAAATCACCTCACTTCTCTCTTGTCCCAGGGTGTCTAGTTTACCTCATGCTGACATATTTCCTTAAGTAATAACAAGCAAATATGTTCAATAGCCAGGTATTGCAGCAGATAAGCTGTTTACCGCCAGCAGTGAAACTTTGAGACAGCAAGCTACACTTAACCCCATAACACATTGCTTAATGTTGGCAGCCCACCTGTTGTTTAGCTACTCACTTGTGATCTGTGTAGCAGTACTGTGTATTTGTGCTGTAGATTATTCTAGGCAACTGTACAGCTCTTGTTCAGATTTTCACTATTCCGAATTATGCATAACAACTACTTTGCTTTATCCCTGGGTTTATGTGTACTCTGAATATTTACCCAGATAGTAAATTCCACTGAATGTTTGTTCAGCAAACATGTACTGAGTACATTATATATCTTTTGTAATGACAAGAAAAATTCTTAGTATCAAAGAAAAATAACTACCCAAAATATCTCACAGGCAATTTTGTATGAATTGCATTTTGAAATGCTGAGCTTATTGTAACCTGTTAATACCTACTGCTTTCTTCTTCTTCATCTTTCAGCAATATCTTTCCTCTGAGTTAAAGATGAATTGCTAACACATTAATTTTCTTTTCTCTTCTGACCATCTAGCATCTCACTTTGCCATTAAGAATGTCTCTGTTTTGGGGGGGGGGGGGGTGGCAGACCCTAGATGGCCAACTGGTAGCAGTAACTTTTATGAACTCTACAATAGTTTACTAGAATACAGGAAAATATTTTTTTTTTTAACAAAAAGTAGAAAAATCTTATTAAGGAACCTTTAATCTACAAGAATATCAACTTTGGTGTGTTTTCATTGAAATGTTCTTGTCAAACCATCTGGAGATTACTTCAACTGTGTGGAGATGAACAACTCATAGTCTTCTCACTCTGAAACGTCACTAAAAAAGGAAATTCAGTTGATGTCTGCCACTCTACATGAACTATCTCTTAAAATGGACAGATTCACAGATAATCTAGAAAACCTAAAGAGAACTGCCAAAAACAGACTGACATCCTTAAAGAAGTACTGCAGCAGCAACAATCTAAAATCTTGGACATTGAAACCTCACTAAATTATATAGATCGGAGACTTAAAGAAGATGAGTCTCAGTGTGAAATCCTTCTTCTTAAACTCCTGGCTACCTGAAATATTAGATCTAAAATAAGGTTTGTCAAATGGAATAGAGAAAGCACATAGAGCCATAGGAAAGCCTTTTACTTCTTCCCCTAATGCACCTCCAAGATCCATTGTAGTGAAATTTCTATTTTATTTGGATAAAGAGCTTATACTTAAATCTGCCTGGAGAAAAAGCCCCTTGACATATAAACAAAATCCAATAAGATTTGATAATGACTATTCCTCAAGAATTTTAGAGATCAGGAAGAATGCCTGACCACTTGTGAGACTACTTAAGCAAAATAAAATTAACAACTTATTTATCCTGCAAAAATCAGAATTTTCCACTCAAATGATATGAGAACTTTCAACAATGTCGAAGAAGCAACTTCATTCATCAAAAATAATAACATAATTTCAGTTCCAGAAGACATGGACTGGTCATCATCCACTACATTAAAAAGATCTTCTGAAAAAAAAAAAAAACACTGGACTGATGTGAAAAGAAGAAACTAAAAACTGAACTTAAAAATGCGGGAATCGCAAATTCTCTCAAAGTATCAACTAAGGTATAATTGCATACCTAAACATCTAAAAAAGTATATATTCTCAGTCTCCTTTTTTGTATCAGTGAGTGTTCTTCCACTCTCTATCAAAACGCCTTTGTAGTTTTACTGTGTAATACAGATGTCTATTTTCTTTAAGGGATCATAGTAATATGGTTTATTACTAGTTCACTCTAGCTGGTTTGTGTGTTATAAATCTTGAACATTTCCCCATAGCTGGGTGTTAATATAGTCTTTTTTTCTTCTTCTTTTTTAGAACAGCATGTCATTGACTTGTTTTACTTTATTTATTTATTTATTTATTTTTATGTGGGGTTTCAACTGGTAAACTGCATATTTGTTACGAAAATAGAAATTACATAAATTAATTCCAATGATTCAAGAGACTCAGTCAATAAAAAAAAGAAATTGGGGAATTAAACATAAAATACAATGAAATCTTAACCCACAAAACTAATATGGCACAAGAAAAATTAAGACTAAATTCATTTTCTGTTTCACCAAAAAATATGCATAACCTAGTAATGAGAATAAAAAGACAATCCATTGAAAATAATATCACAAACGTTATTCATGAAGTGAAAAATAAAACAGTATTAGATATAAGAGATATTCTGGATGCCTTTAAATATCACTATGCAGAACATTATAAAAATAATGATTCACATCACAATATTCTAGATTTAGGTTTGGATTCTTCTAAAATAAAAAAAAATACCAGAAATACTAATTATAGATATCCAGAAACAAATCTCTCTCAAAGAAATAACTGAAGAAATTCAAGAAAGCAAAAATAATAAAGCTCTAGGAATTGATGGAATTATTATTGAATTATATAAATTATTCCCAATTTCAGCAATATCAGTCTTGCATAAAGCTCTAAATGAAATACATCTGCAAAGCATAATTCCACCTTCATGGAGATAGTCACTAATCACCCCTGTTATAAAGGAAAATAAAGATCCTAAACAATGTAGTTCCTATAGGCCAATCTCACTACTTAATAATGATTATAAAATTTTTATGTCTATCCTGGTTAATAGAATTAAAAAAGTCACTGATACACATCATTAGTGATGATCAACCAGGTTTTATTTATAATAGGCATACACTCATGATAAAATCCAAAGAATTTTAACTATTATAGGCATTCTAAATAGAGAAAATCAAGAAGCCCTTATAGTAGCTCTAGACAATGAAAAAGCCTTTGATTCACTAAAATGGGATTACCTTTTCAAAGTTTTAGAAATTTATGAATTTCCTATACAATTCATTACATTAATAAAAATATTTATAAAAATAATCCTGCCTATGTAAAATTGGGTCCATTTACCCCAGAAGCCATTGAAATTACTAAAGGCACAAAGCAGGGCTGTCCCATGTCCCCAATCTTATTCGCATTAGCAATAGAGCTTTTTTCTTCAGTAATTCATTATAACCCTAAAATTAAAGGCATTGAGATACCTGGTCAATTTAATTCTAAAATAATGCTCTTTGTTGACAATATACTCCTTACTCTAATTAATTCAGACAAATCCTTACATGAATTAGACTTACAAAACTTTTATCATATTTCAGGTTTACATGTTAGCAAATCTAAGTCCAACTTATGATTTTCATTTAAACATAAATCAAATAATTGAAAAACAGGCTTCCTCTATAAACTATTTAGGGATAGTGCTATGCAAAAACATAGATAAATCTTTAACGACAAATTATAATAATATTGTGAACACTTTAAAAACACATATTGAAAAATGGAATAAATTGTACTTAAAATTTGAAGATAGACTGCAACTAATTAAGATGGTTCTACTCCCAAAAATAAATTACATTGTGCAAGCTATTCCTATAATTTCCAACAAGAATCTTCTAAAAGAAATAAATAAAATTCTTATAAATTTTCTTTGGTTCCCAAAAAGAAATAGAATAGCCTTCTCAAATCACATAAGGCCTTGACAATTGGGAGGGATTCATTTTCCAGATTTAGAATCCTACATTAAAGCATCCATTTTCAAAACAATCATAAACTGGATAGATCCAAAATTCTCTTCTGCATGGAAGTCTTTACATACTATCATCTTCCTAAATGAAAATAAATTAACTAAAAATCTACAACTAAATGAACAAAATAATAAACTTTGGCATATCCTTTGTGTTAATGTACAATATAATACCTCTAAACCTACTAATCTAAATTATACAAATTATATTTACAATGTATTTATTAATAACAATACTGATATAAAATTATGGTTGGAATTATTATTTCTGTTTAGATCCACAAACGACTTCTTTAATAAAATTCATACAAATACTCCTAAACAACAACAGCATCCACAGACACAAAAATATGTTTATTTCATCATAGTTTAGTGTTTCCTACATTTTAACACCATTCTGGGACTATTTAGAGCTTTTTAGATATTTGTATACGAAATGTCTGACTCTGACCACATGGAGTCTGGCATCTTGTAATAATGGAGTCTGGCATCTTGTAATAATTCTGACTGTTTAGTCTGCCTCTAAGTATCCCAGAATGGATTGTTTGTCTCCAAAAAATTGCATCACATCTGCCACATTTTCTCTAAAGCTCCTGTTAGTGCACTGATTTTACAGGCATTCAGTGCTGTGTTATAGTCACCTACTTTTGGTTAAAATGTTATCCTTTTTCAAAGACTATTTCAAACACAAGCAGTGCAAATGCTACAGAACAGAATTGAAAAGTGTATTTTATTGCTCTTTCTTCTTAGAAATGCTAACTTGCTTACTTTTGTGAAGTCTGAAATCTAGTTCTTCAAGGTATCTCCCCTCCCCTTCACACCTAACTTCCCTAGCTGTCAAAGAGCTAATGGTAATTTCACCCATTATCTGCGTGTGATTGACAGCTCACAACAGGTGACCAGACTAATGTACTGTTTTCTTGTCAGCCTTTCCTTCCTTACATTTAGGTCCTTAATTTAGAACCAAGCTCCATAGCACTGGGAATAATCACTGTTTTGCAAAGCATCAAACTCCCACTTATTTTCCTTCCTGTTTGGTTAAGTAGCTAACAAATGATGCGCTATAAACACAAAATATTTCACAGACTTGCATGGCAGCACCCACATGCTTTTTTAAATGGTAATTTAAGAAAATTACGGTATTGCATACTTCTTGTAATCTGATGTAGTTTTGTTGATTAATTGTGACAGATGTCTGCTTCTTATGTAAAACATGCAATTAATGTCTACGCATGATCATTGCAAATTTATCCTCTTCGTTTTTGCAGCTGTTACTGTGCTTCTGCCTGTACTTTGTCACATATCGGTAGGACACTCCAGAAAAGTGAGATTATAGTTTGACATTTTTGTTAGGTTAAGAGTGGGCTGGGCAAGGCAGCTCAGACATCACAATGTGGGAGGTCCACTGGCTCTTCTATACAGCATGCAAATCAGGCAAGGATGATGTCACTTTGGGGGAGGAAACGTCCCGGTAGCTAGAGCAAGAGCTCTGGCAGATGTGACATCATCATTTCAGAGCCAGCTAGAGATTTTTCAACTTTGTTTTCAAATTGAAAGTAAAACAGTATGGAAAGGTAGGAAGCCTAAGGGAAAACAGTTGAGTGGATTCGTTTTTAAAGCTGCACGGGTGATGTTTTGAGGCTGTATCAATAAACAGTGACTAAAAGAGACAGCAGGTTAAACAATCTGCTTTACTGTCCTATTGCTGTCCTTAAATACATGGGAAACAAAAAACTTTACATGTTGCCACCATTATATAAAGAATCTGATGGTTTTTGGATGTGTAACAATTAAAACATATATATGACCTGTCAAGCTCAAATTGGTTAGTTCTTGACAGTTTACGATCCTATACATGAGATCTATGCAGAATAATCGACAATTCTTCCTTTAAATTTATGGCTAAACTCATATTCTTCATGCATGAAGTATAATATAATGATTTTAATAGGACAATTTTAACATTAAGATTATATAAAATCATAATTAATTATGAAGCTAACCCCAATCAAAGTTATTGGAATTTTATCACTAAAGAGCATTCAATGAATTTATCAATAGAAAATAAAACTAACCTCCTATATTCTATTAAATTAACCTTTAATCTACAAGTTTGGAAAATTTTCACTTGGAGATTTCTGCATAGAGTTTTTTTATACCCCCAGCTAAATGGGTCTATATTACTAGACCGAAAGATCACAACAGAGAATGTATGTACATCGACGCATGTAAGTCGATGTACATGCAGATCGAAACACCTAAATGGCAAAAACCGGAACACTGAACGTGTTTCATCATCATAATGCGCCACACAGGTAGGTAAAATCTAAACTAAAATATTAAATTAATTAGCTTTTGCAGGGGGGCAAGCCCCCCTGCACCTCATGTGGGGGGCTTTGCACCCACACCCCCTACTTAAATATACCAACTCCAAAACCACACTACAGTGGGGTAAAGGATATATTTCCTTATCCCCACCACTGTGCTGCTGGCTACGAAACACGTTCGGCGTTCCAGTTTTCGCCATTTAGTTGTTTTGATCTGTATGTACATCGACGTAAATGTGTCAATGTACATACATCCGCTGTTGTGATCTTTTGGTCTAGTAATATAGACCCCAGCTAGGGTCTATATTACTAGACCGAAAGATCATAAAAGCGAATGTATGTACATCGACACATGTATGTTGATGTACATACAGAGCGAAACACCTAAACAGCAAAAACTGGAATGCCGAACGTGTTTCATCATCATAATGCACCACACAGGTAGGTAAAATCTAAACTAAAATATTAAATGAATTCTAAATAGCTACATTTAACTCTTCCAAAGAAGTAATATGTAGTATATGGGCAGTAAAGGCAGAACAGTTGAAGAAGCTAGAGGTGATGGAAATGAAGTGCCTGAGAAAGGTGGTAGGATGCACACTGCAGGACAGGCGAAGAAATGAGGACATAAGAGCAGAAGCCAAAGTAGCTCCAATTGCAGAAAAGATCAAAGAGAACAGATTACGATGGTATGGGCACATGTGTAGAAAAGCAGAAGACAATCTGGTGAGGGAGATTTGGGATAGACAGGAAGAAGGTAAGAGGAAGCGAGGGAGTCCAGCAAAGAGGTGGATGGATTGTGTGAAAGAAGATCTGCGACAGTCAGGCATGAGTGTTGAAGAAGGCAGGAGAGTGGCACTGAACCGAGAGAGTTGGCGACAGTTAATACGATACCCCGACCCCAAGTAAATGGGAAAAAGGGGGATGATGATGATGATGATGAAAGAAGTAATATGTAGGAGATGTTTACTAAAATGTGTAGCTGACTGGTCACACATTATTTAAGATTGTCTTTACATTAAGAAATATTGGGAAAAGATTAGTAAATTTCTTCAAGTCATTTATACAGATTAATTTATTTTATCAAAGTCATTAATTCTCTTGAATATAAATGAAAGTATTGTAATTAATAATAAAGATCTTTATCTTCCTTGGACTACACTAACAATAGCTAAGAAATGCATCACAAGAAAGTGGAAATCCTCCTCTGAACTGACCTTTAAGGATTTTCTAACTCTGTTGAAACAAACTGCGCTGTTGGAAATAAAAGTTAAGGAACTGAGAATATTTCCTAAGAAATGGACTAATAACCCTTGGGAGAAAGTTCTCTCCCTTATTAAGACACTTAAATCAAACACAGTCTCACCTAAGAGGAGAGAAAGCAAGATCTACTCTAACAATCTTACTACAGATCGTTTTCTTATTGAAGGCCATTTGTATACATTGTAAATAGTTTATTATAAATGCATTCTTTTCTGAAAATGTAAATGTTTGATATTATTATTTTGGAAAAAATAATAAAAATTATTTGAGGGAAAAAAGAATTTGTCTGTTCCAGGAAGGAACTGTTTTCTTGCATCATTATCTCCGGCGTTACTCATAATTAACAGGGGCGTGCCAGAAGAGGCTTCTTAAGTAAAGTATGTAGTTCTGAGCTAGGACTGAATAACATTGCTATTAATCTCAAGTTATTTGAAAAAAAAAAAAACATTCCTAATTGAAGATCACATTCAATTTGTTGTAAGCCTCCACTTTCTCCAAAACTGGTACATCCGTGGTGTTATATTTAAATGGGGAGAACTTGGCAAAGCCAGCATACGTGAGTCTATGAGGATGCAGCCCTTCCTGGTTTGTTTGCAGATAAGTGGAGACTCAGTAAGTTGTCCTAGATCCATTTGAAGAAAAGGTGATGATCTTATGTGACTGCTTTGTTCACCAAAATTTGATTTACCGAGGGCAGTTAGAGTGATTTCTTGATCTTCCAAAACAATTTAGTTTACATGTTTTCATATCCTCTGATATGCTACACATTTGTCAGGATATGAACATGGTTTTAAAATGTAGTATTTTGTTTTTTGGGACAAATATATAACGAGTGGTGTAATGCTATGGACTGTGATGTTCCCTAGTTTTACAATGTGTTCAAATTTCAGAAGGAACATATCTACATATGCTGCTGTGCCTTTTGAAAGCAGGTGAATGCATATGTTAAATGAGGAGGATGCAAACAAAGCCAACACATGGCAGTCCGTGGGTTTGTTACACACTAGGTTGTTATGTAGCCATCTGTAGGAGAAGTTTCTAATTAAGCTGAGGCAATTTGTCACGTTGGGGCACCTACCCCTATCTCATGAGTATTTGCAAGGTCTATGGCTCTCATCCCACAGCACTGACACTGTTGATATTAAA
>NC_056730.1:134074649-134077149 GCF_019279795.1 Protopterus annectens | reverse complement strand
TTGCTTGTTAAGAGTAATGAGGGACGTCTCTGTTGTGCACATTCCCTCTTACTTCTCGACAGGATTTCCTTTCTTTTGTTGTGCATTCTATTAATACTAGGGGTCCATGAGGGTGGCTTGCTTTTTGCATTTTGAACTGGGTTTATTTTGGTCCAGTACTGCTGTTTTTATGCAGATGTTTATATAGTCATACAGGGCTTTTCTGTTTGCCTCCGCAGAGGTTTCTGTGTTTTCTGAATTGGGGGATCTTGGAAACTAGCTATGCCCACCCTTAATAGGGGTAATTTACCTTAGAATAGTTCTTAAAGCTTTTGAGGTTGGGTGGGTTGACTAGTTTTACTTTTATTTTAATGTTGACTGCTTTGAAGGTGGTGCTGCACTCTCCCATATTTGTGAGTACCAGAGTTAGGCTGTTTGTTCCCCTAGTTGGAGTGCAGACCATCTGCTCTAGGACATTTGAAATGACAAAGTCAAGAAATCTTTGGTCCAGCATATTAGTGGTCATGTATGCCTCCCAATTAATGCAGGCATAGTTAAAATCACCTATGAGTACGGTACTGGGCTGGATGATGAGTGACTCAAGTAACTTAAGGTGTGATGTATCAGTTTTCTGGTTCATAGTAGAAGGACCTACAGCTAGCAATAATATGGTAATGGATTTTCCCCATGGCTAGTTGGACATGGAGTAGCTTCAGTATTTCATATTGTTTGAGCAGCCTTGAGGTATGCTTACCTTTTTGTAGCTAGATGCACCTCCACCTTTAGCTCTTTCATGTTCAGTGGATCGGTGGAATGTATAGAAGGCATTGTAGCCATGCACTGCTGGAGTGCTTTGGCTTTGAGCCATGTTTCAGTGACTGCACACGTCAGCATTCTCCAGGGTGAGGAGAGCTTCTAGGGAGTGCAAGTTCTTGTTGAAGCTCCTAGCACTGAGCATTGACACCTTTAGCTTGTCCTTAGTAGCTCTTGTTATGTTGGAAGGTTTGTCTGTTTGGCAATGCCTAATAAAGGCACTGTAGGGGTGGATAATGTTTTGGCCAATGTCCAAAAGCATAGAGGTGACAGGTGAAAACCATCCCTGACAAAGCAGTGTGGCCTATCAACCTTGACCTTCCAGGCTAAAAAGTGTTGAAACCCCATGAATGACACCAGTAGTTAAGCCAGTTGTTAAAGTCTATCATTTTCTGCTGGTATTGTGGCATCATCCATTAAGACAATAGAATGCAACTCAATGCTAGGCTCATACCTGCCTGTGACACATATTTAGAGAGCTCAATCATTACTATGTTCACATAGTCAAAGGTGGTACATCACAGGTCATTCACACCCATGTGGACTATAACATATTGACTTGAGTGCTTGTGTGATCTGGATAAACTTGGCCCCTGACAGGCAACTAACTATAACTTTCTCATTATCCAGTCTAGTAATAGGGACATCAGTACATCTCACAGTGGATTCTCCTATGACCAGAATTTTGGGTAGTGTAGTGTATCAACTTGTGGGCTTGGTTGTTGAGGCACAGTGAGATGTGGCTTTATGTGTTGTGAGGGGGATTGTTTTGTTTGTGTACGTGAGGAGTTTCCGAAGACTGTGCTTGAGGGACCTTTCTTTCCATATAAATGGTGGTTATTGATACCTGGTTGAAACAAATTTATAATAAGGTACCACATTTGATCAAAGATTCATGGATGTTTCTGGGGAATTTAACACCGTTTATATGGGAAGAAGGACTGGTTTTTATAACAATAGATGTTATTGATCTATTTTCCTATATCCCCAAGGAAGAGGGTCTGGACAGTTTCTATAACAGTATTAAACAGTATTCCAGCCTTGATTGGGAACATACTAATGTTATTATGGAACGAATTGGTATCATCTTGGATTACAATTTTATTTACTTTGAAGGGGAGTACTACAGGCAGACCCGTTGAGTGGCCATGGGGGCTGCCTGTGCCCCAATATATGCCAATTTAGTCATGCTGGATTGGGAAATGGAAAACATTTTCAAAAGTGATTACTTCAAGTATATAAGATACTACACCAGATACCTTGATGATATTTTTTTTTCTATGGGAGGGACAGGAAGAGAATATAGAAGAATTTATCAGCTATCTCAACAGCACCAGTCATTTCTTGAAATTCATGTACAATTGTAGTAATGAAGGTATTGCATATCTAGCTATATTTATATCTAATAGTAAAGAGGGTTTCCTTTCTTGTATCCATAGGAAGAATACATTTTCTAACAACTATTTAGAGTTTACAAGCAATCACCCATATAAGACCAAAAAGAGTATTTTAAAGGTCAATGCATACGTGCAGCTCGCATGACCTCTAATTATAATGAGATGATAGAAGAGATTGATTTTATTAGTGGTCTGTTTAGAAATAGGGGATATCCCCCCATCTAATTAATGAAATTAAAACTTATGTTATAGGAGAATGGGGGAAAAATATTTCCCAGTATTGGGGAAACCATTAATTAACAGGGAATAAT
>NC_056730.1:134059649-134069649 GCF_019279795.1 Protopterus annectens | reverse complement strand
AGGTTTGGCCTGTTACAAGTGCATTAAGTTTGACCTGAACATTTTTAATTGCGAGTGATATGTGTTTATCAAATGTTAGGTTGTTGTCTATTGTCTAATGACCTTCATATTTGCTTACTGGTAACAAATAGCTTGAAAAATATTACCTGTTCATTTGCCACAGCCTGTCTTCTTTAATTGTTTGCCAGGGATTATGCCATTCTTTTACCTTTTTCTTTACTGCCATGTTTTCTTTTGTTTGCCAGGGAGCGTTGCGCTGAGATTCTTCATTTTTGGAGGACCTTCCACCTGTCTATTCCAGTCTTTTGCACTGAAGTTGTTGGTTATGCTCTTTCTTATTTCATTTTGCTTTATCTGACTTCAATCTGCAGTGAAGGTGTAATGGCATTTATTTGTTAGTTAATTAATTTACTTATTTATTTTATTAGTTGTCACCTTTGTTAGTATTATTGCATACAGGCAGCAAATATGTAATACTTAACACTTCAAAAAAACTGTTTTCCTGCACAGTCTTGTACATAAATTGACATTCTTCTGGTGCAAACTTCAGGCCCCACAATCCTAGAAAAATTACACTGTTACATCAGAACTGAAACCAAAAATGTAAAATTCTGACATAATATGGAAATACCACAGTACTGAATGGCATTTTGGTGGGTACAGATTAAAAAGGAAAATGGAGACTAGAAATGAAAAACTGTACTGTGACTACTATAATACAGACTTAAGAATGTACTGGAATATATCTATACTTATATATATATATATATATATATATATATATATATATATATATATATATATGTATATGTGTGTATATATACACACACACACACACACACACAATTTATATATATATATATATATATATATATATAGAGAGAGAGAGAGAGAGTGAGAGAGAGAGAGAGAGGGCCTTGAATTGCACTGCTTGGGGGTATGGTAGCATTTTGTTTAATAGAGTTGTCCATGGGATCCTTAGACAAGTTGGAGGGGGTGTGATGCAATGTAAAGGTATGGTATGATAGCTAAGGCTTAATTGCATCACCATATATCAGTAATAAACTTATTTCAAATGGGAAACACGTGCATAACATTAGCATTGGCCTCTTATGTAGTAATAGACTTCCTTTGTACTTTTTGCCATTTTCTGCTTTAATCAATATCAGCTCGATTTTTTTTTCTGACAGTTATGATCCCTGCAATTCAGGTATCTGGAACTCCTGGGTCAACTGTTAAGCTGACTGTTTTGTATTAGAGTCACTTTTATCTCTGAATATGAAAAAGTATTATATTCCACCAATTTCCAACATTCTTTCCTCTATTAAAATACTACATGCTTAACTGCACACAAGATTAAGATCCCCATAAACTTTGTAGTACCATTTGCCATTGCAACCCTGAGTGAATAATTAGCAATTTATTATGTTTCCATCTGAAAAAAATGTGTTTTTTGAGTATGGTAGTTATGTATAAAGGAACTGCAGTAGTTTTGTTAAGTTATACGTCCTTAAGTTTGGTAGTATGTATGCATCCTGATAAGTCCTCAAATAAGAGTGTGTTATCCAGAGGCAGCTATTATGTATACAGTTTTTATGTATGCATTTTCTCCTTATGTAAGAAAATCATGATGAGTTATGACAGAGCAATACATAGCCAAACAAAATGCACTCATTAGGTATGCTTACTAATAATAACAAACCTAAATGAACTGTGTTAAAATTATATATCAGTTTCACCCACAAGAGCTTTATCAGTATTAAATGAACTCTGTAAATATTAATTGAAATAAATAAACCCCATATTTTCGGAACCCTATTGGATGTCAGTAACAATACTGCTATATAATGCGGTTACCCACTTAAACCATACTCCCAAACATATATGTAATTAATATAATTGTTATGACAAAAGTAAATATTAGATAACTACACATTCACAGATATCAATAGACATATAAGTTGATTTAAGTAAGTATATAGCTGAGCACCTATCTGTATGCCCACATTCTTTGCTTATGATCCAGGATATGTTGTAAAGCATAAATAGGTGCAAACTGTGACAATTTAGAATTTCACTTTAATTTAAAGGTGACAAAGTATACCCAAATGCAAATCTTCATGTTAGACCAAAACATAAGCAATATCACCTATCCTGAAGATACAATTATGGTAAACTAGCTATCTAATCTTAAATTGTGTAAATATTTAGCCAACATAAAACTCACTGTAAATGCAAGTGAAAAGATACAGAATAGAAAAACAAATGACTACTTATGCAGTATAAAAAAATTCACACATGTTTTGCTATGACAACAAGACTGCAGAAAATACAAAGCTAAGATTACTTCTAATTACTCTAAATGTTCCCTGTATTAGTCCTAAATTTATGTTTCCCCTTAATATTGTTAAAAGGTTTTTGATTCTTACTTAAGTAGCAGAAAGATTACATATTATTCAGAAGTCTGAAACCCACAATTGTGAACCCCAGAAATGCAAACACTAAAGTGGGATGAAATGGGTTGACTTCTAAAACAATGAACATCATTTTTCATTGGAATACTGTCTAAATAATGCTTGGGGGGCTGTAACACCTGTATCTGCAGTATGGCACGCTGTAGCCCACTGCCTACTGCTTGCATAAACTAACTCCAGAATAGCTGACATCAAAGCAAATAGAATAGTTCATAGGGTTATAGAAGTTATTGACCTGTTTTCCAACCTAAAGGCAGCATGGAATATAGATTCCTGTATATAATAATCTCAAACCAATAAATACTTAACCAGTTATCTATATTATTTTGAAGACATTTATAGAAGGTGTGCTTATTTAATATTATTAGGTAACTTATTCCAAAGAACAGGAATAACTTGGGCAAGACATTTTATTCTTCTATAGAGGAGTAACAAATATAGATTTTACATGTTTTGAGTTCTGAGATTCAAATTTAATTGAGTTCCAGCAGTGATCTCATCTATTCATTGGGTAGTTCATTTTCCACTATAGTTTACCTCTTCAATGTCCATAGCATATTTGCCTAGTCTGTTAATCTAGATTTTTACAGAATGGAACAGATTTAGTGAATCTTATTTGGACTTACTGCAATAAAGCCAGGTTGTATTTAGAATAACCAAAACAATAAGAGTTGTACCATGCACAGGGCAGATTAATTTAGTAATACAACAGTAAGCATCTTTGGCTCCAACAAGGAAATTATCCTAAATAACATAACATTGATGCAAGTCTCTAATTCTAGCTTGTGAGGTGTTTTGTGTGAGCTATAGTTTATTATTTATCTAAATATCCAAGTCTTTTACTAGTATTGAGTTCTTCTAGGACTGCAACACTGAAATATATTTGTATAACCACCTTACTATTACCCAATTTAATTACAGTATTTTTTTTCTTTGAGCTTAGAATGCATAAATACACATTTATTCATATAGAATGTGAATTTGTGGTAACAAGAAGCCCCAGTTTTAACATCATCCACATGTTTGTTCATCTAGCATTTAGTATCTGTGGGAATATTTACAAAAGCAAGTTACATTATTCCTAAAGTACAATCATGTGGTATGCAAGATCTTATTGCTGTCTCGTCTGAACGACAATCCCACACAATAACTTGCATGCTACAAGTGCTTTAACGGACGGTTTTAAAAAAAGATAAGTTTTTCTTCAGTGAGCTGTGCTAATGGGAGAAGTGAAATGTCCGTACTCTATTTCAGGATTTATGCCCAAGCTTCCTTATTTAGTTCTCTTGCTGTTATTTACGACTGTTTTTGATAGTGGCATAAAAAGTTTTCTTTTTAATAGACTTCCTTAAAGCTAAATGATATGAAACATTATAATCTCTTACCTGATTTACCTAATTTGTCTATTCTATTGAGATAACAGCTGAAGACGACCACCAATTTTATCCTTATTTCCTGTCTCTACTGTTGAAGTTCTGAAAAAGTTCTAATTCTTCTATTTCTAGTGTCCCAAATATATGAGACACACACGCACACACGTGTGTGTGTGTGTATATATATATATATATATATATATATATGTATGGGATCCGTACAGATTCCAGACTGCACTTTCCACTGAAACCTTAATCGGTAAACATACTTAACCAAAAGTGCTGTTCACCGAAGCAGCACTTCTGGGTAAGTATGCTTGTTGTGCCGGTCGTACTATGGTGCGGGTAAGGGAAAATTCCATTTTCCACACTGTAGTGCGACCTTGGAGTGAGAATAATAATGTTGGGGGGTAGGGGGTAGCACTAGATGTAATTTTTTTAACATACAAAAGCGCTTTTTTGGTGAAAGCGATTTTATTAAAGTGTGTTCGGTAATTATGGATTAGGACTTTTGAGCTTTTGATCAAATGTCCTAGATCTATATATATATATATATATATATATATATATATATATATATCAATAATCCTGGTAACTACTGTGGCGACATCTAGGATTGACTTTTACTACATATATATATATATTTATATGACTTTTATTAATCCAGTCTTGTCAATAAATTATATTTCCATCAATTTTCATTGACTCCATATGCCAAACTATATGTTGGAAGGAATACTGACATTTATAATAATTACTGGGCATCTTTGCACAGTGTTTCTTCTGCCCTTCTGGATTTCAGAATTTATTGACTGTATTCCTGCCATTTGTAAAATAATCTTTATGTATAACCATTAGTTCTAATTCAGCAGATACTGATCATGGGTAAATTCCAGTTCTTATATTACCACTGTACCATACTCAGTGTGTAGTGCATGAGACCTGCTAAGCCAAATCCTACTTTCATCATGAACATGAACAATTTCCTTTTAGTTAACCTAGCAATTTTACAATTTTAAAAGAAGTACATTAACATAGTTCTGGTATATGTTCAGTAAGGTGGTATTTGCCAAGAATTGTGACTAAAATGAAAGTAAAGCCTTAAATCCTTCCACATATTACATTTGCTTTTATTTTAGACAGGAATATCCCCATTGGCGTTAATTATTTTATACCTTTCTAATGTTAAGATTATACCTGAAAATGTCTATCCTTGCTTTATAGAGATAAGAATATTCTCAGTGCTGTTGAGAAGGGTTGCATAGGCTTTAGTAAGGGTCAGGACCACTGATTTATCTATATTTAGTTTTAATCATGATAGGGTGAGACCAGATGTGTATTTTCAATCAGTGTATAGATAGGAAAGTCAGAAATCAGCATCTATGTAGCTCAAATTATCTGTGAACTATGCAGATAATAGATTACCAGTATTTGACATATTAACTCCAAAGTCTCTTAAATTGTAATATAAAGAGGCTGCCAGAGCCTGTGTTATTAGCATAAATAGTAAGAGAGACCTAAACCGTAGTCGTGGCATACAGAAGGTTGCATTTCTTGATAATCATAGGTAGACATTCCATGATAGTTAACACTTTTTATCATTGTTCTCTGTGGAAGCACAGGATGTACTGAAGTCCAGTTTTCTAGCAACACTTGTTTATGAAACTTTGCCTATAGTCTCATTATACCTAGCCCTCTATACCTTGTATTTACATAAATCCCTGTTGATATTTGTTTATAAGGTAGTAATGTCTTCAATTCATTTGATAAGCACCACCCATCAGGTATAGAATGGATACCATACCACTTCAAGGTACAGTATTTGACACAAGGTATGTGCACAGGTTAACAATGTTGCTGTCATTCCACTCAATATATATATATATATATATATATATATATATATATATATATATATATATATATATATATATATGACTCTTACATCGCATTAAGCTTCTAGTTTGAACTACTGACTGTTTGGCAAACATATTTGAGGATATTTCAAGTTTATACTCATCAGTCTGTGGTTTTGTTTCCACAGTTTTACTTCACAGTAGAGTTTAAATAGCCTGCCTGCAATATGAACCACAGGTTAACCTATAACTGAATTGTTTGTTTGTATAAACAGGGCTTAACATACTTATGTCTTCTATTCATTTCCTCAGAAACAGAGTGCCATTTTATTGCTTGTAAGTAGCGGGAAACATTGTGGTTGTGTATAGATTATGAATGTGCATGTGTTAAGTTACTAAAGATTGGTGATGATGTATACAGTGTATGATAGGCAATATTAATGGTTGTTCGCTGCTCATAATACTCTAGTATATAATGAATCCACAATGAATGGATGGAGGGATAGAAATTAATTAATGTGGGTGATGTGTTAATGCAGCTGTGTGGATTATTAATGGTTCATATTGATCCCTATTATCAGTGCTTACCAGTTATGTGTTACTTGGTAATAAATATATTTTTGACAAAAAATTCATCATTACTCTGTCTACCTAGTCAATTCCTCCAGTGCCTGGATGCTTAACTGAATCTAAATCATCCACACTACAGCAAATGCAAGGCTTATGTAGCAGAGAAAGGGGTCTGTGAGAAACTGGAGTGAATAATGGACACTCCATGTAATTGGCACGTGCAGCTTCTCAAGACAGAAAAGTAAGATGGCCGTACTGAATGCAACTCTTACTTAATACAATTAACTCAAGAGTTCTCTCACCTTAGGGAAAACAACTCTCCGTTAGTTTTTTTCCCCATCTCCATTTTCCGGTAGTAGAGCACTGTTGACAATGCTGCTGTCACAATACTGTTCAATTCTAGAATTTCACAAAATCTCCATTTACTTGCCTCATATTTTTGGTCTTTTGGTCATAATTTTTTTTGTTTTCTGGCAAATCATTGAAGATTGAAGTCATAAAATAATGGGTAGACATTTGAGTTCCATACTTCATAACCTTCTGAAGATTAATGCTAATGCAAAACCTATTATTCTATCAAATTTCTTTCTTTCTTTATTTTTTATTTGTTAACCAGGAAAGTCCGACTTGGAACAAAGCTAATTTTCAGTGGAGGCCCAGGGAGAAACACTCCAGATGCATGCTTTTCTAACATGTGAGGAAACTCACATGAATGCAGGGAGGACTTGCAGACTGCACACAGAAGGCACCCCGGCCAAGAAATGAACCAGAGAACCTCTTGCCGTGAGGTGACAATGCTACTGCTGCACCACTTCGCAGTTTATAAGAGCAATATTTTAAAATTGTCCCTATTTTCAGCCTTTGTTCCCCCATTATGTATGGCTCTGCCAGATTACTTTTGCTAAGAGGTTGAGAATTATGGGTGTCACTAAACTGTATTTTCCTTATGTCTGAAATGCCAAAATATCTTTATTTCATGCTAAGAGGTACAGCATAGAGTGTAACACAACATTCCAAATATTCTTGAAATCCCTACAAATGTGAACATCTCCTGTGGTGCCTTTCTTTGGTAGAAGTTCTGTGAGTTTGTATTCACTCAATCTTATCTCACAATAGGCAGCATCCTGGAGTTGTTCAAGCAGCTGTAAATTAATTTCCACTTTAAATATATTTGTCTGTCGTTCTGGCTGATCTTTACAAAACTGTGACTAGCATTCAGTTCCAGCTCAGTCTTCCTTCATGCATTATTTCTATTTCCTAGAAAAAAACACCCCTTGTGTCTGTGACATTCTCTTTGCATTTACCTAGTAATTGCATAATCAGTTTCTTAATAGAATTATTTTTTTCAGATCGGCTTTCCATTCTCTTAATAACAATGGCATTCTACCTACATTGCACAGCGTACAGGTCTAACATTTATGTTTGTCCATTATCGTTACCGAATCCTTGATCTTAACTTTATGTGACATTTTCATACTATTCTCTCTTTGGATGCATTTTTGTCTCTTTCAATAGTATGTCTGAAAGTATTTCGGTATAGTCAGCACAAGAAATAAAGACAATTCTGTTCCTGAATGTAGTTCATTTTCATTCCTGCCACTTCAGGGGTAAATCGTCTGATTCAGTAGTTGTTTTTAATCATAATTGTTATCATAATCAACCTTTACTAAAAGACTTAAACTTCACCTCTGTACAAGTAGTCAGACGATCATAAAATGAGAGCATGTGCAACATTAAATACTGAAAGAATAAAAAGAGATATATATAATAGAAAACATTTTGTTAATTTGTTTGTTTGTCTGTGTATTTATTTATTTATTTAAAGTTGTTACCTCTGATGATGGCACTGATCACAAGTGATTAATTTCTGAGTCAGCCCGGGCAAGAATAAAGACATTGATCATTACAAAAGAAAGACGTATAACAATACAAAAGCAAGTACAGACGCATTCAAGGTGTAACAGCAAAAAAAATATCCAGTAATCCAAAAAAAAATGCAGTAGGTGAAACAATGAAGCAACAGAGAAGGAACGGATGAGATGAAAAGTTTAATAGTTTTAAAACAGCTTTCGCTTCCAGCAACACTCAGCACATATAAACGTTCCCCATTATGTTTTCGTTTACATATTACTTCATCAGATGTGGGCTGAAAGGGAAATCAGCAGACCTATAAAGCTACTCTCTGCATGAAGTAACGCTGAAGGATGACGGAAGGAACCAAAAGTCTGAAGTGATACATTGCCAAATTGCCAAAACTATAAAACTATTAAACTTTTCATCTCATCTGTTCATTCTCTGTGGCTTCATTGTTTCACCTACTGCATTGTTTTTTTTTGGATTACTGGCTATTTGGGTGGTGTTTGGTGATTTTATTAGGAAAAAATATATATAACAGTAACAGTATACACCTTTAACATCACTAACATTATTTTCATTTCATATTATGGAAGCATTTAATACCTAAACGTTGTACATACAAAAATTCGTACAGAATATAACAACAAAAATGGCACAACATAAAATCACTAAGGCAGGAAAAAAGTATGAACAAATACTATTAAATAGCATACTAAAATTTATCATAATGTTTCAAAAAGCTAATCTAAATGATGCTTGAGAGAAGCCCTAAATAATGTCTCTGACTCAACTGTCCAGGTTAGGGAAGCTAGTTGATTTAGCACAACCAGTGTATTTCAAAATAGTGTTCTACTGTTTCAATATAGGTTATCCAATCTGCTACAAAACATCAGAGGCTCTCACACACATCCTGCCATTGTGTAATGGCTTTCTTGTTCATAGGTTCCAAGACTAGTACTAGGCTAACTGCCCCTGTGGGCCATTTTAAGCCTAGCCAGTTACCCCATGTGAGAATCAAACTCCGTGCCATGTGTTTGTCAGGTAAATACCTTAACCATTATGCCAACCTCCAAACCGCACTGCCAAGGCCATAGCATACCCCGTTAGCATTCTGATCAACTGCTCAAAAACAGAATCCTATGTCCCCAACCTTTGGAAAGGTACTTGCATAATGGTCACTGATGGCCCTTTACAACATGCTCAGGTCACACTTTCTAACTCACTTCTTTTGTAGTAATACTTTGTATCTTTATCATTAAATATGTTTGTACTGTTTTTGGATAACTCAGCTTTAAATAGGGACAGGGTCTGGAAAGAATAGAATAAAAACAAAAATGAATATAACTTACTTAGATACAAACAGTTATGAAACAAAGCTAAAAAGCTAGTATGTACTGACAAGAGAAATTATTTTTCTGACCAACTTTATAACCATAGAAACAACCCAAAACAATTCTGGAAAAGCATCACTAATCTTCTAACCCATGGCAGCAAACAAAACCCATCACCATGTCCAGAAAAAACACTGTCACAAATAGCCACTATACTCAACTCACATTTTATAAAAAGCATACACAAATTAATAACAGACTACTCTCCCTCTACCCTCACCATATCAAATTCCTGTCCCCCCTCCTCCTCTACCCCACAAAAGCAGTCCTCACTTAGAAGGATCCCCCTAGAGACAATTCTTCTCCCCTTCACCAAAACAATATTACACCATCTAGCCTCTTCTCACTACAACCAATACCAACCACAGAAATTCAGAGAGTCCTCAGAAAATTAAAACCATGCTCTCTCTCCTCTGATGACCTCTCAACAGAATACTTAAAACTTGCTGCTGAGGCCATAGCATACCCAGTTAGCATTC
>NC_056730.1:134039649-134054649 GCF_019279795.1 Protopterus annectens | reverse complement strand
ATAAATAATTATTATTAATTACAATTAATATTAATAATAATGCAGGATGTATTCAGAATGCAGTGAAAATAAATAATTTGCAAATAATGAATGAGAAGATGGTAGTAGCAAACCAAGCAACATTTTGATGGTTTAAACATAGCTAATGCAACATTCATCTGGAAATGGATAGTAAAATATAGTGAGGTTAGGCTTATAGTTGTAGACCTGTGCAGTGCATACAAAAAAATGCTGCATTTTCAGTCTTATTGCAAATTAGTGCACGTAACCGCATATACAGAGATAATGACATAAATATCATTTCTTTATTTTATTATTACTCTTTTAATCTTTCCTGAAAGACAGAAAAAAAGACAGAATTTTTGGCAGCTGTATTTTCCAAAGGAATGATTAAATATGCACACATGCACACTCTCATACATATATATATATATATATATATATATATATATATATATATATATATATATATATGTATATGTGTATACACACACACACACACACACATATATATATATATATATATATATATCAGATACAGAAATGAAGAAATGATAAATATAGATATATACATAAGTGCACACATACATACATAAATACTTACATGCATAAAATAATTTAATTTGTACATTGCAGCAGACTAAACTTTCTTGGTCAGAGGAGGGAGGTGTGCTCTGACTAGAAAACTAGAAGAAATTATTGTTATGTAAGACATCAGAGTTGCCATTTGCCACAGTCGCTCTAAAGTGCTTAGCACTGTCTCAAGATAAGAAATGAGTCTGTAAGGCTGCTTTTAAAAGATGACAACATAACAAGATAGCTTTTGAGAGCGATAAGCTGACACTGTTATTATAGTATGCCATTACATGTATTAGCCAAAGTTCCATCATTTTTAATCAGCAGTGGGCTTAATGCAGAAAAATTATGCTACTTTTGTACGTAAATGTATACAAATTAATATGAAGGTGTTAATTCCCTCATATACTGTGTTAAAATTTATTTTTCAATCTAAGTAATGATGTATGAGTATAACTTTAAATTGTAGTTGCAAACTCAGAGAGTCTTCTCTAAATCAAAGTATAACAGTGTAGTAAAGGCATGTACTATTCCTGATCCATCACCTTCAGTACTCCACTCCTGAGATTAGTAAAAGCCGAGTCTCTGTAAGCTGGAGTGGCCTCTGAGGGCTGGTTTCTGATGTTGCACTAAGCATGATAAGAATGCCATTGACGTCAGTAGAGTCATCATTAGTGAGAATGGCACTCCTGCTCTTGAAACCACACCAAGCAATCACAGTGCTTTTGGAAACGAAAAGCCCGCAGGTGGGGGGAGGGAGAATACTGACTCCAGCTGAACTCCTCTCTTTCCTGTGTGCTTCCTGTAAAAAGTCTACCACAGGGTTTAAAACAGGAACTGAAATTGTTCTTTAATGAAAGAGGGAAGACATTTTGGAGGTTTCTCTTAAAAACAGAAAAGAAACATGAAAGAAGAAACACATACTTGAACTAGTTTATGTACTTCTTTTAGGCTTCGTGCCAAGGAGCTCATCTAAGCAGCTTCATATTGCAATTAAGGCACTAAACTGGACCAGCCAACGTAACTTTAAATTCTGCCAGGCTGTTTATTATGCTTGGAAAAAACAATCACAGACAACTTTACTGTAATGTGTAAAGGTCATAATAATTAAACTTGGTGAATGTTAAAGTGACTGCAATTGATGGCATGCATCTGCATAAGCAAGTCTTGCAAAAAAGCATGTTAAAACAGATTTCATTTAAAAAAGAATACAATAATGTAAGATATGGTTTCTTTAACTCTTTGTTTTCTTCATTGTTATTGACGGGATAAACAATTTAAATGAGCTGATACACTGTATTTCAGATTACACGAATTTCAAAGATAAATGGTAGGGGAAAAGCTAGCCTCTTAGTGCTGAGGCATAAAGGTTTCAAGGGCCTGAGCTGTGGTGAATATGCTACGTACATGATGGCGTCAGCCTTAGGGGGAAGCTTGTTGCCTGGTGAACAAGCAGTGCCCCTCCTCATAACCCATCAAGTGAGTGACATTGTCATTGGCTGCAAAATGTATCTTTTCTCCTGGTTGGAAGATGGGTAAGATAGAATGATTTTGGGAGGGGGGACAACAATGCTGTGGGAAGAACAAAAGCTATAGGATACAGAACATTCTATTTTGAGGAGGCCGATTTTCTTCTAATGAAATAGCATCGAGTCACTTTCACTGTCTTCAGTCTGCTGCTGTTTATGTTCTTTATTAGACAGTCGGATAACAGTCTGCTCTCTGTTGTACAGCAGCAAAATATGTGAGCATTTGATTAAAGAGTGTGTGAACTCACTAAGAAGTTCATTGGTAACCATTCTGCTTATGACGAGCTAACAAACCTAAGTATGTATTTCATATCACCTCCTCGTTTTCTCTCACCAGTATCAGCGTTTAGAAAATATTGTCATTATTCACTGAGATTTCAGTGCTTCTTCAGTTTCTCAGTATATAAGATCAGAGAATGTGCAGATTGGGTCAAAAGGATGAGACCCTCTGCGTATACGATGCAATTTTCCATAGTGATTGTAGGTTGAAAGGTGGTCATGTGCTGTCATGCTTTTATCATATTAAAGATGTTTATTTAAGAAAATGGCAGCTTGCCTGCTTTCCATTTAAGCTGGAAATTGCTATAGTTGTCACTGGTGGAGTCATCCACACGGTACTGATTAGTGCCCATAACATCTCGCTGGCCTTGAACCTTACACTAGCAAGATATGTCAGTATGAATGAACAAACATCGAAGTGCGGTGCAGAGAAGAGAGGGGAATTAGTTACCAGATTTGCCAGCAGCAGTTTTATACTAGTAACTAACAGTATTTCTTTCCTCATTTATAATGAATCCAGAGTCCCACATCCAGCATATTGATTGGTAGGATATTGAATCACTTTTCTATGTTCTTGCATATTACCCTATGCTGTGGGTTTTAATATATTTATTTGTCCCCGTTGTAAGTGAACTGATTATATTCAGATCTTTTTCACATGCAACTCAAGCCATAACACCAAATATATCTATACATACATATATGTGTATATATATATATATATATATATATATATATATATATATATATATATATATATATATATATACACACATATACATACATACACACACACACACACACATATATGTATACACACGGGTTCATATGAATCCGTCGACAGCCGAAACATCGACGCTTACCTCATCGACACCAAAGCATCGACCGTTCAGAACATCAACAATCCAGGTAAGCGATTTTCCCCCTTACAGGACCCATGGTAGCACTTGTTTCGCTAGTGCGACGCTATGGACAACGCAAAGTCTCAACAGTCGCTACTATGGGTCCTAAGTGCTACCATGGGTCCTGTAAGGGGGAAAAATCGCTTACCTGGATTGTCGATGTTCTGAACGGTCGATGCTTTGGTGTCGATGAGGTAAGCATCGATGTTTCGGCTGTCGACGGATTCATATGAACCCATACACACATATACATGAAATCCTAGACTGCACAGAAAAAGTCCACTTGCTCAAGGAAAGAACAGTGACCAGGGTCTGGACTTGAACCCCACTTCTTAATAATAAACCTTCATATTGGTTTCAGTCATGCTGCAGTTCATAGTCATTATTCTGCTATTGAGTTATAGAACCCTGCACAGTATGAGGCTCAGTAGTTGCTTAGGTCATCAGATCAAAGGCCAGTCATGAAATGTTGCCCCCCTTCTGAGGAATCAACTATGTTTCATTATTGGAGCCATTACTGGCAGTAAGGTTTTCTCACATATTGATTATTTTCATATACTAATTCACAGCAATGCTTCAACCCCATATTTGAAATCTCCACTTTCCTATGTCTGGCTAGTAATTTCACCTTTGTCAATGTGGACTCTGTCCTGCATGCAAGAGCTCTCTTTGTCAGTCTGAAGTGAACATTCGGCCTGTTGGATCATCTCTTATATACTCACATAGATTTTACTGTTAGGACAATCTACAACTCCAGGGATGTATTATTGGTCCTGTCTTATTTCACCTATTTATTAATAACATAGAAGTCTAAACCTCAAAATGCACTCACTTGAGGTACTCCTTAAAATGGAGAACATTGACATCTGTGCAGTGACAGAGACCTGGTTCAAAGCTCCAGAGAGCTCCCCTGCATTACCAGGCTATAATTCATACCACACCTTTTGGCCACCTAACCCAGAATGAAGCACTAAAGGTGGAGGCATGTCCATATTCATTAAGGATATCCACACCTCCAGGCTAGTTGCACAGCATAATGCATCCGAGATTATCCAAGTGCAACTAACTTTGGGGAAGACCACCATTCAAATTGCAGCTTGCTACAGACCCCCCCCCACCATGCCCCAGGGCTCCCACTCCTAATTTCTTGATACATGGGAAAGTATTAGGGTACAAACCAACACCCTAATAATGGGCGATTTCAACTGCCTCACCATTAACTGGCAAAACTACTCATGTACCAACTCTTTTGCTCAACGTTTTCTGGAATCCATAAATTCCAATGCCTTGGATCAACTTATTCACACACCCAACAGGGCCAGCAATATTCCAGACCTGGTCATTACCAACATGGGAAACCAGTGTTCCACACCAGAGGTCAATTCCTCGTTGGTCAGATCCGACCACAAGCTAATCACCCTAGACATCCACATCCCGCCCCCACCCCCAATTAGGGAAACCACCATAAAAAACTTCTCCAAAGCCAACTTCACACTTCTTAAGACAGAAGTGGCAAACTTCACGACACCCATGCAGACAAACAATAGACTGCTGAATCCTACACAAATGCACTTTATAAGCACTTAAACAAGTGCATGGATCATGCTATCCCTAATAGAACCAAGATGCTAGCCTCCAAAAAAAGGAAGTTAATCTGGTGGTCCTGTGCCATAAACAAACTCTACAACAGAAGAAACTGTTGCAAAAAAATTCCATGACTGGAGGAACTCCCTGGTCAACCTCAGTAAGAAGCTGAGATCCCTCATAAAATCCTCCAAAGTTAGTTACGAAAACAAAATTGCCACTGACTCTAAAGACAACCACAAAGCATTCTATAGCTATGTCACGAATCTCAATGGCAACACTCCGATCTGCTCTGAGTTACAGCACAATGGCACTAAATATACAGAACCAACTGATATTGCCAACATCCTGACAGATAGGTTCAGTGCTAACTTTACCTCCCTCTCACCCCCTAGAGGGCCCATCTCTGTACTGAAAGAATGCAAAGTTCCTGTAATCACGGCTGCACAGGTAAACACACACTCTCCAAAGCCAAGAACATAGCATCCATGGGACCTGACAATATCCCAGGCTGCATTCTACATGAACTACATAATGAACTGGCCCCCTACCTAAGTACCATGTTCAATCATAGCCTCACCTCAGGCTTTGTGCCCACTGAATGGTGCACCGCAATTGTTATCCCACTCCACAAAGGGGGAGCCACGACGAATCCTGGGTACTACCGCCCCATTAGCCTGACGAGCTTGGTCTACAAGGCCATGGAATGTATCATCATGGAACTCATAAACAAAGACATTGGTAATCTCCAAACTCTGGACCTTACCCAGTTCGGGTTTCTGAAAGGCAGATCATGTCTCCTAAACCTGACTGACTTCTTTGAAGCAGTCACCAAAGCCATAGATGAGGGTAAGGTGGTTCACACAGCTTATCTAGATATCGCCAAGGCTTTCGACACCATCCCCCATAGACAAGCTCACTAAACTAGGTATAAATCCCTATGTCACAAGATGGGTTGCCAACTGGCTCATGGACAGAACCCACACTGTGAAAGTAGCAGACTCCAAATCCGACTTCAGACCAGTGACAAGTGGAGTACCACAGGGTTCAGTCCTGGGTCCTCTCCTGTTTGGTATCTACTTCTCTGAAGCACAGGCTAACACAGAAGGTCTTTGGCTAACAAAGTTTGCTGATGACTACAAACTACGAGCCATAATCGAAACTCCTAATGATGTGGACATACTACAAAAGGGCCTCACTGGGACAGATGCCTGGTGTCAAAGCCATGGCCTGAAGCTCAATGCCAAAAAGTGTATTGTCATCCCCTTTGGTAAAAACTCTGTAGCCATGAACTACCACATAAGTGGTAGTCTACTTAACTCCGAAAGTGCGATAAGAGACCTTGGGACACAGGTGGACAGTAGTCTCTCCTTTGATAATCACATCGCCACAGTGGTCAGGAAATCCTTCTACATGGCTCACCTCATCACAAAAGGTTTCTCATCCAGAAAAAAAGAGATCATTGTTCCCCTCTACTCATCACTCATTAGTCCCATTATAGAGTAGAATGCCCCTTTTGGTATGTACCTCACAAGACATCTACAGCAACTGGAAAGGCCACAGAAATCCCTCACAAAGAGGATTACTGACCTCAAACAGATGCCCTATGCAGACCGTCTCAAAAAACTTCAGCTTTACTCCTTCGCATATTGCCTACTCAGAGGCAATCTCTGTCTAACATACAAAGCTATGTCAAACCCAGAGCTGTTGGACATGCTCCACTTAAAGAAATCCCAGTCCCTCCTAGCTACACACTCTAGGGACCTAAACCTTGTCACCACAATAAACAGAACATGCTGGAGGGATAGATTCCTGTCCCAGAGACTTCCCATACTCTGGAGCAGACTACTCATCTATGTCAAACACAGCTCCTCATTAGCACTCTTCAAGAAAAATCTTGATGATTGGATGGAAAATAGGAAATTCACCCCAGGGATCACGTCTGTGGCTCTGCTCGACAAGGGTGCAGGAAAATATTTTTCTTGGGTAGCGAAAGCCAGGGTACCTTTTTGGCTAGGCTTATATAGGCCCTAGGGCTAATAGCCTAGTACCTGCCCATGAACCTATGAATTTACTCTAGTCTTAGACCGTGTTAATGTAGACATTGAACATTTCTTAAGTCTGGACCCTCATTAGTTAATTTTTTTCAAAGCAAGGTCCTGCCTCTATAACATCATTAGTTTCTTTGAAAAAATAATTAAAGCCCTAGGTAGACCTGATGAAGGCCTTTGAGACCATTAACCATGTGGTCGTTATTCATAAACTTATAGATATGTGTATAAATCCTATGTTATGCAGTGGATAGCTAACTGCTTGTCTGCCAGAGCCTATGTGGTTTAGATAACTTGTGCCACTTCTGAAAACAAAAGAAAGTTGCCAGGGTTACCAGCAGTGTACCACAAGGCTCAGCATGTGGTTCTGTCCTATTTGGTATCTCTTTCTCAGATGTCAAGGCCAGCTCTCTTGGGGGTTGTCTGTCTACATTTACAGATAGCTGTAAATAGAGTGTTGTTATTTGATTTTCCATTGACTTGCAATTGGGTTAGCAAATGTTAACAGTTGGTGCAAGGACAGTGGTCTCATACCAAATGTGAAAAGAAATGCAGTTAATAGTTAATTTTGGAAAACAGAATAATTTCCCATACCCTTTATGTGATACAAATCTCCTTTCACACACTGTCATAAGGGATCAAGACATTTTTTTTTTGATAATTATTTATCCTTTCTTCATGTTGTGGCCACAGTCTCTTGGAAAGCATTCAGTCTGACACATCTAGTTTCCAAAAGCATCTTTTCTAGATCTAAACAGTCTTGATTCCCATTTATGAAAATATCATCAGAATTGCTTTTGAAAATAATACTCCTTTAGGCATGAATCATTTAGCATGAAAATATCTCATAGATTCCCTGCTAAAAAGATTAGTGGACTTAGAACTCTTATCAGGATAGACTGTCAGCCCTATATCTAAGCTCAGTTTCTATAGACTCCTCTATGGAGGTCTGTGTCCAGCCTTTTAAGACAAGAAAGATCAGACCCCCTTTGATCTCTTGTTCCTTTGCAGAACAAATGGTTCCCCAGGCACCCAGTTAAAGGAATTAAACTTTCAGTGGCAGATAAATAAGACACATGTGTGTTATAGACTCATGTCCCTGCATACCACCTCTATAACAAGCTTCCAATACACATCAAGCAGAGCAGCACCCTTTCCTCCTTCACGATAAAACTAGATAATTGGATGCATAGCCTCAACTGGATGCACAGCCTCAATTTCTCTCCAGTCTATCTTGTATTGCCCTCCTTCAGGTTGGGGGAAACTTTTGAATATGCGTTATGAGGCTAGACTTGTATTGTTTTGCAGACTGATTGCTTAGTTCCTACCAATGAACTTACCTGCTCTTGAAACCCTTCTTCATGCTGATGATGCAATTCTACTAAAAAAATTGCAGATTTGCAAAGCTGGACAGCCTGCTACAGAAATAATTCAGTTGTCCATACCTTTGTTTTAATAAGCATAAATATGTCAATTATTGCTGAACAAAATATGTAATTTTCAGCACCTCACAAATACTCAATTTCTTTGCAGTTGTATGAGCCCTGGGACAACTATTTTGATTGTGTATGTTCCTATGAATGCTTCAGAGTCTGTCTAGATCCCTGGTAGTGCTTCCAGAGTCTTAATAAACTCACTCTTGATATTTACTCATCTCAAACTATCTTATAAATATGTAAGTCATCTCACCCAAGAACCCTGCTGGTCATCAGTATAATTATAACAAAAAGCTGAAAACAGAATTTGCTGATTTTTAGATCTTTTGGATTTGCATGTTAATCGTTAGTTACTTGGTACAGTGTTTATAGAAGGGCATGTTACTTTTGCCATTACTTTAAATGAGTTACGTAATACGATCTTCTGCCATTGTCATTTAAGCAAATATCAATCACCACAATATTATATCCCCTAAGATCGCCACAGCCAGGCACTCTTAACTTACAGAGACCATCTTTCATAATAAATACTAATGAAATTACAGGGTTCTGAAAACATAGTTCAGCAACCTCTGACCCCTTACCCTGTAGCATTCAAAATGTGCCATGTTTTGTTCTCTTAATGTAAGCTTTGCTCATACAATTTTTATTATTTGTCACTGTTGCTGCTACAAATCTACCAGCATGTATTTGCCTTGCCTTGTCATTGATCCCTTATTCATATCTTTGTATTTTGCTTTCTAGTTAAGATTTGAGTTTCTAAACATTTGATTGTTCAAAAATGTATTTTATTTTTCACTTTGTTGTTCCTACATCACAAATAGCGACCTGACAATAATTGCAATGAGTAGTGTTACAAAATGTGCAAATTGTTTTAGGCATATGCAGTGGCAAAGATCTAAACATTGACAAAGTTCATGACAACCTCAGTTAAGATTATTTTGTTTTTGTTCTTTTAATTTGAAACATTCCCAAGGATTCAGAAAAAATCCCACCATTCGCACGAAGGTCTGTAGTACAAAGACTCTGTTTCCCCTGATGTGCTATTTTGTGATTCAGAGACATTATACAGACAGTATACAAAAAGACATCATTTTCTGCTCATTTGCATCTGTCTGAATCAATGATAACTACTGTGACTGCAGACCAATACCTTCCTGCAGTAAGTAAGGGTGGCAATGGGCATGTTGCTTTAGCACAGGCACCACTCTCATTCAGTCACCCACATACAACACACACCACATTTATTTATAGGTTCATAGATTAGTACTAAGCTAAGTGCCCTTGCAAGCCATTTTAAGCCTAGCCAATTATCCTTTGTGAGACTCAAACCCTACACCTTGTGTTTGTAAGGCAAACACCTTAACCATTAGGCCACCCTCCCAACCCTTTTAGTTTTTATTTACTTATTGCTTTTGTTTACCAGGAAGTTCTGACTGGGTAAACAAGACATTTCAGCAGAGGTCTGCAAAGAAAAGCTTCAGCACATACCCCAGACCTGTACCTGTGTTATAATAATATCCCACTGTCTATTTTTTCCTGCCTCATACATGACGAGTCAGCCATTAATGCCATACAGTGGAGTTTTACATGTCATATTCTTCAGTTGTTGTTGTTGTGTCTTTCGGCTTTTCCCAGTTAGGGGTCGCCACAGCGGAAGTCTGGTCCGCTAATGATTGGCAGTAGATTTTTACGTGCTGGCTTGCCGGGCCTAACGCACAACCTTCAATGAAGGAATGCCCATTCACGCATGTCGCCACACAGAAGACGCTCTAACTGAGAATTGAACGGGCAACGTCTAACTGTGAGGCGACAATGCTACCGCAGCATCACCACCGTAGTTATGTCATATTTTTCAGTAACTAAATATAATACAAAATCTGTAGTACTAATGACTTTCCAAGATCGTAGGACGAATAATTAAAATCTGACCCTCATTTTATTCCACCATTATTTTGTTTCTGTTCTGATTTCATGTGATACAAAGATGACAGCAATGCCTAATGCTCCCTGTCACTCTATCACGTACATCACAAATTGTTAGAGGCATTAAATAATGCCTAGGATCCTCAATATGTATATCACAAAAAAAAAATTAATAATGCCGTAACTTACCAGTTAGCTCTGACAGCGAGCTCTTAGTTAAGATAATATCTTAGTTTGTTAAAGCACTCAGGTCTTACTTTAAAAAAGCATAATGTTTTTCTTGTTTTAACTGTAGAAAACTGCTTGCTACAAAAATACCCATTTGTCTGTAGCTGTCATCCTTCCTACCTCAGTTGTATACAGTCTGTAGCTCTCAGGTAAATGTATGTCCAAAGGATGAGGTGGCAGAAGAGGTTGGACTCTTTCAACCATGCTCAAAATGATGGCCTGTACAAGCAGTTAGGATAAATGGACATTACCTGCTAGGGTAAGGTGGTGCTGACAAGCCTTTTCTAAACAAGGTATGACAGACAGTGGTCCATTACATAAATTTTGTGGAGGCCATAATTATACATTAGAGCAGTGTTGTACACATATTACTGACTTCCATGTTGTGCCAAGATAAAGACATGTTATGCAGTAGCTGAGAGGTTGGTCATGAGGGATACATCACCTGGAAGCAGAAGGATGACAAAACCAAAGGACATTTTGGTGTTATTGCAGGGAGGAGCTGGTTCTGAAATGATCATGGGAGACACTGGTCTGTGGATGGACTAATCCCTACACGCCTCAATGGATGGTGCATCATTTTAGTGTCAAGCTCAACCATTCTGCGTGGTAGCACTACACATACAGACTTCAACCAAAACATATATTTTGTGTTTATGCTGTTAGAGGAACATCACGTATCCAAGCTTGCTTGGATAGCAGTGGAGGTAGGTTGGGACTGTATAGCATAGTTTGCATGGACACCTTTTGCATGTAAGTCACTGTACTACAATTATGAAGCAGGTACTTATCCTTCCTCACTTTAATTTCTCCAAGTCTTTGGGGTTTCAAATACCATGATGGGAATGGACTCCATTCCTAAGTCAAAGTACAATTAAAGTTTGTGAAATTAGTATTGTTTCAGTCTTTGATGTTAGCCAAAAGTGCTCTTCACAGCACCCGTAATGTGCCCAAAACTGACTCCTTCTGTAATTCATATGGAGTTACATTTATTGGTATCATATTTATTAATTTATTTATTTATTTATGTATGTATGTATGTATATTTGTTTCCAGTTTGATGACCGGGGAAGTACACTATGCTGAGAAGAGCCCATTTTTAATGGAGGCCAAGGGAGAAAGGCTCCAAAAACAGTTAACAGAATATAGCATAAGTAAAGAATGAAATATACATTATACAAAAGCATAAATATACAATTTAAAATACAAATACAAAATCAGGGATTATACATTTAAAAAACACAAATGTTAAAATATAGATAAAGTCAAAAGTAGTACAGACAATATAATTAAAAGTACAATTCATAAAGTGCTAATACAAGTTTAGTGTTTGTTCTAACAATAATGTTAGTGATCAGAGGTGATAGTAGATGAGATTGAAGGGAGGTTTGAAAAAGACGACATGTATGAATAAGACTGTAAAATCCTGGTAGTTTATGATTTTGTGTGTCTCTATACATGCAACAGTGTAATCACTGGGTGTAACAATTTCAGTGATCAATGCTACTTTGTATTCTTTTCAAGGACTACTGTATCTGGTTTCCTCACATCTATTTTTTTAAACTGTTGTAATGGGTGATCTCATGGTACATAAACATATTCTCTGTAATGCTTTGTGGCTCATGTTTCCAGTACTTCTCAGCTACTTCAGTATTATAATGTTTGCACAATCCCCAGTGCAACAGTTTTGTCATATTATTATGCCATTCAGTCTACAGACCTTCTGCCAATGGTGTATTATGCCCAGCAACAAGATGTGTGACTGTTTCAAGTTCTGTTTTACAGAACCTGCATTTGTCTTTTTCTCCCACGTATTCAATGGACTTTGTAAACCAGTGTGTATGTTGTCTGCTATTCTGGGTTGCTAGTATAAACCTTTCTTCTTTTGGTTTAAATTCACCTCTCCTTAACCATTCCTGCATCAGATCCTGATTGACATGAGGTTGTTCCAGGATTTTTCTGTACTTGCAACTATATTCATGCCTTTTCCACATTTCTTGCCTTCTCATCCGATCCTTCTCTTTATATTCTTTCTTTTGTTTTTATTTTTGGCACATTCAGTTGCTGCCTAATTTTTGTCTTCTTCTGGTTTGGTTTCCTTTCCTGCTGGACACTGATATGCTTCTGCTTAACTAAGCAGGGAAGTCATCTTAGATTAGTTCTTTTCATATTTCAAAACGTTTATTATGTTTGGATCAGCAGGTCAGCAGGTATGTATGCAGGCCTGCGATTGCATATCCGTACATGTAATCAGTTTTGAGGAGGCCCATACCTCCTTCAAAATGGAGAATATATAATTGCTATACACTTATTTTTATAAGTCAGTTAACCATGAAACATTCTTCTTGTAAGCATGAAGCATTTTTTTCTTGTGCACCTAGCTGTCCTTTTTTTATTGTTTAACCTACTTCTGTCCATGCTATATGCTATGTAAAATACAACCTATATAGCCGTATTGTCTTGGTGAAATTTTGTAGGAAGAGGGTTCACCAACTAAAGGTACTCAATAAGACCTGAGGAAGAATCGAATTTCAGCAGTACTCTATTCCTTTGCTGGCTTAGTCCAGTGTTGCTTTTATTATGTATTCCCAGTGCGGGCAGTGCTATGGTGACACCTGTGAAGAGTGAGCATGACAATAGACCATTCTTAGTACCCATGCAGTGATGGGTAATCATGATAATGAGACATGGATGTCTGAGAAACAATTGGATGACGCATTGGATGGGCATCCAACCACAGTATAGGCTTATGTTTACTCAAAGTACAGTTATACCTGAGGCTGCATGGTTACAGTGCTCAACTTCCCCAAGGGGGAGGAGCCACTGTGGGTGTAGCCATTAGTGATGCTTGCATGCGACTGTGGCATCAGACAAGCTGTCTGCATCTGAGGTGCACATACTCACTCTTTCCCAGCTTTGCAGGCACACCTGACATGTGAACAGCACTCAGTGCAGATGTACTGCAGTAACACCCAAGTGCAGTTTGTTGCAGATCTGTCAGAAGGGTGTGGATTCTATTCCAACTCCAAGATACTGGATTGCCAACACTGCAATGCATTATTAGGGTGGTGATGCAGTCCTGACTGTGTCGTCCTTTAGATGAAATGTTAAACTGAGGTCCAATCTACTTGAACTGGTGATAGCTCATGTGGGTGTAAAAGATCCCATGGCACCTATTGAAAAGTTTAGGGAAAATTCTCCAATACCCTGGCCAAATTTTCCCTAGTAACAGAAATATTATCTTCCCTAAAAAGGGGCCACTATCCTAGTGGGACTAACCCAGTAAACAAATGATAAATAAAATTAACTGTATGTTCATTCTCAATGAATGTAATGCATATATTTGCAAATATATCCCTCTATAATGTTTATAACTGTATTCTATCATGTATTCTGTCATTCCACTTTCTTTGTGTCTTTCTAATTGTGAAATGTGCATATTTTTCCCCATGAGCTGGGACTGAAAATTTTCATTTGTGGTCACTCTTCCCCATTTAACAAATTCAAATAAATAAGTAAATACATAGTCAGCATACATTAATAATGCCTCATTAACTTCAGTATCATTTGTGTATCATTTCCCTGTATTGCTTCATTTGCATGTTATTATGAGGTCATTTGCATATGTCTTCTGTTGTGAATTTGGGTTCCATGCACAACATATTGCTACTTGACCGTGGCAGTTTGTACTTTGACAGTTCTTATGTAAATGCACACTATGTACTACACAACTTGTCTGCATACCTCTCAACTTCTTACAGAAAGAAATCTGGACAAAGCCATTAATAAATGTGAGGCAAAGTCCCAAGAATAGGGATCATTTTTAATATTGTACTAACACACTTAGGTGATAAAATAACAAGTTTTGCTTTAGCATGTATTTTCTGAAATGTATGAAGTCTGAAACTCAAATGCCTGCCATTATTTTCTAACTTCAGTCTTTAATGATTTGTCTCTAATTTGCCAGAAAAATCATAATTTTATGAAAAATGGACCAAAAATATGAGGTACAAATCTGGACATTCTGCAAAAATCTGTACAGTTGAGAGGTGTGAATTCTGGCTTCTGTATTTGTACTGCCTTAAGAAGTATATAAACAATTTTTGCAGCAGTTTGATGTAAAAAACACCCAAGTCAGGAATGTATCTCCTGCCATATATATTACTATACTAAACACTGTTTTTTATCCCCCTCAGACTTCATGTTTACCAGCCTGACCCTCAGTACCTAATATCTGCCCTGGGTCTACCAGCTACTCTCCAACCACACTGGACTTACTCTGTTATCTCTGGGGCTGGTTGAGGATCCTGACAATGTCCTTGTGGCTCAGCTACTTTGTGCTTCCCATCTGTGGGTGGCATACTAAATGCTTTTTTGATAAGAAAGAAGATGTTTGTGTGTGTTTTACTTTGTTACTAAATGTAGCACTGTAAGATGTAACATGGAAACAAAAAGAACATATCTACTGTCCCCACTTCATCATGTTCTA
>NC_056730.1:133789649-134034649 GCF_019279795.1 Protopterus annectens | reverse complement strand
TAAGTTCTGGTAAGTTCTGATTTCTACAAATGAGAAAGTGGCTGTACTATTGTCCTAGTTCTGTCTTGGCTGGTCAACCACACTCTGCCCCGTACTAGTGTCTCTTCTGACCCAAATTTATGAGCACCTTAACTTTGCTGAATATTGGGCATTTATTCATAATGTTAAGGCCTTCTTCTTCTTGTCTGATGAGTATTGACAACATGTCGTACATCCCCAGTATGTTAGCATCATTCACAGAGATATAAAAAGTAGAGGGCTAAATTCCATAAGTAACTTATTAGTTCTGTTATTTATTATGAGTTAGCCATCCGCAGGAAGGTTTGCCCTAAATAAATACATGGTGTCAAAATCATTGACTGAAACTAAATGCCAAAAATGCATTATTGTATCCTTTGAGAAGTCATCTACCCCAGGGAACTACCACATTGACAATACATCCCAAAGATTTGACCCAGTTGTCTGGGATTTGGGAACTTAAATGGACAGTGACCTAACATTTGACCAACATGTGTCTATTGTTGCAAGAAAGTTCTTCTATATTCTACAGCTGATAAACAAAGGGGTCATTTCTAGATCTAGAGATGTTATTGTTCCTCTTTACTCAGCCCTCATCAAGCCAGTCATTGAAGACTTCCCATACACATCAAACAGTGCACCTTGCTGACCCTCTTCAAGCACGCTCTTGATGAGTGGAAGAGAAACCTCAAATTAATCCCATGGTTACACCTTTGTCCCTCATTGACAGGGGTGACAAGTGCTAACTGAGGCTTCTTTTGGCTAGGCTTGCAAGGACCCCAGGGCCATTAACCTAGTAATCTCCTATGATCCTATAATGCCCCCTTTGGCATGTATCTGTCCAGATACATGCAACAACTGTAATGCCCATATGGATACCTTACTTAAAGGATACAAGACCTAAACAACATGTTTTAAGTAGACTGACTCAAAGTCCTGTTACTGTGCTGACTGTTAAGAGGTGACCTGTGTCTGCATTCAGGGCATCCTCTGATGCAGTAGTAATGGATTTACTGCACATCAGCAAGTCATTGGTGTAAAACATACTTGGCCTATGGACCTACAACTCTTCTGCAACATCAGTAGAATGGTTTGGAGGGACAGTTGTATCTTGCAGAGGATAGCGCTGCTCTGGAACAGACTTCCCATCCACATAAAACAGATTTCATCCCTGTCCATATTCAAGACCAACTTGGATATATAGATGGGAAACACAACATTTACGCCTGGATTGTGCCCATACTACTAATGGATAGATGTATCTCCTAAATGTTTTATCCCATGCAGTGATACCCTCAAATTGCTTATGATGTAATCTCAGTTATTCTTATTAGGGGTAGGATATAATTATTGACCATGGAATGGGTAAGGCCAAATGGGATAAGTTAATTCGAGCACAAAAAGGGAAACTGGCTAGTCTTAAAATGGCCTGCAAGGACAGCTAGCTTAGTAGTTACCTTTGCACCTATGAACCTGTAAGGGCTCAAGCATGAAGTAGAAAAGCACACAGAGTGGTTACTCCACACCTGAACAGCATATGCTGATGGACATTGCTAGAGCCCTACACTCAGTTCCAAGAGGGGAAACTGGGCTTACATCACTAATGACATTTCAACATTCTATACTGGTAAAGATCACCAGTGTGCAAGGCTAAATCACTGGACTATCCCATGGAATTCGACAGGAATATTCAGTGAACAGCTGTTCCACATAGGTATGGGACTGGGTGCTGCTGCAATATCAGGTTCTAAATGATAGTGGAACTGTATTGCATAATCTGCGAGTGATGCAGGGAGGCCAGAACCACATGCAGTCATGATTGGTTACGTGGTGTACAAGTCATCAGTGTACTTCCTTGGTGATGACTTTAATAGACACCTAAGTAAAAAGTAGATTGAATTTCCTGGTGGGATAGTGGCCCCACATGCCCTTCCCCTGCCATGGTCATGGACAGTACAGACTGCACTTCCCTGTCTGGCACCACAGGTGGAGCTGCTGTCCATGATGGCCTTACAGCCTGCAGCTCCACCTGTATGGCAGACGTAGTACAGTAGGCAGGCACTTACATAGCATGTTATGGAATTACATTACCTGCTTCCTGTAAAGGGTGAGTCTTGGACATTCAGTACTTTGGCATTGTGAGGTACTGAACTGGGCAATCAATACCAGAACAGGACAGTGAAGGCTCTGCTTCTACAGAGTTGTTGGTCTCCTTTGCATGTTTATGTTTAATATTTCAGGGTTTTATTTGAAAATGTATTTTCCTCATTTGAGAATTAGAAACATGGAATAGTTTTGTGTTGCTTTAATAGTTTTTAAGATACCTCTAAGAAGAAGATGAAATTATATGCCTTGATGAGGTGAATTCAGTGCTAATTTGTCAGGCAAAGGATGTACTACAATGTAATCTCTTAACTTAAATACTGTTACAGTTTCTCTGGGTTAGTTTCATCTGTTTATCCTGTTTTCTGTTTTTTAGCTCATTATTAGATAGTTGAATGACTACTGTGACGGCCCCTCTCTGGGCCAATAATCAATGAACCTGAATCCTCACCACTAACACTGGAGAGGGATGTTCACTTGGAACAAAAATAAATGCACACAGTATTTCCAGATGCAGCTCTCTGCATCAAGCACAATTTCCCTTAAGAGCACACAGGGAATACACTCAGTCCAGGGTCTGGATTTCTCTCTTGTCTTCCTCCAGGTCCCCAGTCTGACTCCCCACTGGCACAGTAATACAGTTGAGTCCTCGACCAAGTCCTCCAGCACCCTCTCTGTGAAACCAGTGCTTTGTGTCCCTACCCCAAGCAGCTGACACACACACTCTTTGAGATTTGATTTTCACACAGACACACACACACACACCTGGGAAAGGCTGGCACAGATTTACTAGCTATGCCCCCTTCTGCCCAGACTATAAGGTAGATACTGCCACCAGAGACTTCAAAGCCAGCTTCTCTAAGGCTCTTACAAGGGTACCCAATTATACTGAGTGAAATTAATATTAATACAAATGGTAGTGTTTTGACCAAAGCAGTAAGGATTTCAGGAGTGGCCACAGTGTCACTGAATAAACATAAGTACTCTCAAAGGTTAAACTACTCTCTAAACAACCAGCCTCAATGAAAAGCTTAAATATTCTCTGTATTTGTACTACTTTTTTCTACACATCTGACCTTTGATATTCATATTTACAATTATGTCAGGCTTTCTAGATGTGGACTACCTCTTGCCAACTGATGAAATATCCTTTCTTCTAATTTCTTAGCTGCTTGTTAATATTATATCCTATATAGTTTATTGTTTTTTTTTTGAGATACCACATCAGGATACCATTGGAAATAGAACTTTACACATTTCCAGTCAACAATTGCAAAAAAATAATTGTATTTTAATTATGTTCCTGCTGAACATGGATCATTAGTTCTAGCCTATATACTTATTTATTTATTTTTTTCCAGTTTGATGACTGGGGAATTCCACTGGGCACAGGGAGCCTGTTTTCAGTGGAGGCCCGGGGAGAAAAGTTCCATGTTACAAAGTTTAGATACAGATACACTATAGAAAAGAAGAACAATTTACAATTATGTCTTAATAAATAAAATACTTGTATCAACAGACTTTACTCACCAAGTTTTGTATGTCATCATGGTCTAGATTTAATAAGATTATATGACTAATTGTATCAGAGGTCCCCAATATATTTTATAGTTTTTCACTTTCATGTATTTAATTTTATAGCCATTTTCTTAAAATGAATATATTCAACTTTCGGAAATGTATTATGATATGTCAGTTCCACATTAATGCTATGTTTAAGAAATTCCATGATAATCTCTCGTGTTAATAAACACTAAATGGCCAACTGCTGTAGAACGTAAAATGCATTATTTACCCTGGTAGATGTTCAAGAGTTACAATATTTTTCGTATCTGAAATGTAAACATTCTGATATCTGCTTATCTTTACAGGCAGATTGATTACTCCAGTTTTCCCCAGTCACACGTACAGCACAGAGTGAAAACATGGATTCTTTTTCTGAATATTAAGCAATACAGATGTGTCCAGTTACCAGATGTGTGTCACACCTGTATCTAGATGCTGTTCACAATGACTCTGTGCTGTTGTGCATATCAGAGGTCATCATGATTCAGAAATAAGGTGGTATGTAATGGAGATGTGGCATACAAAGTGTACCTGGAAGAGCTCGGGTATACAGATGGTATGCAAACGGGGACCCACAACATAGCCTGCTATTCTTAAACCTGCTAACTATGGGCTACATTGTGAAGCAGGGTCAGGGATTTAGTGGGGTCAGCTCAGGACATACCATGGCATGCAAAATTCAAGAAGTGCTGATGCACTGCTCAGTACAAATTAGCTGGACTACAGGACATTCCTTGGAGTGACATTCCATAGACCCTGTAAAATAAAGAAAGGGATAGAAAGTTACATCCCAATGGAAAATACACTGCACACAATCACACTGCCTCAGTCAAACTTGCTGCATCCCAATGCTCCAATGGGAGCTCATGCAGCACCAGTTTCCTTCATTACTACTGCATGCAAATAACTTAGGCTGTGATGTTATTTCAAACCTTTTTTTAAGAATTCCTGTTTGGCAGGACAACAAAGCACAATCCAACTCTTGATAAATATGGTAAGATACACATTATGTACTCTTGTCTTGAATCGAAATTCCAAGTCTTTTACTTCACTTGTATTTCTCTGCACTTAACTTTGAGTACCAGATCAGGCCTGGCAATCAGTTACCTTTGCCATAGTTATATGCTATGAACTGCTTGACATTTCTCTAACTACAGCAGTACAAGTGCTATGTACTGGCCTGTTATTTTTACTGTAAAGTACATTTTACTCGTGTCTGTGGAGGACAACATTATGCTACAAAATATTCCTACTGTTCTTTAATGTACAATTAATATTTTCTGATGCTACAGTCTGTATATAGGCAGTTGCAGCATTGCAAATGGGGCCATGTTCATTCCCCCTTCCCATTGCTGAAATGATGACATTGCATGTTGGATAGTCATAGCTTCATAGGTTCATAGGTAGGTACTAGGCTATTGGCCCTAGGGCCTATATAAGCCTAGCCAAAGGTACCCTGGCTTTCGCCACCCAAGAAAATTATTTTCCTGTGCCACTGTCGAGCAGAGCCACAGAAGTGATTCCAGGGGTGAATTTCCTATCTCCCATCCAATCATTAAGATTTTTCTTGAACAGTGCTAATGAGGAGCCTTGTTTGATATAGATAGGTAGTTTGTTCCAGAGTATGGGAAGTCTCTGGGACAGGAATCTATCCCTCCAGCATGTTCTGTTTATTGTGATGACGAGGTTTAGGTCCCTAGAGCATGTAGCTCGTAAGGATTGGGATTTCTTTAAGTGGAGCATGTCTAAAAGCTGTGGGTTTCACATAGCTTTGTGTGTTAGGCAGAGATCGCCTCTGAGTAGGCGATATGCAACAGAGTAAAGCTGTAGTTTTTTGAGACGGTTTGCATAGGGCATCTCTTTGAGGCCGGTAATCCTCTTTGTGAGGTATTTCTGTGGCCTTTCCAGTTGTTGTAGTTGTCATTGCAGTTCCGCATTCAACACAAGTAGCTCCGTGTTTAGCGATTTTTGATTAGCCCGTATACCGGCATACAGGCCAATTAAAAATCGTTAAACACAGAGCTACTTCTGTTTAATGCGGAACACAAGAATCTCCATGTTTAGTGATTTTTGATTGGCCAATCAAAAAAAAAAAAAAAACAAACAAAGCGGAGGCTGGCCGGGATTTAAACCGGCAGGGTGGGACTTGGGATCAGGTTGCTCATCTCGGGACAGTCCCGCCCAAATAGGGACATCTGGCAACCCTGGTTGGCCTGTACTTCAGAAAAGTAGATACCAAACAGGAGAGGACCCAGGACTGAACCCTGTGGTACTCCACTTGTCACTGGCCTGAAGCTGGATTTGGAGTCTGCTACTTTCACAGTGTGGGTTCTGTCAGTGAGCCAGTTGGCAACCCATCTTGTGACATAGGGATTTATACCTAGTTTAGTGAGTTTATCTATAATTCCAGAGTGAGGGATGGTGTCAAAAGCCTTGGTGAGATCTAGATAGGCTGTGTGAACCACCTTACCCTCATCTATGGCTTTGTTGACTGCTTCAAAGAAGTCTGTCAGGTTTAGGAGACATGATCTGCCTTTTACAAACCCGAACTGGGTGGTGTCCTGAGTTTGGAGATTACCAATGTCATTGTTTATAAGTTCCATGATGATACGCTCCATAGCCTTGCAGACCAGGCTAGTTAGGCTAATGGGGCGGTAGTTTCAGAGGTCTGTGGTGGCTCCCCCTTTGTGGAGTGGGATAACTGTCACTGTGCACCATTCAGTGGGCACATAGCCTGAGGTGAGGCTATGATTGAACATGGTACTTAGGTGGGGGGCCAGTTCGTTCTGTAGTTCATGTAGAACACAGCCTGGGATGTCGTCAGGTCCCATGGATGCTGTGTTCTTGGCTTTGGATAGTGTGTTTTTTACCTGTGCAGCCGTGATTACAGGAACTTTGTATTCTTCTGGTATAGAGATGGGCCCTTTAGGGGATGACAGAGGGGTAAAGTTAGCAGTGAACCTATCTGCCAGGATGTTGGCAATATCCGTTGGTTCTGTATATATAGTGCCTTTGTTCTGTAGCTCAGAGCAGATCTGAGTGTTGCCATTGAGATTCTTGACACCGCTATAGAATGCTTTGTGGTTGTCTTTAGAGTCAGTGGTGATTTTGTTTTCATAACTAGCTTTGGAGGATTTTATGAGGGATCTCAGATTCTTACTGAGGCTGACCAGGGAGTATCTCCAATCATGGGATTTTACTCTTTTTTTGCAACAGTTTCTTTCTTCTGTTGTAGAGTTTGTTTATGGCAGGGGACCATCAGATTGGCTTCCTTGTAAGATTAAATAAGTACTGCATATAGTTGACCAAGGGCATCTGTACAATAAAGCCCATGCAGAGAGTGAGATTCTACATATGGCTAATAATGTATGTGTTGTTCCAGCAAGCTGTCTGACCACTGTGCCATTTAACTGTTTCCATTGCTTGCATTACACAATTTCCTATTGCTGCATACACAGTGTGATCCCTGGAACAGTGCTGTAATTGTTTTTATGAATCATGTTATTTCCAGCCACATGCTTGCCGCACCAAACATGACCCATTTAAGAAGTACAACAGTGATAACGAATATAGTGACATCAAGTTAGCGGTAAAGCTTAGAAAAGTACATAAAATTAATTTGGTTTGATATCTGAAAAAGTTTTATCTTTAGTATGTAACTGCAGTATTACTTTTTATAGCTGAAATCCATATTAGTGTGCAAGCTGGCATTCATGTCCCTAAATGTACTCTGCTTATGTCAGTTTTGCTTGTGCTTAGTTGCTGTAGTGTGTTATTTGAGCAAGTTTGTTCGGCTGCTACAAATTGTAGTATTGTTAGCTCTATCTCATGCTTTCTCCGAAATTGCTACATCCCAGAAAAAGAATAAGTGCTCTTTTACTGCTCTTTCTCTGAAGTACAGTAACCTTGAAATAAGTATAATAAGGTAAGAGGGGTATGTAAGGGCATTTGCTCATGTATGTCTGCATGTCAGGTTTGCTTGGATACAAAGAGACTTTTTATAGTACTGGCTGTCCTATATAGTTATGTAATAAATATATATATATATATATATATATATATATATATATATATATATATAGACACACACACACTCTCACGGCAACAGTTTTGCACATTGTGTATGAGAAACCATATTTTAATAGTGGAAATTGAAGTGACACAGTAAATAATAGCATGTGTTTCGCCCTAAACAAGTTATTTTTTTAATTGTATTCAAGATGGAAGATATCCAATGTATCCTGAAGTTATTGTGCAAATAGATAATTATGCTTTTTACACTGGAATTCATACAAACATTAACATGTTGATTTAGTCATGGATTCTGTGACATTTATTTATCGCAAATAATAGTGGTTCCTTTTTTCTAGGCCCGTCTTTCACTTCTCAAAAGGTGAAGGATTGTTTGGGGTTATATAGTGTAAAAAAAATTCAAACCCACATCTCATACGTTGTATCCCTGATTCATTACAGCTGTTACATACTGCTTGCTGTAAGCCTGTAGAGATGATGGTGAGTTATGATTGGTGGTTGAGGTTGTCAGCAGGACACAGTATGAGCACTGTCCACATGGAAATGCAGAGCAGAATTCCACAGAATGAATAATAATGTGATAATGTGAAGTAAATATAGACAAATAATACAAGCCATGGAGAGCAGGAGGAAAAATACTAACAGCCTGTTTGCAAGGAGGGAAAGAGAGCAATAGTTTGGTGAAAATAAGTTAACTAAAGTAGCAGTGACTAAAGTTTCAAAAAAAGAAGGTAACAAAATGCTTTGTTTTCATTCTAGCAGCACATTACTGAGAAAAGTAGAACATGGATGAAAACAGAATCATGAAGAAGCCATTTTAGATGACAGCAATGCTGTCAGTGATATATTTTTTCTCAAAACGTGAGGAGATGGGGCATTTGAAGATGGTTCCAAAGCAGAAGAGAGAAGAAATTAAAAAAAAAACACTACTGAGCACTTTGTTGCACTGCCTGAAGTGCTCACATGTTTTTAAACCTCTTTGCTGTTCTTGCCACACATCTGTAGTGGCCGTTCCCAGTGTGACAGTGACAAATGTGTTATTCAAAGATGTAAAATACTTAGTGTCTCTACACTTTTTTTAAAAACGTTTGTAGTCCAGGGAAGCTGGTTAATATCCATGTACTACAAAATATTAGGATTGGGTCACTGATCATAACCATTATCTTCTGTTATTGACATAGATGACAAGATGCACCTTTCAAACTTCACTGTCATGGAGAATTTCCTGACATCCATTTCTTAAATACGTAGCAACCTGGTTATGATTGGAGACATGATCATAATCCTCTGTATAAAATGCTGAAACAAGTGAAAAGAGTTATTAGTATCTCCACTGCAGGACTTCCTAGATTAACAGCCTTAATGTTTTTGATGACTGTTATTAATTGCTAAGAAGTAACCCAGTTAAGGAAGGCAGCCCCTCCCACATTAAAAAAATCAGGAAGTCCTTACACTATGGTATGGGTTTTAAATGGGTGTGTACAGAAAAGGCACTATAGGCATAAATGAGTTAAAGTAGCATTTCACATTACTTTTAGAATGTATGCCAGACTTTAGCCTTTATTGGAATGCAGCAGAGAGTCGCATTCTAGACTTACAATGCTCCACTGTTCTGTACTGCTGTAGTATATGTTCTTTTCAAGTCTGGCCTTTGGTCAACTGGTGCCCTAGGCAAAAGAGCTCCAGAGGGCCCCACACACCACTTGGTGCCCCCATCCTGGTCTACCTACACCATCCAGATTACATTTTTCTTAATTTTTCTGACAGTGTCTTAAGTTTTTCCTATATTCATTCAACAGATTTTAAAGAAACCATTTATTTACTACAAAAAATAAACAATTAAATACTGCAAAAGTGCCCCTACTAGATTGGTGCCCTAGGTGGCTGCCTAGTTGGCCTATGCTTAAGACTGGCTATGGTTCTAATATATGCTCAGTTTGCATTTGGTTTCTCTCAGAAAACAGAAATTGTTCTGATGTAAGTGATTGTTTTGGGCATAAGTAATTTTGAAATGGCTTAACTATATCTTTTTTTTAAAGATTTTATTCTGATTCTTTTAAAATGAGCAAGAACCCCTGCATGGCTAGTTCGATAGTATACAGTAATGGAGATTTAACTAAGACCCAGTTGTCCTGGTACAGTAAATGGGTTGATCATTGTTGGAGACAGTTGGAGAGGAAGAAGAATATTGAGGCATGTCTGCTCACCTCTCCCTTGTGGGTGATAAGAAATGCATCTTACATCTCCATCCAGTGCCTCCCTAGTAGAGACCACATACTTATCAGGAGCCTGTTATCTGCTAAGGGGACAGAACGGATTAAGAGCGACATCATCTCCAGTGTCTGCCCAGTGTTCTGCCTTCAGTACTTAAGGCATGTGTAGAGTGCTAACATGCAAAAGCTACAGTGCCACAGCAAGGATATGGGTGAATAAGCACCTTCCCTTGGCAACAACTTCTAGAGACTAACAAAAATTTACAAAAAAGTTTGCCTGCATTCAAGTTGTCAGTCAAACAGTCATAATAGACAGCTTGTAAATCATGTAACTACTGTGAAAAACAAAACATGAGCACCATCAACTCAAATGAACCTCAAGGTGTTACTGCTCAGTGCCAGGAGCTAAGTAAAAAACTATACTCCTTCCAAGCCCTCCTCACACTTGAGAATATAGACATCTGTGCAGTTACCGAAGTATTGTTAAAAGTGGCAGAGAATACCCCAGTAGTGCAAGGTTTCAGTGTATTCCACACTTCTAGATGAGCAGCTGCAGAGACAATGGCTAAAGGTGGAGGTGTCTCAGTATAAATCAATAACAGGCATACTTGTAGCATGGTCAAACAGGATGATGTGCTGGAGTTCCTCCATGTGCAGATCACCATAGATAAAATCCTGTACCATATCCTAGCCAGCTGTAGGTCACCCTCCATTTCCCAAGAAGCTCACAATGCATAGTTGTACCTACTGGAGACACTTACCATCTAACCCAACACCCTAATCATGGGAGACTTTACTTACCCCTCTATAGATTGGGAATCTTACACTACCTCAAATCTGCCTGCACAGACATTCCTGGACTTCATAAATACAGACTCCTTTGACCAATAGTGAACGTGCTCACTAGAGGCTCCAACATACTGGATCTCATGCTGATAAATATGGGAGAATGCTGCACCTCCCCAGTGTCTCATTCTCCCTGATAAGGTCTAACCATAAAGCTGTTTCCTTCAAAATCAAAATCATCTCCATAATTTGATTAAGTCTAGTAACAGTTAGGAATGATTCCAAGGTAAATTATCTTTTACTGAATGATAGTTGGTCAAAATTCAATGCCTCTGTATACCCCAAGAACACAGTAGCCTATACTGAGTTGCTGCCAGAAACTCTGTATAACCTTGTCAGTGGCAGCATAGAGGCTGCTGTACCTAACAGCAGTAAGTCAGTTACTAGCCCAAGAAACAGCCTGCCATGATGGCATCCCAGATTAAACAAGACATACAGCAAAAGGTAAAATATGGCAAAAATCAGGAATGATAAACCCCATAAAGATAAAAACTCTGTCATCAAAGTAAACCAGCATCTAAGAGGCTAATTAGGTCAAGCTAAGCCAATTTGAGGTTAAGATAGACACAAGGCCTTCTACAGCAATGTTAGAAATCTCAAGGGCAACACACAGCAATGTGCTGATCTGGTGGTTAATGGTGCCACTTTCACTAAGCCTGGTGATATAACAAACCTGTTTGCAGACAAATTCAGTTCCAGCCTTACTTCCCTCTCACCCACAGCCATCCCTCCAAAAATATCCTCAAGCATAACCTATCCAATAATAACTAGGGAGCAGGTATTCACCAAAGCCAAGAACACGGCCTCAATGGGCCCCAATAATATCCCAGGATGCTTCCTGAACAGTCCAAAACATGACTTCTCAGGATCCCCGGAGTCATTATTTAACCTAAAACAGGCTTTGTGCCACATGAATGGAGGAATACAATGGTCATCCCCATTCATAAGGGAGGACCTTCAACATTTGCAATGCCATAGAAAGAATTATCATGGAAATTATCAACAAGGGCATAGGAGACCTCCAGACACTGGAAACATGCAAGTTTTGCTTTGTCAAAAGAAGGACATGCTTACTGAATCTGGTGAACTTCTTTGAAAAGGTTACCAAGGCAATGGGTGATAGGAAAACAGTGTATACTGCCTACCTACATCCGACTAAAGCATTATGTAGCTAGGTATAAACTGCTTTATAACACACTGGCTAGTTAGCTGGATCACAGGTAGTACCCAGGAGGTTAGAATTTGTGAGGCCACCTCCACAAAGAGTCTTTTCACCAGTGGAGTCCCCCATAGCTCTGTGCTAGGCCCTCTCCTCTTTGGCATCTACTTCTCGGATGTGAAAGCCAATGTCAAAGGCCTCTTGTAAACCAAATTTGCAGATGATCGTAAACTTGGAGCAGTCATTGAATTCCCCAAAGATGAGAACACCCTTCAGGAAGGTCTAATACAAATATTTGGTGCCAGAGCTATGGCTTAAAACACAGTACCAAGAAATATATTACAGTACCTTTTGAGAAGCCTGTCACCCCAGGAAGCTACATCATCAATAGAATACCCTTAAAAGTTGATTCATTAGTCAAGGATCTGGGAACTCATGTAGATAGTAACCCAGCCTTTGACCAATATGTGTCCTCTGTTGCTCAACTTATAAGCAATGTCATGGCATCTAGGTCCAGAGAGGTCATCATACCACTGTATTCAGCCTCCATCAGGCCCATCATAAAGTATAATGCCCCCTTCTATATGTATCTGACCAGACACATGCAGCAACTGGAAAGTCCGCAACGGTTCCTTACAAAAAGAATACAGGGAGTGACCACAATGTCCTATGCGGATCACCTCAAAGCCCTGTCTCTTTACTTGGTGTCATACAGACTTCTGAGAGGTGATCTTTACCTTGCATACAAGGCATCATTGGACTCTGTTTTGATTAATATTTTGCACATCTGCAAAAGATCCAGCATTAGAACTATTGGATTAAAATAACTAAATTTTGCTTGTGACATTAATAGAACACGTTGGAGAAACATGTTTTGCATGTGACACAAATAGGACATGTTGGTGAGACAGATGTGTTTCTCAGAGAATTCCCATTCTCTGGAATAGGCTGTCATTCATGTGAAGCAGAGTTCCTTCCTATCCTTATTTAAGTGCAACTTGGACCAATGGAGGGGTAATTAGAAATTCGCCCTTGGTCTGGCTCCTTGGTCTGTATTAGAAAGAGACAGTCAGTAAATCAGCCCTCATATAAGTCAATGTTCTGGGTCACATTTGGGTTGCACAGCTAGGCTAATAAGGGTCCTGGTGATCATTAGCTTAGTGTACACCTATGAACAACTTTAACGACAACTTGTTGACGTTTCATACTTGTCATTTTAATGATCACCATTGTTTGTAGCTAGAGGTTGAAAGACACCCAATCAGGGCATTGCCTGGGGTACAGCATTCCTTTGCTCCTGCTCTGGCAGTCAGAAAACCTATGATAGCAGCACTGACTGCAACTTTCATTTTGGATACTGTGTCATTAATGGAAGGTTAACATTCCACTTTACTTAGAAGTTGACCTATCTTAGCATCAGAAATGATAACACTTCCAAAATAGCCCGCAGATGTAGGTTCATTCCTTCTTTCAAGCACTTCCATCATATTCAGTGCTATATTATTGCAGCCACTCTAAGCAAATTGTTTTGAAAATGATTGTTTTAGCCTCTTGAGTTTATGCAAATAAACCATTTTTTATTTCCTTTACATAGTTTTCCTATCCACAATCTACAAAAAATATTTATTTCACGTGATCACTTTTTAGCCCTTTATCATTATAAAAAAATCATTGCATATTGCCTTATTTCCCCTATGCACATTACTCCCTCAGTCATCTTTCTACAAGATCTACCTGCTTACCTGCATGGAGGCTTTTATTTCAACTGTTATTCCATTTTTTTTCTTTTTCACTTGTCTCTCCAGTTTTGATGATTTTGCAGTCTGGAGCTTGGGAAATATTTCTCTAATCATGGATATGACCGCTTCACAATTTTTTTTGTGTCTTTCCAGCTGAAAATCCTGCTGTAGCATGACCAAAGAAATGTATGCAGTAGGAGCTTTAGGCAATGTTCAACATTAGACCTCCCAACACACACACACACACACACACACACACACACACACACACACACACCTTTAACTACCAATCCATTAACTGGAAATCAAATACAATAAAAAGTTAATGCACCCAGAGCATTCCCACTGGTTCCTCGGTTTTATCAATACCATCATTAGAGACAGATATTCCATGTTCCCACCAGAGGTGAAAACTTACTTAATCTTATCATCACAGATGTTGCCTCTGTCTGCGTGCCTATTAATGTTATTCACTCTTTGATGAAATCTGATTACCGAACTGTCGTCTTCTCTCTTAATGCAGTAACTCTGCCACATTTAGAAATTACTCCAAAGCCAATGTAATATCCACCTCTGAGGGCAGGAATAAATTCAGAAGTACCACACTCCTTTTCTGACCCAATCTCTAAGGCTTTTATATTTACCTCTGACTAGCACACTCGTCTAAATCAGTATTTAGTGAATTCCATCTTCAGTCAACATAAGTATAATAGGACATTAATAACTAACCCCTATGAAAGATCACCAGAATCAAAAAAATGAAAATCTACTTGCTTTATAGAAAGGATTCCCCACCTCACATCACAGATAATTAGGCAGGCAAGCAAAGAAGTCAAGCTCACCATTAAGTAAAGCAAGTACACCATTAAGTAAAGTACACTAGATATGAAGTCTTTTTAATCTGTATTAGAATACTCAAAATAACACCCAATATAGCTCCAAGCTTCATCTGAGCAGTACAACATATTCCGATCCCAAGCACATAGTCAGTCCAAATACCCCTTGTTCCCTCCCTTGAAACATCAAATTCCCTGTCTCCCAGAATCACTATGAATAAGTCCTAGAAGCTCAGTCCAAAACCAAATACATAAGCTGCATGGGCCTAGACAGCCCTCCAGGGTATCTCTTAATACAAAATGCAACTCGCTGAATACCTCCTAAACCTTTTCAGTGTTAATCTCTTCACATATTGTGGAGACACTCCGGAATGCTAGCTCCAGTGAGAATGCTAACTATTATTACCATATTAGCATCATCAGCATCAGATGTAAAATCATGAAACATATGTTTACCATCAACATGGACAACAAAATTGGTGACCTAGAAATCCTCCACCCTAATCATTTCAGTTTTCTTTAAGGTAGAATCCTGCATTCATAATCTGGCTGCTAGCTTTCAAACTGGGTCACTGATCAGATGCACACAGTAAGTTTATGGGTCTCCACATCTAAAATGTGTGTCATTAGTAGTGTCCCACTGGGCTCCCTTCTAGGTCCCCTCCTGTTCAGCATTTAGTTCCCCAATGTGAACCAGATGTCAAAGGTCATTGGCTAACCAGGCTGGACAATGAGTGTAAACTGCTAGCTATTAGTGACTCTTCTAATGACAGATCCTCCAAGAGGGACTTGCCTCCATGAACACAAAGTACTAACCATATTCTTTAGCTTAATACCAAAAATGTCCTATTGAGTATCACACTACCATGTAAATTAAACCTCTATTAAAACTGACACAATCATTAGCAATTTAGGCACCTTTATCATCAGTGAACTATCCCTCAATCATTGCAAATTAGTTATTATTAGGAAATGCTTCGACTATGCTAGTTAATTGCCAAAGGTATAGCTTCAAGTCCAGAGTTATCATAATACCCCTCTATTCTTTTCTCATCAGGCTAATCATACAATACAATGCATCATGTAGAATGCACCTCTCCAAACATCTTGCCAATGAGAAAGACTGCAGCACTTTCTAATTAAAAAAAAATTCAAAAGGCTACATTCAGTTAGCTACCTAGACACACTAAATACCATACTGCTTTTCTCTGTCTGTGGAACTCTACCTTACTTTCCAGGCTATGATACATTATATCCTAATAAACCTTCTACACCCCAGAAATAATAGTAATACTAAAAAAGACTCACTCCAGACACCTCAGCATCCATCACAACATAAATAAGACCTCCTAACATAACTGTGCAGAATTGTGCAGAATGTCCATGATTTTGCCTCGTATATGTGCCCTGTCCCTCATAAAAAAGTTGATTTTCTGGGAATTCACCTAAGATTGCAATCAGTCAATAATGCCACATATTTGAGTTTCATATTTCATATTGATCAGAAAATGTATATCGATGCAAAACCTAGTGTTCTATTAACCTTTGAAAGTGAATTAGTGTCTTATTTATAATTTGTCCCTCATTTTGACTTGTTGCCCCTCTATTATCATGGATTTTTTTCAGAATTCCTGATAAAGAAGTTGAGAGGTATACTTCTTAGAGAGAAAGATTTCTCACCTAAAGAATCTAATCCTCATAGAATGTTCTTCCTTGGCTCTCAAATGTACAGATGGCCCTTCTTCAAGTTCTGACTTCATGATCAAATTTATACCAACAAGTCTATTTTTGTGGTACACAGTATAGAATGCAGTGGCAGACACACTTCTATACTCTCTAGGCTCTATATGGTTACCTCGACCCGTGGCCAGCCTTATGCATAGGCGAACTAGGTGGTTGTCTATGCTGGTGTTCAACTAGTGGCACTTTCTGTCCTTTATTTATTTTTTCTAAGTAAAGAAACACATCCACGTCTAAACGTAGGAAAATAAATGCTTAAATAAATAAATATATGAATAAACAGCTGAACAGAGTCCATAACATACTTGGCAACTTCTCTGCTTTTGGCAGAATCTTAAGATTTTCAGATTTTCCTTGACAGAAAATAATGAAAGGCTTATTCAAAAATATGATACCAAACTGCACTTTTTTCTGTATGCAACTTTACAGCATGGGTGACAGCCAATGCGACTAGAAGAGTGAGAGACACTAGGCATACTGGGAGAAAAAATGTACACAGGAGAGGTCAAACTATCCAGAAAACTCCATGTAGGAGTTCAGATTGTCATAGACACCTTACAGGAAAATAACGCTTGTCTGAGTAGCCAGTGAAATAATCCCAACTACCATGAGAGGAGTTGTTTGCAATAGGCAGTTGCATGCTAATCTTGTGGCAGAATGAGAAACACCAGTGGTACCAGAGTGGAAACTGAGTTAATGTAAGGTCAGGCAATCAATGGAGGAGAAAGGGACAGAAAGAGAGAGTGATTGAGTGGTCCAGTCATACTATGTAAGAGTTCAAAGCCTGAGGTAAGTAAGAGGAGCAGTTTAAGTTCTTCAATCAGTTACCGGATTGCGCAGCTGCTGCCTGCCAATGAAAATGATGTTAGTTGACAGCTTTGTAGATGGCTTTTGTGGACTGTAGCTAATGTGTGTCCACTCGATGTAAGAAAAATATCCTACTGTTATCCTTAAGTCAGATATTATAAGAATAATACCTGCATGAAGGATTACAGCAATGCTACAGAGAGAGTTGTTATCAGAATAATATCTAAGAATAGAGATTCGATTTTCATGTGAAGGATTAGAGTAATGCTACAGAGAGAGTTGTTATCAGAATAATATCTAAGGATAGAGATTAGATTTTCATGTGAAGGATTAGAGTAATGCTACAGAGAGAGTTGTTATCAGAATAACATCTAAGGATAGAGATTAGATTTTCATGTGAAGGATTACAGTAATGCTACAGAGAGAGTTGTTATCAGAATAATATCTAAGGATAGAAATTAGATTTTCATGTGAAGGATTACAGTAATGCTACAGAGGGAGTTGTTATCAGAATAATATCTAAGGATAGAGATTAGATTTTCATGTGAAGGATTACAGTAATGCTACAGAGAGAGTTGTTATCAGAATAATATCTAAGAATAGAGATTAGATTTTCATGTGAAGGATTACAGTAATGCTACAGAGAGAGTTGTTATCAGAATAATATCTAAGGATAGAGATTAGATGTTCATGCTATTTAGTGATCAGAAAATGCTTGTCGATTCATAGTTTCATTGGTGTTACTTGGCTAATGACCATTAAGGCCCTTGTAAAGCCTAGCCATGCACCTGAAACTATTTGGGTCCCAAGTGTCATACAGGGAGGATGTTAACAGGCAGGTAACTAAGGATTAGTATGGGGGTATTACATAGGATAATACTTTTCTTATTGATGGCCTCTGTTCATAAGAGAAGTAGGGGTTTGGCCATGGGTAAATGTATTATTTCCCATTCAGTTATCAAGGCTTCACTTGAAGCAGGTCAGGGTTGAAGTCTGTTTTACATGGATGGGAAGTCAAAAATGGATTCCCACAAGTAAGGCATCTGCAAGGTCCCAAAATACCAGCATGAACCAAAAAATGACCAGCAGATAGTGGATGCCATAAAAGTATATATTAATACTCCTTAAGTCAAAATATCAGTATACAAAAATACAAACCAGTTTCAGCTTCAAATTCACTAAGCCTTCATCAGTGTAAAGGTACAATGAAAAAACACAAATTTATATACTGTGTCACTAGCCAATAAACCAACTACAGGTGTTCATTTAATCCTGGGGCGAAAAGCCCTCCCAGTTTAATGATCCATTTTCTGTCTTTGGCATTCAACAACTCATGCCATCCAGATTTATTGTGTTTGATACCCAAAATTTTATCAATAATTATAAAGTGGAAATAAGCTCTTTGATGAACTTCAGTGTGTTTATATAAAGCATTTGTATGTTTTTTGTTTTTAATTTCACTAATGTGTTCAGAAATTCTGTATTTAAGTGCTCTAGACATCTGGCCCACATAAAAAGCTGAGCATTGACAGTTGGCCAAATATATAACCCAATCTGAAGTACAGTTTGTGAAGATGGAAATGTCAAACTATACTTGTGTTTTTACTAGTGAAGCTGTTGTTTTTTAATAATCTACTACAATGTGTACAATGACCACATGGATAAAATTCTATGGCAATTTATCCCTGAATGGTACTCTGCAGTTTCTCCTAAGGTTGATATCTTCCTTGTTTATAGTGATTAAAGAGGGACGCAAGCTTAGTGAATTTGAAGCCAAAACTGGTTTGTATTTTTGTATAATGATGTTTTGACTTAAAGAGTATTAATATATACTTTTATGGCATCCACTATCTGCTGGTCATTTTTTGGTTACATGGATGGGAAGCCTATACCTCAGTGTGGGGATCCTTTGGACATATCTCTCTCTCTCTCTCACATGTTCTGCTTATGTCACAAGCAAAGTTCAGATCCCTGGATCTAGTGTTTCTGGTGCTGCTTGTTTTGCACATGTGCAACAGATCCATCAAGGATAGATCTGAGGAATCCCTCTAAATCAATTAAAGATCCCCAAGACAGAAGCACAAAAAAATGTTCCAAAATCACAAACTAAGAAATACTTGTTGTTGGAAGTCAAACAGTCCAAAACCAAGCCGTAAAAACTTCAAATGTTGTTCAAGAAGTGCAGTACAATCCAGTAAAAGTGTAAAACACGGGTTTAATCCAAGAAATACAATACAATCCAGTTAGCATATAAGCGCTTTCATTTTAAAGCCTTTAAAACTTCATCAGATATAAGTTGTAACAGTTCTATCCCAGCATTTGGACAATACACTCCTCTACATGCCCGCTCCTAGTTCCAGTAATCCTGCTGGGGCTAGACAGGTTGGAAACACTTCTGTGACTTAGCCAACTACCAATGAACTGGCCAATACAACAACTGTAAGTACCAACTTAGGTCTTTTTGGTAGTAATACAACAGTGGGGCATAGCATTAATGGAATAACAGCATGGAATAATATTCCTAATATTAATGAATGGATCCAAAAAGGGGTTGGCTTCACTAATGAGAAGAATGTTATAGAAACAACAGATGTCTCATGAAGACTGGAATTATTGGATTAAAAACTTTTTAAACTAAAAAAGTTGCAGTTGGAGAATTTTTACTTATTAGAGAATATTAAAGCAAAAAGAGTTGCGAAGGGCTTTAGGCAGTGGAGGTATCCCACTGGGGCAGACATCAATTCACTCTTACACAAAGATCTTGTGGCTCTCTTTGACAAGCAAGGGTGTGAATTTATGGAACTCATAGTTCACCATAACAAATAAGTTCATTGACAAACTAACTACAGAGGTTACAAGGTTAAACGACAGTATTGTCAATGACAAATCATACCAGGACTACAAACCCCCCCATGGACAGGTACTTTGCAGTATAGAACGAAGTATTGCAAAAATTAAGGGATATTAAATTCTACCTGTGCTATTTCGATGACATTTTCCTTATATGGGGAAATAATGAGGCTACATTAAACAACTTTCTACAGTATATTAATGAAAGTACAGAGTTCCTTAAGTCTACATGCCAATACAACAAAAACAAGATGACATTTTTGGATGTTATGCTTAGAAAGAATTATGGTTTGGGGGAATATGTAGCTAGTATATACAGGAAACCAACATATTCCAACATGTTACTCCACTTCACCAGCTGCCACCCCTTTAAACAAAAAAGGGCAGTGGCAAAAGGCCAATTGGTTAGAGTGATCAGAATGAACACCTTAGATGAAGACTAATATAAAGAAGTGGATACCCTAGTAGGGATGTTAACTAGAGGAGGTTACCCACCAGAATTATTAAATAGGTTAACATTAGAAGTTACATCTAAAAGAAAAAAATGGATTTTATCAACCCATTTTGACAAGGAACTTACAAAATAAGGTAACCACCAGTACTACTAGAAATCATGGTAATCATAAAAAATATCATAATGCCTTCATTACCAGTTTTTCTTTTGTTTTATTATTAATGGTTCATTTACAAAGATTACTGTGCATGACAACCACATGAACTAATTTTAATAGCACAACAATTAAAACAGCATGTATACTAGGGCATGAATTAATGAAAATATATACTTTTTTGGGGGCTGTGTATAATAGGGGAATGTTGCTTTAAAATTTTAAAAGGATCACATGACCAGTGAAGTTTATTTAAATGGCTCTGGAACTGTTACAACTTGTATCTGATGAAGTTTTAAAGGGTTTAAAAATGAAAGCTCTTATACGCTTACTGGATTTACTGTATTTCTTGGATTAAACCTGTGTTTTACACTTTTTCTGGATTGTATTGCACTTCTCCGCTGTGGTGCAGCGGTAGCATTGTTGCCTCACAGCAAGAGGTTCTCCCGTATGATTCTCGGCTGGAGTGCAGGGAGTACTTTCTGTGTGGAGTCTGCATGTCCTCCCCGCAGTTTGGTAGGCATTTGAAAGACATGCATAAATGGGTGTGCCTTCACTGAAGGTTGAACGTCGAGCTGGCACCTCGGCGTTCGTGAAAATCTACTGCCAATCATTAGTGGACCGGAGTTCCGCTGTGGCGACCCCTAACCGGGAAAAGCCGAAAGACAACAACAACAACTGCACTTCTTGAGCAACATTTGAAGTTTTTACAGCTTGGTTTTGGTCAATTTGACTTCCAGCAACAAGTATTTCTTAATTAAAGATCCCCACTCAGCAGCCTGTAGGAGACTGAATACAGAGACCAAGCCTTTAGGTGATCAGTGTAGGACAGGGTATTCATGCCTTGAATTCTTCTAGTGAGAAACCTTTGTGCAAAGTCAGTTGTTCTGTTACCATCATAAGTGAGTTATTTTTTTAAAATCTTACTTGACGTTTGGGCCTTCCTCTTCCTCAAATTAAGTTGAGATGTATGAATTTCCCAAAGTTCGACATATTTTTGGTTTGTCACATAATTTGTAGTTTCCTGGCCATTCCTAGAGTGTTGCAGTCAGTAAGTAATAACAGACATTATTTTCTACTAATGATATTTATTTATTTATTTAAATTTATTTGTCCTTTGTTGACTGGGTTAGTCCGACTGGGCAGATGCCAATTTTCAGCGGAGACCCAAGGAGAAAAGCTCCAAAAGATAATCACATGTAATATGTAAATAGTATGTTAAGTATAATGGTGTTAACAAACAGTTTAACAGTAATTACTAACAGTTTCATCCTAAAACATAGTCACAATGGAAGTATAAACTTGCAGTACAACAATAAGTACAATACAGTTTCTTCCAGGAACTAGTCAATAGTGCAGTTGCTAGCAATTATGAAGCAGGAAGTAGGTAAAAAAAATAAAAAAAATGCAACAGTTCAACAGGACAATATAGCTTTTGTATAATAAATTTTAGGGTACAATGGAGAATAAGAGAGTGAAACATATTGTTTGGAAGGAAGGAATTAGGGAAGAGGACAGGTAGATTAAGTCTGGTCAGTGCAAGAGCTGATCCAAGAATTTGGTAGATAGTCTTTTAAAGTTTTTTTTAAAACAGTTTAAATTAGAGATTGATCTTAAAAATAGTGGCAGTTTGTTCCATGCATTGGCTGCTGAGTAATTATAGAGAAGTTTGCCAATGGTTTTATTGGGTTTGTAGATCTGGAGGAGGAGTTGGTCTGAGCTGCAGAGTGTATGGTTAGGAGTATAGGGGGTGATGAGTGCTGATAGAGCAGGACATGAGTGTGGTTGGTTTAAGATCAAGTCAGTCAGGTGTAGCTGAAGCAGAAGGAGTTGATGGAGTAGTTCTAGCCACTGTAGTTTTTTTTTAGTGATTAGCAGTGGTGTGAATGGTAGGGTAAATTAGTGGCAAATCTAGCAATTTTATTCTATGTATGTTTAAGTTTAGTCAGGAGATTTGTTTGAAAGTTCATAAGGACTAGAGCAGCATCTAGTAGGGTGGGTAGTAGAAAGGCTTGTGGTAGTGAGAGTTTAGATTCATTTGTGAGGATTTTTTGGTTTCTGTAAAGTAGGCCCAGTTTTTGATGTCTTTTTTATGCAGTTTTGGATGTGAAGATTGAATTTAAGTTGGTCATCATTAATGTCCCTTAGTAGTTTACCGTAGGGTTCATCTTGATACTTGTGTTATTGAGTGAGGAGACAGTGAAGGTAGATTTGATGTGTTGCAGAGATTTAGGAAGGAAAATGAGGAGTTTAGTTTTATTAGGGTAGAGTAGGAGTTGGTTGGATGTTAGCCATTTTTCAACTGAGTGCAGAGAATCTTGGGTAGGGGAGAGTAGGTGGGGGAGACTTTCAGAGATGGAAATTATTGTAGAGTCATCAGTGTATTGTATTAAAGAGGAATGAGGACAGGAGAGATAGAGGTTGTTAGTGAAAATGTTAAATAGTAGGGGGTTGAACGATGGAGCCTTGGGGAACCCCAGTTTGGACTGAGAGGAAGGAGAAGATTCAGAGAGCCATCTTACGGACTGAAGTTTGTTGGAGAGGTAGCTGGAGAACCAGGCAATAGCCGAGTTGGAGAGATTAAGACTCGATAGTTTGGAGAGAAGTAGATTGTGGGAGACAGTGTCAAAGGCCTTAGAGAGGTCAAGGAATAGACATGGGACTAATTTATTGTTGTCTCAAAATCTAGAAGTAGTCTGTGTAAAAGATATTAGTGCTGTAGATGTGCTGTGGTTAGGGTGAAAGCTGTGTTGTGTAGGGGTGAGGAGATTTTCCTGTAGCAGATGAGCAAGGAGCTGTTTATGGATGCATTTTTCTAGAATCTTTGATAGGGGAGATAGAATAGGCAATAGGTCTGAAATTACATATGCAAATCTGTTTATTATATCAACCATTCAGTTATGCAAGAGCAGTGTTTAGAATGTGTCCCTGACTTTGAGTCTTTGTTTCTACAATATATTTTTGGCTTTTTCCCTGATCCTTTCAGTAAGAAATCAAGAGATCCTTTTTTTTTTTTTTTTTTTAAGAGCGGAACATCAGACAAATTAATTTTAAATGCTGGGACTGTCTAGAAGAAAATTATTAAATGCTGTTTGCACATTATTCTGTTTTTGCAGGATTACTGTGATTTGTGTGAAGCAACTTAGATTCGTGGAAATCTGAAATTATTACATAGCCATCACAATCAGACATCTGAAGTGCAAACAGGAGTGGCAATAACTGTTGGTTGAGGATGGGAGCTGTCTGTGGATGGAACTGACTAAATTGAGCAAGGAACAATAGAGTCAAACAGTCACTGATTTAGTTTGGTGTGTGTGTGTGGGGAGTGAAAGTAACAAGTTAGCCATTTCTTTCACTTTTTCATCAGAAGTGTCAGCATTGCACATGGCAGATGGCTTTCTCTGATCTGGCAGGAGCAGGATGTGTGTGAAAGTATCTGATCATTAGTACAGTGGTGTGGTAAGCAGCTTTGTCATCTAACAGCACATAGCCTTGGTTCAGATCTTGTTTGTGGCTTCTTCTGTGTGGTGTCTGCATGCCTTTGTTGTGTCTGTCTGGGTTTATCCAATGGTCTGGTTTTCTCCAACACCAAAGATATGATATACATGGCATTCCTCCAATTTTTGTATAGGTACGTGTGCACTGTGTGTGTCTTTGTGCATCTTTTTTTTAAACAAGAAACATCTTTATTAAATTATCATATATGACATAGGCAATCATACATTTATATAAATGAAAACAAACCATGTTGACATAGTTTTAGTTACAAACATTATACATTACTTATAATATATCCAATCATTGTCAGTCAAACGTATTACATACATCGCTCATTCAAATCCTACCTTCTTTTAATCTTCATTCCTCCTCTGCATGTACTTTTCCCACAATTTCCATTTTTCCTATACAATTTGCTCCTACCCTTTTTTTAAAGATCCCAATTCCAGTTGTTTTATCTCTGTCACTATATTCACTACATCTACTAAAGCTGGTTTAGACTTTGATTTCCATTTTCTAGTAATTACTTTTTTTGGCAGCCACCAGAATTAGACTCAGGAAGGCATTACTATGTCTAGACAATTCCAATTCTGTATCATAGCTCACAAAATCATTTCCTTATCTATACCAATTTTCTAACCCACTATCTCTGACAGAGTAGTAGTGTGCCAGAAATCTTTAAAGTCTACCAACTAATTACACTCCCAGAAAATATGTTCCCAATTACCTCTTTCTTCTCAATCACACCTCTAATATTTGTTGTCTACCCGAGGAAAAATTTTGGAGTCTACTCGGGGTATAAAAATACATATGTAAACACTTCCAAGCAAAGATCCCATGTCTTCTACAATGTCTTTATGCATCTTGTGACAGACATGACTTTCAGGGGCAGTGACTCTGCTTCTGTGTTAAAAAATCACAGATTCTTATCTGTGGACATGTACAATATTGTAACCTTATCTAGTCTAAAACTGTCCCTACTTAGAGGTGTGCACAGAAGGTCATTGTAGCTTCTGTGTAGGGCTGGGAATAGTATGGTCATTATTTATTTAACTCATTAGCACCTATGTGGTGTGGAATGTCACAACTCTTGAAGCTTCCACACAACATGCATTCCAGAGTACTTTCTGAAAAATAAAACTTAAAAAGCATAAGATAAAAAATGTAAATGCTTTGTAAACAGTAAGAGCTATTCAAACTATACAAATAGCAGTGCTATCGGTAAAAGTATTCTTTACAGTAATAATAGTCAGTAAATTTATAGATCTTCCATAAATGTTATAATACAATTTAATTCACTCAAATCCTGAATTATATTTTTTGTTAAATTTTCACAAACAAATTGTCATATTTTGGAAACTGTAATACCTAGACATATATTGTTAGAACATTATCTTGGAAACTATAATACCTAGACATATGTTGTTAGAACATTTTTTTGTCAACCACACATAATATTTCACAAAAAGAAGTTCCTCTATAAGTGCATTTTATTAAAATCTTTACAGAAGTATGAAAGCAGATGCTTAATTATATAATTAATATAAATAGCATTGAATATCTCTAAAGTTGTATATCTTACAATGCAAGTATTAAATATTGTTTTCTTAAAGAACATCTAAAGTCTCAACTTGTAAGTCACTTGTTTTTCAGTTATTACATACATATGGAAATATTGTTTATTTTTATAACTAATAACAAACAGCAAGCAATATATCAAGAATAATCTAAAATAAATGGACACTGACAATGAATTTTCCTGTCTCTACATGGCGTTTCACACCATTCCCCTCAATAACATGTAGGGCTTTCAGCCATGAACATATGAATAAGTGACAAATTAACTGATTAATTTATTTACTTCAGACATCCTGGGTTGACATTCTTAGTGTCATTTTGTTAATTACTCTTTACACTTTCTAATAAAGCCTTTTATTAGCTGACAAAAGTACCTCACAATGAGGATCCTAGGCCTTAAACACATGTCCTTTATGGACAGACTCAAAAAACTCCAGCTATTCTCTGTCTCCTATCATCTACTAAGAGGCGATCTTTGCTTGACTTACAAAGCCATATCTGACCCAGTTCTGTTAGAAATACTACATCTAAAGAAATCCCAGTCCCTCCACACTACACACTCCAGAGACCTCAACCTCATTACCACAATCAACAGAACATGCTGAAGGGACAGGTTTATAACCAAGAGACTGCCCGTGCTCTGGAACAGACTTCCCATACATGTCAAGCAGAGCACCTCACTGGCCCTCTTCAAGAGAAATCTTGATGAGTGCATGGGGAATAGAAAGTTCACCCCGGGGATCACTCCAGTGGCTCTACTTGATAGAGGCACTAGGAACTAACGACAGACGGAACAATCCCAGGGCACTCCTGTGAGCTAGCCTTGTAAAGGCCACAGGGCCATTAGCATAGTACACACCTATGAACCTATAAGTGACTTGGTTAAAAAAGACAAACCTTCAAAAAAGTCTGAACACCATAAGGAGCTATGGGTGAGAAGTAGAAATATACATAAATAGTGTTATAGACTTGAGTGTGCTTTCGCTGAAGGCTGGGCGTCGAGCTGACACCTTGGCACCTGTAAAAAATCTACTGCCAATCATTAGCAGACTGGAGTTCTGCTGTGTCGACCCCTAACCAGGAAAATCCAAATGAAGAAGAAGAAGTGTTAACCTCCCCCCAAATCTCAGAGGTATGCACAGAGGGTCACTACGGCTGGTCTAGAGGCAGTGCACTCTTAAAGAGCATCAAGTTCAAATGAACTGATGTATTCTCTATTAAATATTCACTTTCCTCAAACTAAAACATCAGACACATGTACGGGTGGTTATTTTTAGTGTTCAGAGTAAAAAAGCATGCTGTTGTATAAACCTGTGAGTAACAGCTTGGGCAATGCTACTGTGTTCTATTTGATCTTTCAGTTTATTTCGAATCTGGTATCACAGGGGTACAAAAAAGGTTGCTGTCTTTTCGGGATAGGGAGAGGTTGCTGTATATATATATATATATATATATATATATATATATATATATATATATGTGTGTGTTTGTATATATGTTTAACAGCAACCACTCAGAATATATTGCTGTGGCAACATGTGCATTCACGTCAGTCTAACAACAAAGGGGTTACACAACATGTGACTATCTTTTGTTGGAGAGGGAGGCAGACATAATTCCCAGATATAACATGAATATCCTTGCAGACATAATTCCCAGATATAAGATGAATTTCCTTACAAACATTTATTGTGAGCTTCTGTTTTATCAGGTATGACATCTTTTCTTAAAAGAAAATAATAATAATAACAAATTTATGTTTGTTTTTTTTTCAGGCCCCCAGTGGATCAAAAAGTTAGAAAAAGCATTTATAACCCCATGGCTTCTCGGGAGCCTAGCAGTTCCCAGACCTCCAACTTAGAGTATTTTTTTCTCCACAGTTATTATAGTGCTGTCTATGCCACAAAGGTTGTGTTAAAGGATTCAGGAAAAGGTAAAGTTGATGAGTACAATGGAATTTCTTTCCTTGGTCATGATTTTTGTTTAGATCATCACAAGGTCAAAAAGCTTGAGAAGAGTGTGCCCCAGACCTCTGTCTTGAATCATGTTTTCTGCATAGTTATTACAGTAGCATCTGGTCCATTTAAGGTGTATTAAAACTGAAAGGATGCATGAAAAAGCTGAAGAGTGAGACAACATGTGCAAACATTTAGGAAAAAAATCATCTGGAAAATGTGATGATGTTATGATGGAGGGTGAAAATGCTGTGGGATGGAGAACTGGAGGATATGTGAGTGGGACACCATGGAGCCCTTACACCTAGGATGCCATTTTAGCTAAGGCCAGTCTTACCTAGACTACCTTACTAAGGTAAGAATCTAAGAGCCCAAGTTATTAAGTATTTTATTAACATCACCTGAGTTAGCATCAGTTGGTGCTGACTGCTGAATTAATAAGTGCATTATGTAATTTTGTTCAGTGTAACTAAGTAAAAAAAGTGGTAGAAATTTTTTAAAGAGACTTAGTTTGTGTTATTTTCTGTGATGTGGCCTGGGAATTACTTACTCTTTGTGAGCTGTAGCCCCCGCCTAAAATGATGCCGAATACTGAGTTTACATTTTAGAAGCTGCTATAAGAACTCTTGAAGTAGCGTACTGAGTTGTCAACATTTTTCATCCTGACATTCTTTTGATGTAGGTTTGTATGAGGAATTGTAAATTAGGTAGTAAGATAATTTTATTATAGTCAGATTTAGTTTTGAAGGAGATGTGTATATACGAGAACATTGCTGAATGAGTTGTATTATTCGAATAGTAAGTGTGTTTGGAAATCTGAACAGGTAGACTGCACTTCAAACCCATACACCCAAGAACTGAAATGATGCAGGGGCCCTATTTAACTCTAGTATCAGTTTGGATACATTTGACAAAGTAAGTGTTTGCTAGTTAAAAATTAAGCTAGATGAGTGAGAGAATATTTCAGCGATTTGGAAATGTGCATCAAAAATGTTTAAAGTGTAATAAAGAATGACATGTCATAATTTAAAAGTGAGACACTTTTTGTTACTGAATCTCTATTATTTTAAGAAAAGTATTCCTAATATTCTGAGTAAATGGCTGAAGGATCAGAGCATATACTAATGGAAGCTTTGGCCACTGTAGTTTGTTCTTCCATTGGTGTTAAACTGAGTAGAAATACATATTTCTATTTTAGCTAGTGTATAAATCATTCTATATGGAGATGATAATACTAACAATTTCATCTATTATGTGACTGTGTAAAGCTTTAGCTGCAATTCAAGAGGAGAGTTGTCAAGTCCATGTTTAAATTAAGTGCATTGCATTGTCAGGTCACCAGACCTCACATACTGCTTTTATTATTCTTCATTGATAAACTTGCGTATCAATTTCAAATAAAATACTCTTTCCTTTGTAAAGTTGAAATGAGTGGAGTTTATGTCAGTATCTGAAAAATCATGACTTTGTGGCTGTCTTTACTTGGTATACACCATAGACTTTCAATTTTTTAAGAGAGTAGCTTTGTTTTCAGGACACAGTGTAACCCCTATGCAAATTTTAAACAAAAAGGCAAAGTTACTGCACTGAGCTTGCATTAGAACTTAATGTGCTTACAATGTCGTATTTGTTGAAGTATTAAGTAGTAGGGTTTCCATGCTCAGCAAACACTGAAAATATATAAACTGATAAAACACGCATTTAATGAGAGTATGGAATTTGTAATCTCAATTTTATTTTATGAGCCCTTTTTCTAATTCTCTTTTTGGCCCATTGATCTTCCACCAACCTTCAGGCCCCAGTGCCTGACTGTATGATTCATTTGTTCTGCTTCCTGTCATCTGAAGACACAGGGCACGGAAGGTAAAAGTCAGGATAGACTGTCAAACTGCAAGGAGTCAAAGGAGATTTTCGCTTCTGCTCCTAACCCCATGTTGCTTGCTTGATAGGTGAAATTTATTGACTCCCCCATTCAGGGGCACACTTCTGTATGCCCACTGTGACATCCTACAGAATGAAGTTCTGCCTGGCAGCATCCTTCCATCATGCTGTGCCTTCTCCTACAGGGTGTACAGCTGTAATCTAACCTGCAGGTGTTACTCCTGCATATACACACAAAAAAAAAAATCCCACTTGCTCCCACTGCATTTGGATGAGATGACATTAGTCACTCCCTACGACTCTGACTCATTGTCTCTCCCAATTTTTTAAGCTAATTATCAAATCCAGCTTCTTAGGGCTGTAGTTGGGGCTTTATCCAACACACGAGCTTTTAGCACAAGAAAAAACATGCTATACTTTTTAAAGATGTCTGAATATGAAAAACTAGACCGTCTCATGCTTTTACTAGTTTATCTCCCCTTCCCTACATTACAGAATGGATAATAAACCATAGCAAGTATAGGTTTACACTATGAGTCAGTGAGCATAGTAAAAGATGCTGCTGCACTAATGCTCTTTTCAGTTTAATTGTCTGACGTGAATTTTATAGTATACAAGTAATGGATCAAAGTTAAATAAAAAACTACAGCTGATGCCGCAGTTTTTTTTAGTCAGATATCAAGTTACTAGCTGCTCATAACTAAGGAAAAGACATTATGAATACATCTGGCTGTGGAATTAAACTAGATTACACACAGGCAAGAATACAACACTTGGGGTCACTGGCATTATAGGAGTGATTCCATTCTGTTTTATCCTCCAGATTATAAGCCACTATTAAGGAAAGCTGCCCATTTTCCCTAGCCGCAACAACGTCAGAGGCTTACTAAACACTGATGCTGTATGAGCTGATTCAGGCCACACAGATTAAAGCCTAAACGAAAACAATTCTCAAAAGAAGTATAGTCTGCAGGCTACATAGTCAATTATGAAGCATGTTTTTTTTTTCTTTTTCCATAGGCATTCTGAATAGTTTAAAGCAAGAATATGGCCTCTCATTGCATCAAGAAACTTACTTGTATGATTCATTTGTTTAATTCATGATTACTGGAGTATTTTTTCAAAGAAATCATAACTTCCAATGGAGAGCAAGAAAATACCAGTCATGTACAGTCACAACAGAGTTTCCTTTAAAAAGGTCAGATCCAGAGCATTGATTGCAAATTAGCTTTTAAATATGAAAGCAAGCTAGACTTACTTTAGCTGCCTAGTAACCTTCTTCCAGAAAGCATAACCTGAAATTTCTGCATTTTCTCAAACTTTATTTTGCCAACCCCCAACCAGTTAACATTTCCAAATGTAAATGCATCTATAAACAATGCCCCCGTATAAACTAAAAATATTTACAACATTTCTATCCACTTTTAGAAGTGCATTGCTGCCTGTAAGTACAATGCGCACAGATCTTTGTTACAGAAATTTGTTTAGACATACCCAGATGTTCTGGACATAGTGGGCCATAATGTTTGTGAGACAGCTCAGGAAAACTTATTTGAGCTCAGCACATATGGCTGTTTGCAAAACTGAGATTTCCTGAACTTTCTTCCTGAAAACACACCTAGAAGTAAACAGAGGAGCATACCTCTCTACATTTCAGCTTTCAAAATCTTGGCAGAATACAATCAAAATTATAGTAGAGTTTAAAATCATAGCACTCAAATTATGAACATCCATAACTTTGCCCCCCCCCCCCCCCCATCTATAATGAGTACACAGAGTTGTAAATTTAATTTACCTTTTACCAGGTACAACATTTAACATTTTTGGTGCTAAAGGATGTTTAACCTAGAGGATTATGATCGGGTCAGTGATCATAACCTTGAATTATGTATCTGAGACATGGATGCCTAGAAATACTCCTTGATAGTGAAGCTCAAGAGTTGAATCTTGGCATTTATATCATGAACACATAATTCAAAGTTATGATCCTTGTACCTTGTGTCTGTGAGGTAAACACACTGACATCATACCAATCCAAACACATTGGTAAATACAAGGCTATCTGCTCTTTCAGGCCAGTTTATGCCTATCCAATTTCTCTTCAGTGGAGATAATTAAAACTTGTACATTGAGCCTAGGAGATAAACAATTATGCCACCTCCCAACACCAAAACCATTTGCCCTGGTGAGGGGCCTAGGGACAGCAACATGAATAGGGCAGAGCCATCTTTTTTACAGTAGCTGTCCATCCACAATGAATCATGTTATATCTCCAAAAGCTCCCAGCAAAGGTGAGAGCTGATATCTCCCCAGTACATCCTATGTCTGCCCCAGGACCTTCAGCCAGTAGAGAGTGCCTAGTACATGTCCAGTGGGATGCATATGGGGAGTATCCTTGCTAGGTGCCCACAGTTCTACTCCAATATCCTGCTTAATTGCTAGACTCTTCACTCTGTCAAGGAGTTGGAAGTTAGTCACCCTTCAAGGAGCCACATTTCTGCCACTTTTATCTGTAATCTCATCCTCTTAGTTATTATGTTAAGTTTGCGGTTGTATGTAAAGATTTATTTTTATTGTATTAGCTTATTTCTCTTTCATAATTTTAATTTATATATTAAATCAGTTTTGTTGCAAATTATTTATTCCTTCTTTATATTTACTTTTTTCTCTTCTAACCTAACATTGCTTCCACAATGCCTATCTGTTTTTACCATGAAAAGGATCCTCAGACCAGTGTTATTTACTCTTTTTACAAGACTGTATTAAATATGATAAAGAAAGAAAAAATACTGGAATTCCCTTGCACTTGTAGTAATTGATGTTTTACAGTGTATTAAAGGTAAATACTAGTTAAGCAAAAGATAACCATGAAGAGAATGAATTTCTGAAGTTGAGGAGTGTCCTTCAAACAGCAAATAGGAGAAAATGCCAATAGCTTATCATACTTGGAAATGAAGTGCAGCCACACGTGCAGAAGCAGTGTGGTAAATACAGTAAAAATGTAAACAGACAAACCAACATGTTCTTGCCAAAAAAACAGTCACGTTAATAAGATAAAATCACCAGAGACTTGCGCTTTCGCCTGCTAAAATCTAGGCATCATCAGAGTCAAATAAGTAATCATAACAGTCACATTAATAGAAAAAACAGATTGACATAATTTCCTGGAAATTAATAGAAAAAAAACAGACTGACATCATTTCCTGGAAATCATGTCAGTCTGTTTTTTTCTATTAATGTGACTGCTGTGATTTTTTATTTGACTCTGATGATGCCTGGCTTGTACTGACATGCTAGCTGTCTGCTCCTTAGAAAGTGTTTAGCACTTACAGAGGTACACTGAGGTCTTCATGTTTTCAGTAAAACCTTCCAAAAATCTTTAAAAATCATACATGTGTTTATACTAAAAAGTACTTGCAAGTATTTAATATTTAAATAATATTTTTAAAATTTTTCTGAGGATCTATAACATTTTAGAACAGTTCCTAAGACTGCAGTGCCAACTTTTGTTTAAGATAATTTTTACATCCTTTAGATGCCAGATAATACCTAAACACTGTAACCATTATTGTCCTGGTCCCCTTCAATAAACACATCACACCAAATAACATTTGACGACCTTTGTTAAACTTCTATAACTTTGATTACCAATTTTATTTACAACTGGACATAGTATAGTTGATTCTAAACACAGCATAAACATCCTTGTAATATTAATCAAGACAGCGTACCTGCTCGTCCTGCCCGGTAAGCAGCGTCCATACCTTTGCTCACTTACTTTACTTATAAGCCTCCTTGTAATGTTAATCCGGACAGCGTACCTGCTCATCCTGCCCAGTAAGCAACATCCATACCTTTGGTCACTTACTTTACTTATGAAGCAGCGTCCCATCTCACTTCATAAACCATTCATCAAATTACCAACCAAATAAGCAGCATCCTTACCTCCGTTTGCTTACCTATTCAGCAAACGTCCTCCAGCTGCTCATTTCCTTTCTACAAATCCTTGGAATAAACCTCCACACACTAGAGGGGGAACAGAAGAGGGCAAGCCTATCCCTCTTCTCCGCCAACCAGCCTGACCAGGCTGTTCCCCCTCCCTTCTACCCAAAATTGTCCAACCAATGACCTCCCCTAAAGAGAAGGGTTAGGCCAAACATCATTCGGTGTGCCTGTCATCTGTAAAGTACCTTAGAACCCCGTCATCAACCCCACGCCTTGATGTACTAACACTGGAATGTGCCTTAATGAAACTAAATAAAGTAGGATTAACCATGACCCCACTGTACCACCGAAACCTCTACTCCAAGAGAATATATTCCCTTTAGTTTGCTTCCCTCAAGCCACTAACCATGGCTCGACATTTCCGGAATGACAACCTATAGACATAACAAGTGCCACAGAAACTGTAACCCCTTGAACACAATCCTGCAGCCTGGTCAAAGAAAACCCTTAACAAGTCTCGAACCCAGGACCCTGTCAACTATAGCATCTCACACTAGCCCATCAAACTACACAGCCCTGGATGTACAGTAACCTAATTACTGCAGGGAATAGCCTAACTCCAAAACCTTAATACCCTAATACTAAGATCCAGAACCCCTTGACATAGTTCCTGAAAACTCACCTAAGCCCAACAATGAAATAATCTACGTGCCCAAACATAAACACCACCAGTGCACTCATTAAGCCCTCTAATATGTAAAGAGAAAGCTCCAACTTATACCCACCTATTCCAAATTACAACCGCAGTGCTCCAAGAACCCATCTTTAAAATCTTCCTCCATCAGGGCACTGATGGTTGCTCACTCAGCATTCCCTCATCTATGACCACATTGTGCACCACCCAAAGGATCAGGACATCCATTTAAGCAGCCTCCATCCTCTTTCGAGACCCCTTCATGCAGGACACTAACTGATGCCCACTCCAGTTCCATACTTCCTCGATCTGCAAAAGAAACAAGTTAAGCCACTTGCCTTTACAAAACTGAAGAAAGATGAACCTCCATCCCTATCTCCCATGTCTATGCATCAAACATAAAACAAAGATGGGCATCTGACCCTTGAACTGTTATTTTTATGATATTAATATATTTACTGCAATTTTTAAATTTTCTAAATATCTCTATGACCAAGTAACACTGACAAGACTCCTTAGTCTCATATGAAAGCTCTCAGCTAGCTGAATAAAATGCCACTGACAGTATGCAATCAACTCGAGTGGTTGATAAGATAAGATATTGTAAGTTGTTAAATATTACAAACATAACAGTTACTGAGTTTACTGTGACCTATGAAATGCCATTTAAGATCTAAAACCTAAAGAATACTACCACTATAAATAATTTATGCTGAAGAGTTTCCATTCCTGCTTGCCATTTGAATTCCCCTTGTTGGCCTTAATGAAGATTAATATTTCAATCAAGTCACTAGATGGCCTGCAAGCATGTGAACAGCAACGACAACTTACCTCCACACTGTGGAGAACCCATGCAATAAAACAGGAAGATAGTAAATCCAAGCTTCGCTAGGACAACAGGGCAGTCACATATGCTGTGCCCTTCAAACTTTCTTCATAACTGTGATAAGAAGCAATTCTGTTTTTCTCCCAAGTCAAGACAAAATACTCGGTTCACCAAATGACAAGGTGTTGTGTCAGGGACATTATTATATCAATGCCTAATTGTAGTAATTTATCGCTTAGTGTCCTATGTATAACTGTCACTATGAAAGTTAAAATAACTCAGCCCAAAACGCCAAAAGCGCAAAACTCCCCTTTTACCCCATCCTTCTGAAGCAGTACTGCTTAACATTCCTGCACAGCAAACTGATCCTGTAAAATTCTGTACATTTAATAGGTTATTCATACAGTAACATCCTTGTGGTAAAGTTACCTACTACCGAGCCCTGTCATCCCTGACCGAACATATAAATAACCTCTTAACTTGTTTTAAAATGCTTAATGACCTCGGCGTAAATAAAGTCACAATTAAAAAGACTTTGTTCATCCTTTGAGCAGCCATACACAATGTATGTAGCAAAATTATTGGGTGTTAACCCAGCAGCTTTTTTTTTTTTTTTTTGCTGGCACGTACCGCCCTCCCCCCAATAGCTACCACACTCACCCCGCATGCCCGGAAACAGCCGTTACTCACTGGTACCTCAAAGCTCACGAAAAACAACTGAGCCAGCCACCACAAAAAAAAAAAAAGAAAAAAATGCTAACAGGGCTGTTACTCACAGGTACCCCCAAGCCTGCGAAGCAACCACTGAGCCTTCTACCACAAACACTCCCACCAGGAGTCAGCACCCCACCACGCCAAGCCTTCTAAACCCAGTGAAAGAGCGAAACCCACAACCACTGCCCCGGCAGCACTGCCCAATGCCAAAGACTAGAGAAATTCCGAGTGTACCAGACCTGACTCTGCACTACCAGCAATGGCTGTGCCTGGCATGCCAAACATGCACACGCCCATCCTGCCAACAAACCCCACTCCATCAGCCAGGCCCACCATGGGCCTACGCAACAACAAACCAAAGCCCACAGGAAAAAAAAGGAAAAGAAGACCCCCATCCTCCTCCCAACCCCAAAAGATTACTAGGACATCAGGACCGGAGTTTGCATCTACTTTACAAGCGAAGATGAACTCCAGACCTCAAAAGCCACCATTATTTCCAACTCCAGTCACCCAGAAAACCAAAAACGATGCAAAGGGGCATCAGCAGAGCTGCTTCCCCATGCCCCACAATGACTCCAACATATATCACATAGCATCCCATAAACTTGGAAAGTTACCAAAACAACAGGAGTCCTCTCAGCATACACCTTCCAAAGGACACAAAGTCTGGAACACGAATGAGTCATGGCAGCACCAGGCCTTCGCAAGAATATCATCCGAAAGGCTTGTCTATGAAAATAAAGATCCAAGACAATGCTAAAATTATCAGATGGAAGGTATTTCATCATTTGATGTGCGGACCTCTTCAACTGATCCAATCTCACATTTGCAACATCATCAGTGTCTGCATGAATCACACCACACCAACATCCATAGGAGTCAATTATCTCCTCTTTAAACAATGGGCATACCTCAGTCTCACTACCAGATCCTTCCCTGAATCACCAAACAAAAGCATTCAAAGTCATTGCCTTCAGCGCTCATAGAGGCACCTGCTCTCATGCGACTCCAGTACATCCTGAGCAGGGGAACCACACAACGAATCTCCCTCCCACCAACAAATAAGCCCCCTCGACAAATGCACAAATCCCCCACTCTCCTTGACCAACACCTCCACAGCCAGTTCCACATGCTCACCAGCCAAGCAAGACAACCAGTCACAGACCACTGACGAAAGACGAAGCAAAACCTCCACCAAACTGCCTCCACTGTCCACATTCAGTCCTACTCATCACCGACACCATCTGCACAAGGCAATCCACCACCTGCAAGGAAACCAGGACAATCCAAGTCCCATTGCAAACTCCCCCCCCCCCTTTTTTTTTTTTTTTTTTTTTATTATACATTAACCACATTTTTTTTTTACATTAACCAAGACAGTCCCCATACAAAACTGCAGCTCCTGCCAAACACCCTGGCTCCCCACCACACCACCATACCACCGATCACACCTACACCAAGACAATTCCTAACTGACCACAGTCCAGGGCCTACCTGCACCACAATAACCCTAGGTCGTCATGGATGTACTTGCTGCAAGGACAGCAAGTTCACGCCAAAATGTGATTACTTACCCAGCTACACTTGTCTAAACCCTTTAAGCCCCTCCCCCACCCTTATCTGATTTCCTCCCAATCATCCCTCCCTCCATTTAACCATTTCACCTCCCCCACCCCCTTAACTCAATTAATATATCAGCCTAACCCCTACTGAAGATGTCCAAGGACAACTTGGTTTGTTACCAAACCTCATTTAGAATGGTTTCACAGACTGTCCACTTCTAGACTTTTTTTTTTTTTTGGGGGGGGGGGGTAGTTGTGTTCTCATCTTAAAAAGTGCAAAGGCTAGTATCCTACTTGTGGTTGCTGCAACACAAGATCAGAAACCACCTGCAATTGTTGAATTATTAGTCTAGAAATTAGGAGAATTAAGTATTTTGTAATTTTTCTTGTTTGTATCAGGTGTTGGTTAATGTAGCTGGTGTACTGGCAGCCCCTTGAAGTGGACAGGTGGGAATAGTCAAGTGTCACCATTGTTATGTTTCAGTTAATGAAGATGTGGTGAGACAGGATGCTGAAACTGTTTAAGTCACTATCATTTTATGTCTTAAATCCAAGGAGAAGAGAGAAGGAATCATTTATCTGATCTGCTATTAGATTTAGACTTTGCATGTTCAAGTAGCCCAGCTGACTTAGTGCTACCTGTGTTTAAGTGTTTATAGAATATTGGATTAGTGGCAGACACACACTTTCCTTCTTAATGTTTGGCACTGAAATACAGAAACTACTATATCTCCCAAGGAACGATCACCATCCCACCCACTAATGGTGAACTTTTCTTACCACATGAGAAGAAACCTCTGGAGAATCACCACAGCTTCATGTAGAAGTGAGCTTTCTCCATGGGTTATGACCTACCATCAAATGTATCATCACTTAGTAGGTTGGGATTGAGCAATGATGTGTGGATACTGCAAGTCTCCATTCCCAGGAACAAAGGCAGACATGACCCCATTCCCACCAGCTTAGATAGCTTGGTGACTGCACTCTGTTTGGGTCACCACCAGAATTAGATGAATGGTTCCATCCACTAGTAAATCATCCTTATCATTCCCCATGGAAAAGCTGATCAGGCATTGCCCCATCTTCCTTTCCTCTGGCCATTTCCAGCAGGTACCCGAGTTTCAAAATGACCTGAGGTGCCTGTGTTATAGTCAAGACTTTAACCTTTTGTGGTAGAAAAGCTAGACAGAAAACAGAAAGTAACGGAGAAATGCTCTGCAACATTATTTTTATATATATATGGAATTGCTCAGATGGGGCAGGAGGGCAATGTGGTCAAGAAGCTGTTCAGTAACCACAATACTGATAATGTCAAGACAGTCAAGTAGGCCCTTGTCTGTGATATGCTTGCTGGCTGTTCCACAGAATATGCTAAAGGAGAATGCCCAGTTTTGCCAGTGAAACAAGAGATGGAAACTTTGACACTAAGTTCGAAATTAGACAGCTTTGTTAGCAATTTCTTTGTTAGCAATTTTGGCTTAAAGCCAGTTCTTCTCCAGGCAAAAATGACTATGCACGCTTGTACGTTTATTGGTCGTGTTCTTTTTATTTTGTTGGTAAGGATAGCCCTTAATATTTTTCTCAGAGCTGAAAACCTCTGCCATGCCATCATTAAAAACAGAACCCACAGTGCCTCACTACCATAGTTAACATATAAAGTACTGTATTTCCACGCTAAATGCATCAAAACTTTGTTTTTACTTACTAGAAATCCAAGCTGTCCAATAGTACCAGCAGATGGAGGCACCTCACAATGAAAATTAACAGGTGATCTTGTAGTAGAACAACCATACTTTAAATATGAAGCAACTCCTCTAAAGTGGTAAGTTGTTTTGATTACCCATAATGCTTTGCAGTTGGATGTAAATAACTGCTCAGTACTGCCTTTACATTATTTTGTGGGTGTGGCTAAAGGAAAATACTAAGTAAACAATGTGCAGTGCTATAACAGAGGCTGTAAAGCACTCTAAACCATTTCCAAGTGCACAAAACCTAGAAAGATCACCTTGACTATCAAAGTCCATCAGTGCATAACCTGCAAAGTCTGTTTTACAGTTTCCACCAGATGTGTTTTTCATGAGGCTGTCAAGCAGACAACATATAACGTTCTCTATACTTTTTATTGTATCTTTTTTTTTACAAAATAGTCAGAAACAATTAATAATTGTGTCATTGATATCATGACGTGAATCTGTGACTTAAAATTGTATTCTAACCAAATAATTCACAAAGCATCTTAGTTTATTTGTATATGAAGGTATAAGATAAGTAACAAAGACAGCAGATTTAAACAAAATTATTGAGATGTAAAGAAACTAGGAAGCAGTAATGAAAGAGATGAAACAATAAAAAAAACTGTGAAATCTAGATATGGTGCTGCAGGGTAGGTCACAATTTTAAAATTAGCAGCAAAAATTAATAGTTGTATTCAGTCCTCAGAAGAGCTCTAAAATTTAATAATTCCCTTGATGTGAGAAGAAAGCAAATGGTCATGCCATTATTATTATTATTATTATTATTATTATTATTATTATTATTGTCATTATTATTATTATTATTATCATTATTATTATTATTATTATCTGATGCATAAATGTAATGAACAACTTGAAATGTTGTTTATATTTGATCATGAAATACACATCTTTATCTCTTAATTCAGGCAGCCATACTGATGGTTATTCAGGGAGGTCAGTGACATGGAATACCTTCCCTACAGTAAAGTAATCTTTGGCAGTATAGACTACCACTAAATGTTAATATTGTAAGGGCCCCTTATGTTGCATGACTGCTTAATACAGAGAAATTACAAGTCTGATTTAGTTCTGAAACAAAGTGTACCCAGGTGAAAAAAAATGTAAAATTGTCATACATCTTTCTGAAAATATTTCTTTTAACTGTGTAAAACTCAGGGAAGTCCATACATCATTCATATAGCCATCAATGTAGTGTTGAAATATAAGCTGAAGCTATTACACATAAGAGAAGGAAGTGAATTCTCTGTAATCCCTGCATTGATTGCAAATAATCCTCTTCACTTGACTTATATCTCTTATTTGACAAAATCTGTTATTGTAGGACTGAATCTTTTCAGACATTTAAGATATTGTGGGCAAGAAATTCTCTTAAATAAGAATAGTTTGAACATTTATATGCAAAAACTAAAGTATCAATTTTGCCTACTTTTGTTTAGGAAATTTAAGTTTAGTCATTTTTTTAACTATTTAAGCCTGTATCTATAAAACAATGGCCAGCCAAACAATAACTTTTTGTAAATCTTACTTCCTTCTTTTCCACATTTATATGTAAGAATATTTGCTGAACAGTGGTGGCTTGTGATACCGGACTGCAGGACTGACCCCCCCCCAGCTGTGAACCACAATGGTACAGTCCTACAAATCCTCCATACAAAGTGAATCCGGACTGCAGCCTTACCAGTCCGGATTCAGGAAGAAGGAAGCAGACTGCTGATCCCCCAGAAGTCTATGTGGTGCTGACTGCATAGACTGGACGGGGATCAGACTGCAGAGTCAGCAGTCTTGGAACATTCCCAGGAAAGAGCCGGGCATTCCAGCACGACTGCAGGATTACTGAAGCCGGTTTACTGTTATGATGCTATGGATTGATTCTACCATTACTGAAGCTATGGGTTTACCATTAGGATTGCAAGAGAAAGCTATGAATTTATTCAGGATGAAGAAGCTGTGGAGTAAGGTACTGTGTGTGTGTGTGTGTGTGTGTGTGTGTGTGTGTGTGTGTGTGTGTGTGTGTGTGTGTGTGTGTGTGTGTGTGTGTGTAAAATCCCACAGTTGGTTTATACTGCTGACTAGAGCGAACTCAGGATACCTGCTGGTGGTGGTTAGAAAATACCACTCTGTACCTTGGTGCAGGTACCAAGAGCCTGAATTCCCTATTCATCACCATTTGTGAAACTTTTGCAGATTTTTGCCGCATATTTTGTTCTGTTCTGTTCCTCATAAAATCTGTGGTTTCTGAATTTTTAATTCCTTAAATAATCGATGGTGCAGTGGTAGCATTGTTGCCTTACAGCTAGAGGTTTTCTGGTTTGATTCCTGGCTGGGGTGCCTTCTGTGTGGAGTCTGCATGTCCTCCCTGTGTTTGTCTGGGTTTTCTCTGGTGTCCTCCCATATTACAAAGACATGTGCCTGTGGTATTTCTCCCTGGGCCTCTGCTGAAAATTGGCTTTTGTTCCAAGTCAGACTTTTCTGGTTATCAAATGTTAAATAAAAAAAATTAACAGGCATTTGAATTTCAGACTTCATATTCTTCAGAAAATACATAGTAGCACAAAACCTTTTATTCTAGCAATGTTCTAAGTTTATAAGATGAATATTTGAAATTTGTCCCTATTTTTGGGGCTGTTTGGCTTCGTCCAGGTTTTTTGTGCTAAGGTTGAGAGCTATGGTGAGAACTGAATTCACTGAATATGTTTGAGAGCTGTATTCCCCAAGTACTGGCTTTGTCCAGGTGTTTTCTGATAAGAGGTTGACAGCTATGGTGAGAACTGAATTCACTAAATGGTAGCCATTTAAGTATCAGTCTTCCGCTCTTTCCCAAAACAGCTGATTTGGCATAGTTGTATGCTGCTCTGACTGTTTTGCACAGGGTCCTGCGTTCAAGACTTGGCAGTAAAATGCATGGTGGTAACATAGCATTTCATTCTAGCAACTTTCCAAGATTATACAAGCAATGTTTAAAATGTGTCCCTGGTTTTTGGGCTTTTGTCACTCCCCAATACATTTTGGCTTTTTCCAGATTTCTTGTGCTGCAAAGTTGAGAGATACAGCTGAGTGTCGATTAGATTTTACAAGGAGCTGAGAGCTGCAGGGGAAGAGAAGTTTAGTGCTTATGCTGAGACTGCTTGCATTGTTAATAACAGGTAGTATACTTGCTTTTGATGAAAACTGCGGTGGTGGTACTGCGGTAGCATTCTCACCTCACAGTAAGAAGTTGCCCTGATTGATTCTCAGCTAAAGTGTCTTCTGTGTGGAGACGTGCATGAATGGGCATACCTTTGTTGAAGGTTGTGCATCAGGGCTGGCAACTCGGCACGTAAAAATCTACTGCCAATCATTAGTGGACCGGAGTTCCGCTGTGGCGACCCCTAACCGGGAAAAGCCAAAAGACACAACATACTTGCTTTGATGCAGAAGGTTGTGAGTTCTTTTCCCACAGTATGTAGATGTATTGCTGATATTGTACTGTGTTGTAAACGCGGTGGATGCTGCCGTCTTGAGAATGTCCTCTTTGGCAAAGATACCTAGTAACTATGAACCAGTCCATTATTTGCCATCTATTCCCTATTGCAATATTACTAGCTTATCAATTTTTTTTAGTGTAATATAGGCAATTTATTCCTCAAGGGCAACAGGCACTTTATTTGTAGATGAAACAATGAAATATAAAGTTGTTTGCTAGCAGCAACCTCTTCATTAGTTACAGATCTTTTTAATGTGGAATTATTTAGATGACTTCTGTGGAAATTGTGCATATTTACTGATACTGGTGGATTGTAGAGGTTTGAGTAGACTTTTATGATGGAAATTTTCTCAGATGGGCAGTTTTGTCATTATTGGTGCATGCATTTTGTTTCATTGTTTACTGGAAAAATGTTCAAAACAATAAATTTCAAACATCCTCTAACAACTGTACTGTATTATACAAGGAATATAATTTAATGCAGTCAGGAAGGTGCTTCACAGAACACATGTATGTTTTGTGTGCAAGGGGTCTATCATTTGAAAATAGCCCAAAGTTAATCTTAATCTGCCACTAGCCAAATGTATTTTCTTTGAATGTGGGTTTTAATGCTGTTTCAATGAATGAGAGTTTCAGTGAGAGTTTCAAGGGCAGAGAAGTTTGAATGCTAAGTCTGTTTTCATTGTGAGACTGCATTGCTTTGTTTAGCAGATGTCTTAGTGTTTGTGTTGTAAAATGCAAATGAAGTCCAAATCAAAGCAGAAGTAAAGCAGTATGCACATTAGTGTTTATGGTAAATGGGGTAAAATAGCCAAGTAATGGTTCATTGAAATGGCTGCAGGTAGGAGGCTCCATTTGACCATGATTTTGTGAGGGGGAAGGGTGGCAAACTCAGAGACAGCCCTGGCTGAATGATACCTCTCAACATAAGTAATACATTTTTGCTTCTTATTTTTGGTTTGTTCCTCATAAAATTTGTGGTTTTCTGGCAAATCATTTAGGAATTAAGTCACTAAATAATGACAGACACTGAGTTTCAGACTTCATAACCTTCAGAAAAATGCATGCTAAATCAAAACCTTTTATTCTATCAACTGTCTCAGTTTATATAAGAGCAATATTTAGTACTGCTTATATGTTACCCCAATATATTTGGTCTTGTCCAGCTTTCCTGCATTAACAGGTTGAGAAGTGCATGCAAATAAATTGCTTTATAGAATTAGGCATATCCAAACCTCTTAACTGTCCTTGATTTTGGCTCAAAATGTTGCTTTTCCCCTAATAGTCCCATTTTGGAAGAAAACGTGGACGGTTTACAATTAATAAATAACTGTAATAATCAGAGTTATAGATTATTTTTATTTCAGAAATGCATGCAGATTATTTTATTTTGTCAGCCGCTCAAGTTAGCAGTACTAATATTAAAACAGTGTCCCTTGCTTGACAGGTTACCAGCTGTATTGTGTGGCTATTTTATATTTTTGCATCACATTTTTGGCTCATTTTTCATAAAATTGTGGGTTTTGGGCAAATTAGTGACAAATCATTAAAGACTGAAATTAGAAAATAATGACAGACATTTGAGTTTCAGATTTCATACCCTTCAGAAAATCCATACTGATGCAACACCTACTATTCTATTATCTTTCTATGTTTATAAGAGCAATATTTAAAATTGTCCTTATTTTTGGGCCTTTGTCCCACTTCTATGTATGGCTTTGACGAGATTTCTTGCTCTGAGGTTGAGAGGTATGACAAGTGTGCCAGGGCCATCACAGTCAGCCGGAGACATTTCAAATTGTGAGATACTTGTTGCATCCCACTCCCCCATGTAGTGACTCTGAATGTGTCCAAGCAAGGCAAGGAGCAGTTATGCAGTATAAATGTGCAGAGTATCCCCCCATCCAAGGTAGACACAAGTACTACAGTGGCTTTTCATCTGTCCTTGATTTTGCAGAATGTTCTGGTTTCTGTCATATTTTTATACTGTTGATTTATGTGTATTATTATTCAGAAAGTGCCTGTTGCTCTGTGTTTAAGTAGCAATTCTTTAATGACTATCAGGTAAGCTTGTCTGAGATTGTAAGATGCAAGTAAGCTTTAATAAGCATGCTGTTAAAGAACTGCCAACATTGAAAGCCTTTCTGTTGTTGCCATGCAGAGAATACTTACATAACTAGATAATGTATAAGCCTTGGGTACTGAAATGCATATGACAGTATTTGTAATAAAGGACAGGATTACATTATTTTAAGAAGCTCATTAAATTTGTTGGAGACTTGCAGTCATCTTTGCAGGCTTTACCTGTAAACTAAACAGAATGCCAATCTATCATGTGTGGTACATAGCCTGTATAGTAATCCTTTAAGCAATGTATATTGAGCTTGTTTCTTGTTTGCATTTCATTTTGCACTTTGAGCATGTTTTCCCCATAAAACAAGTAGACAGTTGTTGTCAGGCAGCATGTTTTTTTTTTTGGATAAGAAACATTTTTACAAGTGGGGGTATCACAGAGATTGCTACTTTCAGCATGTTACTTGGTACTTTAATAAAGCTGAATATAAATTATAATTAGAACTGCAGTGCAAAGAGAAGTGGTTTGAGTTGAGTGCTACTTGTTTTTCTTATACTTGATTTTGACTGGCATTCCAGTAATGTATTTAAAAAGTAATTAATTTTTTCATGCCTCACAACCTTTTTGTTTCCATCTAGATATTAAGTAAGCTGTCATGCAACCAATGCATTGAAATATTTTTTTTCTTCTACACTTCATTTTGTCTTGACTGGACTCTCTTAATGATGGTTTGGCACCCAGGGCAGCGTATTTAATTAAAGTTACAGTTTTTGTGGTTTTGAGCAAAGCCCTGCCCCTTTCTAGTTGGCCGCACCCCATCCCTTTGACCCCACCCATTCAGCTGTCTCCTGCAGCCCCACTCAGATTTGAAGTCACCAGCTGCCACTTTTGCTGAAATATGTATTTCTGCATCTTCTTAGGTTCATGACTCAGCACAAAGCTTATGGCCCACAGTTAACCCATGTTTCAATTTAAATATACCTATATAATCATATTATTCCTTTTTGAAAATGGCTATTAATATTAGTTAAAACATTCTGAATTTCAGATATGTCAGCAGTACTGCACCCCCATTAGTGTCATTGTTATGTTCATCAATGCTTTCATTATTTGCCACTAGCAAAGGACAATTAACAAGCCATGTAGATCAATGTTACACATTCTACAATGAATTTTATAATTTTTATAGTATGTCATTTGTATTCACATTGGACCATCAACATGGCAGTAACTGGAAACCACCTGTCTTCATCAGTACTTATCTAGTGATGATAGAGGTCCTTGTCTTCCCTTCCAAATGTGTCACTAATCAAAGGCCTTTATCACATTTTCCTGCCCCATTCTTAGTGAACAGAATCCATTTACTGCTTCAGTTTTATTAAGAATGTATGGGATCTTTAACCCCCAAATTATCTCCACAAATAAGTAAATGGTGTGCCTTGCCAGTCATCACTTGAGAGTGGAATCTGTGGCTCCATTGCTCTAGAAGCCATCACTTGTCAGTGAAATGTGTGGCTCCATTGCCATACAAACCATTTCTTCTCAGTGGAGTGTGTGGCTCCATTGCCCTGCAGGCATCACTTCTATATGGAATGCATGGCTCTATTGCCCTACCAGCCATCATGTCTCCGTGGAATCTGTGGCTCCATTGCCATAGCAGCTATCACTTCTCAGTGGAATCTGTGGTTCCATTGCCATAGCAGCTATCACTTCTCAGTGGAATACATGGCTCCGCCCATCACCTTGTTAGTAAGTGACCTGCTCTTTTTCCTTGTCAGCCCAGTGAATATCACTGAAGGTCAACCCCACCTTATTCCTACACTTAAAATTTCCTGCTGGCAGGAAAAGTATCATGCTTACCATAGCTAAACTATTACATTCTGGTAATATCTCCAGCCAGTCCAGTATCCCTAACTATTATACAGCATTATTATATAGTAGCTCATTTCTACCATGCTGGACACCCAGCTTGTCCTTTAACTAAGGCATGCTTGCATAACTATTTTGTTTAAGAATTATATAGCAAATATGTGACAGAGTGGGTATTACAGAGAAATAGCGTCTGCCTACTGGTGTTCTGAAGTTCAACATGCTTGGAAAAGGGGTTACCGCTGTTATGTTGTTCTGCATTTGTTGTATTATTAGTATATGTGGCTTTTATTTAATATTTCTGATGTAAAACAGTTAATCTGCCTGATATTTGAAAGCTGATGTTATAAACGTAATTTGGGAAGGTATTTGGCAAAGTATAAATTACACGACAACTTGATGGGCAATTTGTGCAATGCATTCAGTACACACACATACATATGCATGTGCATGCAAACAGCACACACACATACTCCCCCAAAGAGATATTTGTGAACACATACACACTTAAACAGACTTAGAAAAAGAGCATGAGAGAGACACACGCACGCACGCACATACACACACACATACATACACACACACACACACACACACACACACACACACACACACACACACACACACACACACACACGCACACACACACACACACACACATAAACAGGCGGGCATTAACAGTTTTTTCTACCTGAAATGTTTTGTGCAGTTAATTTTGTCATGCCAAAGACATTGCTTAATACACACCTAATACATTTGAAATTCAGTATTAAAAAAACTTGATATAAAATGCGTAATGCAGTACAGTACAGAAGGCAGACTAACCACTAATGCATCCAGTGTATGTGGAACTGTATAGAGTGAACACTGTGCTTTCAGGCTAATAAATGTTTGGATGTCCTTGCATTGCATTGTGTAGGGAATCACATTGTGCTTCACCAGTTGCATATTTAGGGGAGGGTCAACTTCTTTTTGTGTGCATGTGTTATGGTAAAATCTGCTACAGAATAATTTAGCTGGCAGATATCCTTATAGCTTCAGACACTCACAGTTCATTAAATTCAGCTCCTATCCTTTAAAGTGTTTGATAGATTTTGTAGTTTACCAAATCACTATGTGCTTCATCCACATATTTTGATGTATGGGGTAAACAAGAGACAGTCCCAAAAAAGATGCTGCTTGCAGTGTATGGATTTCTTGCCTGACATTAGTATACCCCCTTAGGAGTATTAATTATCCAGTGTGGATTTGCTCATGTTGAAGCCTATTTTCTGATGCATATTGAAATAGTGAGTAGAGGCTGATTTAGCATACAACAGTGGCTATCCTTCATAGTGCCCACACTAGTCTACAGCAACCCAAACTCACTCTCTCTACCATGGCATGAATACAGAAAAATAAAATAAAAATAAACTTCTACAAGTTCCTTTCCTTCAACTTAAATTCATAATTGTAGAGTTCTCATACTAAAATGCATTAATTTGCATTATATAATCTTTAAAGGCAAATTTGTTTGTAACCCACTTTATTTTTGCAGCTCTTTGCAAATTATTACCATGCTTTGGATTATCAAGACTGAACAAATTTTAAAGGTATCTGTTCATTTGAGAAACATTGCATCATCGTGCCATTGTGCCTGTAGTCACTGGCTGAATGATAGTTTCCCACTGACTTTGATGTGGTTTGTGCCTAATCCTCAGCAAGAGATCATAAATATGTAAAGAAGAACTAAAGTTCTGCAGAGAAGATATGTGTTCAGTGCTGAAAAAGGAAAAAAGTACACAGGTTTCCCTAGAGCGGGGCTAGATTATTTGTTTTATGATTATATCAGTCTTTTTATGTAATTATTTTTGAGTCTTTTTCTTAGCATATTTTGATTATTGTTACATTTTATCATATTTAAAGGGTAGTTTTTGTTGTGTTTTCTCTTGTGGCTTTTTAGACAGCATTTGGTACATTTTTTTTTTTTTCAGTCTCATCTTATTTTTTGCTTTTATTAATGTTATGGGACTTTCTGTGGGATGGGTTGGTCTTTTGCTGGAATTTTGTAGGGACAGGATTCGCTTTTGCTAAAGCTTGATTTTATCTGTTTTATTTATATATTTTTCTTTTAGATTGTGTTTTGTGTGGGGTTTTGTTTAACATAAGTTTGGGCTTTGTTTTAATTATTAAGGCACTGTGCCATCACTTTGCATTACTTTGCTATCCACTGCATTAACATGTTTATGTACATCTGTAATGCTGGTCAACCACGAAGTTTAGTTTATCCAAATGTATTAATGTTCTATACTGGTCAATGAAAGGCAAAGTTACATCCCTCACACTGTGAATTCAGGAAAGCCTACCTCAGTGCAAAAGTGCTTACAGTGATACTTAGTTTTAGGGCTCAAGGAAGTCTTTTTTCAATGTGTAATTATTGGTAAAGTATTTCATTGTATTGGCACTTGATTAATTATAGAGAAAGCAGCACCCTTAGGGCACTTCTTTTGGATGCTGCCAAAATACCTGTCAAATGCCATTGCTTGACAGTTGCCAATCCAGCTACGAAATCATGGCAATTCTAAGAATAAATAACATGATTGGCTTGCATTTTGAGTGCTACCAAGCGACTCAAATAAAACTTTTTTTTTTTAATATTAGATTTCTATATCTGACTTCTCCATTGCTAGAAAGTGCAATACAAAAAGTCACAGCTCCACTTTGACACCAGTATGTCAAAACTCTAGTAAAAGAATATAAATTCAGGTGTTAGGTTTCTTAACAAGAAAATTGGTATATTCTCAATGTGTGAAATCTCTGTAATAAAATGCAAAGCAGAAAATCACAAAACCACACAAGACTGAGAAGTATTATAACATCAGAAGCTGTTTTTACAAATTATTTTAAAATGATGTATGTTACTTGTCTGTTGTTGTCAAGTACAACAAAATATCACAGCTCCAGGTCTGGGTTCAGTACAACTCACTGTTTCTATTTCGGTGTTATATAAGTAATGGAACTGTGTGTGTGTGTTTACATGCAGGTTGGTGTGTATTTTTTGACATTTATGTCTTAATCAGAAGTGCTACCAACATTGCGGATTCTCTATATTTTTATGTACTTACCTGAAATGCCTCTTACAATAATTCATAAGCTAAATTGATGGATAATTTTCTTTTTCTTGTTGTTTTCTTAGTCAGTCATATTTTATCTTACAGACCTAGAAATATAGGTCAGTAAGATCATTCTCTTCTGACGTGCATGATAATTGTGACAACTATTGATTGCTTCTTTTATTATATGTTAAATTTTGTTAAAAAATGCTACACTTCTTCTCAGAACCACCTTTGTTACCAGGTAACAGCACTAATCAGAGAAGTTCAGCTCATGCTTGGGTGGAATGCATTGCCGGGGCTCCGTATGATAAAAAACAAGAGAATATGAAGGTCCTGCCTGAAATGCACATCCGTAATGAATACTGCCTTCTGGAATTAGTTGAAAATATGCACACAAGCACACATACACACATGCAGACACACACACACAGACACGTACAGATTCACACAGACACATGCACTTGCTCTCACATCTATCATTTAGATATATTCACTACTACTTAGCTATTTCTTACAAGAAATATTTAACTATAAATACACTAAGAAATGGACTACTACTTCTGAAAATCAGCAAGAAACAAATAAAACAATCTTTTAAATTAAAAGTAAATAAATGATTGTCTGTTCTCACATTTCCTGCATATTAATGATGACTTTTAAATATATTATATTAGTTTAATGCTGTTTGCACTTGAGATTATCTTTTTTATTTTTTGAATATTTGCTTCTGCAAATTTTTTGAATATTTGCTTCTGTAATTTTTATTTCGCATTGTACTGTATAATGTTTTGGAGCTTTTCTCCCAGGCATCTGCTGAAAAAGGGCTATTTTTCAGCTCAGTCAGACTATTCCCGGTCAACAAATGTAAAATAAAATAAAAATCGATAAATAAATAAATAAATGCAATACAATACAATATAAAAGACAATAAAAACAAACACAGAAGCAGCTTTCTATGTGTGGTTATAACCTCCAGAGCTGACATTATATGGAATTTTTTTTTTTGGAGTGAGTAGAGAGCCACTGACTTCAGTATTCATTTTCATAGCACCCTTGGACAGAATGCTATTTTCATATAATGGCCACCCTGTTAGAGATTATTGTTTATATCTATCTAGCTTTCTTTCTCTATCTGTGTACTTATTTATCTTAGGTTATTATGTATGTACAAGGTCATGAGATTTAGGAGGCAACTCATTTATATCTCAAACCTTTATCTGTGTTAAAAAAATCTCATCCCAACAAACTCGATGATTACTAATCACAAGCTATAAAAGAAATCCATTCCTGTTTTAATCTGCAAACTACTCCAAAAGACATTTATCTAATTTATAAATAGCATACTGCATATAAGGGTGGGGGAAGGTAGATATAAATGACAAAACCTAGGTCACTATCTCACAGTATAGCTGATGCAGTTGATAAATGAAATAGAGAGGTGGATAATTAAAGGGAAAAGCAATTTTTTCAGTTTTCAAGTCCAAGAATCCTTAGGCAAAAATGTTTTGGACTTATTATAGGAAGAACATGAAAGAGCACAGGAGAGCAATAAACAGAATTATAAGTCACTGAGTAAAGAAATGAAGTGATGTTAGAGATCTGAACCTAACAGATGCATATAGTCTGTTGGCCAGGATGGCGGTCAGTAACTGTACTTTAGGCCTGCTTGTTTTGTACTTGCTGAAGAAACCCTAATTAGGCTTCCAATCTCGTTGCATTGTTTACAAATTTTAAAATAAAGGAAGAAGTAAGAGCAGAGAAGTAACATTTTATGCATGTATTTATTTATTTATTTATTTATTTTTATTTATTTTTGAATTTGATGGTCAGCCAAGTGTGCTGCTACATCGGCTATTTCTTCATATCTGAGCCGACCTGTCAGGTTGGCATAAAGGCAGTGCAAACTTAGTTACAGTGAATGTTGATTAAGTAAGGACTACTGCATGATTCAGTCTGAATTTTAGCATGTGAACTCATCTAGGGAAGATGATGTCTTGTTTTTTGAGGAGCAGTCCACCGAATGAAAATGAAGGCCTGGGTTGATAAAGTATATCTTTAGAGATCTGAAGGAAATTGATTACAAGCGGTAGTGCCTCAGTACATGGTCGGGGTAACTTATGTTTATAGTCAGAATGTTGTCTCTGTATCTTCTGGGAAGTTTATTGCACTTTAGAAAATATATTTTTCCTGTTGTCAGTATTTAGGCTGTGTACATTTTATATAGGTAGATCAAATATTAAGGTTAGAAAATGAAATGTATAATTATTCTCATGTGATTTCAAAGTGAAATGACTCTAATGCACTTTGCAGGCATACTAAAGTATACACAAAAATGAATAGTTCTTGTTTTCTGTATTAGACAATTTTGGTCTGGATATAATAAGTGGAGACATGGAAAGTGCAATGGATTCAAAAGTTGAGGTGAGAGATATTAGTCAATGTTTCATGTTTCCAGGTCTAAATAGCACATTAAATTTTAAATATATGGTAAATGAATGCCATTGAAATATGAAATGTTTTATTATTTTTATGTTTATGTTCTGTATATCATAAAATAATGTTTGGATTGCTGCAAAGGAGTCACATGATTTTAATCTTATAAAGCATGGATGGTTTTGTCTCTTCAGGCTGATGAAAGTTTTATAAGTTTGAAAGACAAAAATGCTTCGTGGAGTAGGTAAAAGTGTGGTGTTCGACTGTCCTATACATTTGTTAACCACTTAAGCCCATCAAACCTGAATCTCCTTCCATGGTCGATCAGAGTCACAAATTTGGCAAATGGTGGTAGAATCAAACCCTGATCCTTGATGACAGGAAGCAGCTCATTAAGAGCTCAGACTCTTAATCCTCTGCACTAACTACCAGACTTGCAGTTTTTTTTTTCAGTTTTGTTACTTTCATGGCTTTTTAGTCCAGTTGGATCTGCTTGTTATTAAGTTTCTATGTCCATGTGGGTTGTGATGGGTGCTCCAGTTTCCTGTTATACTGCTAAGGCATTTCTGAGAGAGAGAGACCATGCACCTGTGTGTGTGTGGTTGTGTTTGTGTGTTGTTAATAGACTGGCATCCAGGCAGGATTAGATTCTTTATCTTCTATCTACAGAGTTACAAGATAGATTACTGTTCCCATGTAGTTCTAATTTAAATAATGTGGGTACTGACAAATGAATCTGTGTGAAGTAAAGCTCTAGATTTTGAAGCAGCAATTCTGCAGGGAAAACAGTAAAGAAATGTTTATAAGAATCCAATATAGTTCGCTGGACAGACTGTTTTATTTAATTTGTATTTTAATTTTGTAAGCCCATTGCTTACTATCAGAAATGTCTCATTTTGGAAATGACCCAAAAGCATTGTCTGGTTAAGAAGCTTGTTAAGAATTACATTTTGTGTTAGGAACTGGCAGGATCTATCCAGTCATGGTGGAAAGAAACTCATCAGTGGCTTGTTGCTTTAGCTCTTCATTCAGGAAGCAGAAAGACCCAAAGAAAGCCATAAAGTGGCCTAGACATTTCTTAGCAACAGATTAAGTTAAGAACCTTATGATTTTGCAAATGAGACTATGACCATATTAGCAGCCATGTTTTATAGCTTCCAGTGCAAAATAAGTAAATAAATAAATAAATATTTCCAGTAGGTTAGGACCATGTTTGCATAGCTATTGGCACACATGGTGCCTATAGCGACCCCAACCATCTGCATAAACATCTTGTTATTAAGTACAAAAACATTGTTCCCTAAAAAAATAAAAAGAATCAGAATTGATACCACCCAACTACTGCATTATTAGAAAGGACAGAATACACAAAAAAGGGAGAGGCGTTGCTCTCATTTACTCCTTATCCCATCTTGTTACCCCCTACTCCAAACCTATTCCAACATTTGGTAATGCGGAATTAATCCCAGCCCTTCTTCAGGTAAACAATCATAAACTTATCTGTATTGTCACCCTTTATATCCCTCCTGGAGACAATGTCCCAATTCTTGAAAACCTTCTTTCCTGGTTTTCTACCAACATTACTAACAATACTATAATCCTGGGCGATGTTAACATTAACTGGGCCACAATTCAATCTCCAACCAGCTCCCTAAATATAAATCTTTATAACTTCACTCAGCTTATTACCTCAACAACCAGACCTTCCAAAGACTTCCTCTCTGGGAGCACCCTAGACTGGATTCTAGTTTCACATCCCCACTACATCACTAATAGTAGTACTCTTCCTGACCCAATAGGTGACCACCTTCCCACTTTTGCACATCATCTTCACTCCTCCCTACAACTAACCCATACTTATACCTCTACTTGGTACCTAAAAAACTTTAACCCTGATGAATTCTCAAATGCACTAAAAGAACAAACTGGAATCCACTAAAAACTTTATCCCTAGAAAATGCTGTTGCCTACTTTAATACAACTTTCTTAAATGTGCTAGACTCCTTTTCACCCTGGAAAACAAAATGCACCAAAAGCAACCCCGTCCCATGGTTAACTAAGAATACCTTCATCATCATGCAGCTCCAAGATAAAGCTTGGAAACGCTACCATAAAACTAAAACTACCACCACCCTGAATCAATACAAAACACTTCGCAGCAAAGTAAAAAAAACGTATTATCTCAGACCACAAAGCCTGTTTTTTCACACTCCAAACAACCATAACACTAACCCTAAAAAATTCTAGGATGGAATCTCCTCTCTCCTTAACTCAGGCCCAAATGCCTCCGACTTGGAATTAGCTTCCCAGTTCAACTCATTCTTTATTGATTCCATAGCCAAACTAACATCATCCTTCACTAATAATTCTTTTTCCCCACATCCACTTGCACACATCCCTTTCTCCTCTAGTAACTCCAGTTCCCAACTCCTGCCTTCTCCATGAACCCTAATCTCTACCATAAAAAAACTACTTCTAAAAATGAAACCATGTTCTAATGGCCTGACGAGATACGCTCCTACTTCCTAAAAATAGCAGCAGAAGCCGTTGCCTTCCCTATCTGCATTCTAATAAATCGATCAATCTCAGAATGCCATGTTCCCCAGCTCTGGAATAAGGTCTTTATTATTCTACTCCATAATGGGGACAACAATAATGACATCCCTAATTTCCGACCTATGGCTATCTTATCCCGTTTCTAAACTTCTCGAAAAATGTATCCACCTACAACTTCTACCCTATCTCTTAAGTAATAACCTTCTTCCTCCCACTCAGCATGGAGTCCGACCCAGTCAAAGCACCACCACCACTCTTCTGTCCTTCCTACAAACTGTTAACAAGACCTGTGACTCCAGTCATATTGTGCCCACCCTTTTCTTAGAACTTTTTAAGGCCTTTGACACCATTTCTCACAACCTTCTGTTTACTAAAGTCTCTAAACTAAACTTATCCCACTCCTCTATCAACTGGGTCACCAGTTGCCTATCAAACATGCAACAGGTGGTCAAGTAGAAAAAAGCTATTTTTCCTTTCCTAAATACTCCCACAGGCATAACCCAAGGTTCAATTCTAGGTCCCTTTCTATTCAGTATTTTCATAAACAACTTCTATCATACCAACCCTAACACCATCCTCATCCAATACACCAATGACTCAACAATAATCTGTTCTGCCACTTCCTCTTCCTTATTAGCTTAATTAATGATGCCTTCTCTTCTACTGAACAGTGGATGCTAGACAACCATCTGGCACTCAGTGCAACCAAGACTAAACTAATGATATTTGCCCCTTCTAAAACCACCACCCTAGATAAAAATATATTCTCTATCACCAACCAAAATAATGCAGCTCTCAAAATAGTCCCCACTGCAAAATATTGAGTCCTCATTGATGATCAGCTAAAGTTTGATAGCCATCTACAAGTAAATATCAAAAAAACACATAAGAAACTTGGCTTGCTTTACCTCCACAACCGTTGCATCTCTCCCTCCACCAGGCTCGTTTTTGCTACTACTTATCTTATCCCTTCCCTCCTATATCGTGCCTCTATCCTTACTAATCTGCAGTCTTCCCTCAAGTCAAAACTCTCCTCCTCTTACTGCAAAATTTTAAAATTTGCAACTGGCCACATATCCTCTACCCATCACTGTATTTCCCTACATCAACTGAACTGGCTTGAGCTACCCAATTGTCTCACTTATACTCAACTTATCCAAGCACACAAACTTATTTCTAGCCCCTCTCTCTGCCCCTACCTTCCAAATGCATCTACCTGATAGATGTCTAAGATCTAACTTCCAAAACCTAATAGAACTACATAAACCTGCCCGTCCACCAAGCAAACATCTTCTATCCTTCTCTCTAGCACACCATTGGAATTCTCTCCCACTTCTCATCCGTCCCACTAACAGTCTCTCTGCCTTCAAAACTTTACTTCATTCTTACCTAACTTCACAGTGGGAAAGCTCTTGCTCCCATCATCTATAGCCTCCTTGACCGTAGTTACTCCCCACAAGCTAATACATCTGTAAGTAACCTCCTATAGTCATAACTCCTAGCAATAGCTGTAGGAAATGTCATATTTTACAAGAACTGTAATTTGCTTGTAATGAATTTTTTTTCTTGCATTGTACTACTTAGTTCCTCAAATGTCAATTTATTGAAACTTGTTACTATGTATTTTTCAAATTCTCTCATATCTTGTAATTTTTCTAATTTGTAAACTTGTAACTTCTATCATTTGTATTTATATTTGGTATTTTTCTGGCGCTTTTCTCCCCAGGACTCCATTGAAAATGGGCTTCTCGTGGCCCAGTTGACCATCCTGGCAAACAAACTGCAAATAAATAAATAAATAAATAATCGCTAACAATGAGCATAATGGAGAAATTTTATCAGTAGTGTGCTGTGAAAATTTAGATAAAAAGAGCCCAACACATTTGATACCTAGATCATTCGGAATCAATTGCCATTAGCTATGTATGGTGCTAGCCTGCTGGGAATATGTATACATATTTAATGATAGCATTTTTTAAGAGGTGTATTCCATATTATTCTCATTTTGCTGATGATATATTCTTTGTTTGGATGGGTTCAGTTGATGCATTGTTGGATTTTACAGATTATTTGCACAGTACTACCTACTTTTGAAGTTTACTTTGACACACTCCTTTGATTGTGTAAACTTTCTTGATGTATGTATTACCAAGACTTCTACTGTGCAATCTACTAGCATATACAAAAATATATATAAAAAGGTTAACATTTTACATTGCAATAGTATGCCCCCTCGGCACGTACACAGAAATGTCCTTATAGGACAGATTTATAGAATGGTAAGGCTTCATACTGATACAATTCTGAGAGCATTTCAAGGTCTGAAAATGGATTATTTATTTAGGGGTTATACTGAAAAAGATATTGACAGTGCTCATGATGAGGTATTGAAGCACAGAAATGACTCTGCCAGACAGTATTTTTCTCATACAGGTAATAATAATGCTGCCATTTCTAATAACTTTAGAATGAATATTATATACTTCAGTGATGTACATTTGGCATGTGACATTGTTAGAAGAAATTGGTCCATTTTAATGAAGGATGATAGATATAAGGCGCTTCTAGGTAATGTGCCACGTTTCTGCTTTAAAAATAGCTGTTCTTCAAAGAAGAGACTTTGTTGTAACTCTTGGAGAAAAGAGTTATTAAGATCAGAAAAGTTTGGCACTTTTATTTGTAGATCCTGTAACATGCAGATATATTAGTAATGACTTGGCTTTTGTGCATCCATCTACTAAACAGGTGTATAACCTTAACTTTTATGCGGACTGTAAGAGTGTTAATTTGGTTTATTTGGCTATGTGGAAAGTGTGCAGAAGCTTCTATGTAGGCAAGACAAATTGTGCACTTAGGGATCATATTAGAGAGTATATATATATATATATATATATATATATATATATATATATATATATATATATGATTTCGAAAAAGGTAATTTAAAGACTACCTTTTTTAAATATATTTATACATATGGTAGCAACCATACTTCTGAATTTTTAGTGTTAGAAATGTATGAGACTAATTGCAGAGGTGGTGATGTTAAAAATCACACTGAATGTACGGAAATAAATTGGATTTTAAAGTTGCAGACTGACTAAGGTTTAAGTCTCAATGAGTCTGTATCTTTAAAGCCAGTTTTAAATCACATGCTTTAGTGCGCTAATTTTGTATATAAGAGGTTTTGTGTTTTTAGAGATTATGGACTGATAAAGCACCCAAGTGGCGTGAAAGTGCTTACTCTTGTTCTTGTTTGTTTAATAACTGGATTGTTGGTTTTATCACCATGTTACCTGTTTTTCTTGTTTAGCCAGCATTTATCCAGTGTATCCGGTTATTTTACTGTAAATTGGAAACATACCAAGGAAAACAAAATCAGATAAAATGACAGTTGCCCTACGTATCAAGAACTTTGGGCTGCAGAAGAAATTAGAGTGCTGATAGTCTGCTATTGTACTATTTGGTGTAGATGTAGGAGAAGGAGAAACAAAACTGTTAGATAAACATAATGGATGACAAATGCATCACGACTGATAAATGAAGGAGAAAGGAAATAACAAGAGGGAGAGCATTACATTATAAGGAACCTGTATATATATATACATATACATATATATATATATATATATATATATATATATATATATATATATATAGGGTCTATATTAGAACATCGAAAGTTTAATAGTACGAATCGCTAAAGATCGACCTTTAGTGATCAAACTATTAAAATTTGACTGTTTATAAGCATATGTTCAAAACAAAAAAAAGAAAAACTAAAGGGTGTAGGCAGGGGAGCAAGCCCTCCTGCACCCCCCACACCCCCGCTACTTAAATATACCAACTCCGACACCGCACTACTTTGAAGTAAATGGAAATCTCCCCTTACAGAGATTTCCATTTAACTGTTCGAAGTTCTGCACTTTCGCTATTCTCATGCTGAAATATCAGCTTCGATATTGTCAGTCTTCAAGAAAATTATATAGATCTTAGATATATATATATATATATATATATATATATATATATATATATATATATATATAAAACATGTAGTAATACAGCAAGCATTTATCTCATGAAGTTATATGTTGCTTAGGAACTGTTAAATATAAGAACAGTTCAAGAATAAAGGTTAATGATGGGATTTGAATCAAAGGGTTATTCATGAAGGGGCATCTCTCTCTCCCTCTCTCGTTTTTTTTTTTTTTTTTAATGATATTGCTATTATTAATAGTTTGATATAACATGTTAAACTCATGTGTATGTCAGTTAAACCTGTGACTGACTTCCAGAGGCATAGCTGGCTCAGTTATTGCCCTTTGCCAGTGTCACCAACCAGTGTCCTAATCAATACCCCAGCTCTTCCATTGAAGAGCAAATAAAGCAAATAAAAAAATGCTTTAATTAATTAAACAAACAAGCAAAAAATACTCTACTGTAATAAAACAACAACAAAAAACCTGTTTTACTATAATAAGCCGATCACTAGATTATATTGATTGGCTTATTACAGTCAGATCCACCCAACCCCCTTAGCTCTTCCAGTGAGGAGCAAAAGCAGCCATTCCTTCTACTAGCATGCCCCACTTCCTCCTGCCCAGTCATAGAGGTCTCATTTCTCTGCCCTACCTTGTCCCTCCTTCTGTATACTTTATTTTAAGAAAGTATTGCTTCTTTTAAACTGTAGTGAACACTTGCTGCAGATTGTATTATTCCTGCGCAGAGCATTATGGTGCTCATGTTTTAAGTAAAAAAAAATAAATAAAAATCTTCTTTTAAACTGTAGCAAACTGCACGTACTACAGTGCTCAGGTAATTTTCTTTTTCTTTTTTTTTTTTTTTTTTTACTTTTAAACTACATACTACAGTATAGACCACACATGCCGTGCTACAGAACACTAGTTTGAGCACAAATGCAATACGAGCTATTGCTGGTTTCATGCCAGGGTGAAATAAGAATATTTAATGTAAGAATACCTACAGAACAGATTGTAAATTTGCACAGATCCAAACACTAAAAAGTGCAGTGGTGCTGCAACAACTTGTACAAATTCTTTGGAATTTTGTAGAAACTTTGTTTAGGACTTGAAGAATATCCCTTCAGGTACAGCTTGCTCCTGCTGCTTCACACTTTTAAACAGTAGTGGTTTCAGGTTATATAAGGTTACCTTGAATAATACATTCCACAAAGGTGTTGTGATCCACCCAAAATACAGATGCACAATAGTGTACCTGGAACACTTAAATGCTTTACAGTAAAGATTGGGGTGTATACAGATACTCATAATTGGATCATTCATTTACTCTGCTACCCTGTAAAGGAATGAGTAACTCAATGTGTAATGATGTGCATGTTTTAATTTTAAATAAAATTGCATGTGATGTTCATACTGATGTCTTTGTTTCATTGAGCACACTGCGTAATGATATTTTAAGTCTTAATTTAAAATAAAACAAGCAGCAAGTAATTACCATGTTGATTTTATTTAACTGTTTTCACAAATTACAAAGAGCAGTGAAAGAAAAACACCATTTTCAGAAGCAAACAAAGCAAGTGAAGCAAGGCAAAGTCAAACTTTTATTATCACAGAGTACACTGAAGTTGAAAAGCTTGTGCATTTCCCTTATTAAACTGACAGCTCCAGCACACTTAACAATTTACTGGAAAATATCGATGACATTAAATAATGCATGAAAATGAAATGTTATATATTTTTGAGATGCCGTACATGAAAATGGATTTATTTTATAACACCCCTTTAAAGGATTCAAAAGTCTGAATGAAGGCAAGGGCATCAGAGCCTACAGAATAATATTTTACGTTCAGATAAGTAATCATGCTGTTAAGGAAAACTCAGCCCTAGAACTAAAAAAAAAGATATATTTTTTTCACTCTATTTTTGTTTTCTGGCCTATTTTACCACCTCAGAATCACTCTAAGTGCTTTATTTGTAATTTTTCCAGAACATGGCTACCAATGGGGCTTGATGTATTAATGTGATCTTGTTCTCCTTCAACCCTTTCTGTTTCCCATAATACTTTATATGACTCATGCCAAACATAAGGAAGTAACTTTGAATTCCCATGCCACTGGTGTATAATGGGGTTTGTGTGCGCCACTGTTATTTTCTTTACGTTCTGTAAAAGGGCTGCTTCTTTTCTGTCTCTAATCACCCTCATTTAAGTTTGACTCAGACCTTGTTTTACACTAGACTTAGAAGTTATCCAACTACAGCCAGAAATGTAGCTAAATTGCTGGCCTTTGTTCAGGGTTTTCTTTTGTAGTCTAAAAGAACTAATTCTGCAAGGGTCTCTCAGTGCAGTGACAGTTTTAACACCTCTGCAGTAGTGTGGGGGGAGGGGACTCTCAATTCCTCTTAACTACAAAAGAAAAATCTGAACAAAGGACTGCAATTTAGTTATTTTTCTGGCCGTTGCTGGATAACTTCTTAGTATAGCAGATAGGTTCAGCGCAAACTTCACCCCCTGTCCCCCCAAAGGCCCATTCAACATCCCCTACACTTGCCACGCACCTCACATCTCCATAGATCAAGTGTTAAAGGCCCTATCTAAGGCAAAGAACACAGCTTTCATGGGTCCTGATAGTATCCCAGGTTGTGTTCTGCAACATCTCCAGCAAGAACTAGCCTCACCAGCCAGTACGACAGGTGCAAGGCAAACAAGCATGTATACATGTATACAACAAAAAAGAAGCCACCACCTAGGACGAATGAAGAGAAATTTATTGGAACTAGACCGGTTTCAGCACGTAGCTTTCATCAGTAGTAAAATCACAGGCAGCAGGAAAAGACCTTGCAATAAATACCTGTTCCAATCTTAAATTTGACATAATTTCCTGTTTTGGAATGAAAACAAAATAATGTTATGAATATACAATACTTGAATAATTATTATAATAACATGATAAAATAAACATGTAAATTGATAATTATTATACCCACAAATATATCAGGCACAAAAACAAAATAGAGGAAATATTACAATTTGTCATTAAGTCCAGGAGAAAAAAGACCACCTAGTTTCACTCTGCATTTTCTTTCCTTGCTATTAAGTATATCATGCCATCCAGTTTTGAATGATCTATTACCTATAATGTTTTCAATAATTGTAAATGAAAACTTGGCAGTAGGGTGATTCAATGTGTGTCTGTATAAGGCATTGGTAGCTCGAGCATTCCTGATGTCTCCCATATGTTCAGACATTCTCACCCTAAATTGTCTGGATGTCTGGCCTACATAGAAGGCTTGGCAAGTGCAGGTGGCGAGATAGACAACCCAATCCATACTGCAATTACCAAAACAGTGTATATTGTAAAGTTGTCCAGTATTCCTGCTAGTGAAGGTTTTAGTTTTAAATACATACTTACAAAAAGTGCAGTGTCCACAAGGGTATGATCCAACCAGTTTATCCCCCATGAGAGTTTGCTGTTGATAAATATCATCTCGAAATGTGCTTTTTTTATAGTGAGAAAAGTAAGACCCTAAGGTCTTACCTTTTCTCTATGAGACTGAACACCTGTCCCCCAGGTGGACCTCCAACTGTGAATGGGTTTTAAGGATGTTCCAATGCTTGTCCACAATGTCCAAAAGGTACAAGTGGCAAGTGGAGGTGGCGAGATAGACAACCCAATCCATACTGCAATTACCAAAACAGTGTATATTGTAAAGTTGTCCAGTATTCCTGCTAGTGAAGGTTTTAGTTTTAAATACATACTTACAAAAAGTGCAGTGTCCACAAGGGTATGATCCAACCAGTTTATCCCCCATGAGAGTTTGCTGTTGATAAATATCATCTCGAAATGTGCTTTTTTTATAGTGAGAAAAGTAAGACCCTAAGGTCTTACCTTTTCTCTATGAGACTGAACACCTGTCCCCCAGGTGGACCTCCAACTGTGAATGGGTTTTAAGGATGTTCCAATGCTTGTCCACAATGTCCAAAAGGTACACTGTGTTCCTTCCATATGTAGTCACAAGCCTCAGAATGTCATGATTATTCTGCATGTGACGTGGTTGATATTGTAATAATGTATCCCTGGATCGGTTTTTGGACCATTGTATGGCAGAACTAATATTATGTTTAGCATATCCCCTTGCTAAAAATCTATTAGCTAAATCTTCATGGTGTTGTTTCAGGTCCTGTTGAGAAGAGCAAATCCTTTTAAGGTGCAAAAACTGAGATTTGGGTATATTATTGATTGTATGCTTAGGATGGAGACTGTTGGCATGTAACAAGGTGTTGTAATCAGGAAATTTACGATATACAGTAGTTCTCAATGTGTTATCAGGCTGGCGCTGTAAAAGCACGTCAAGAAAATGAATTTCATTTTGATGGTAATGAACAGTAAACTCAGCGCCCCATATATTTCCATTTAGATGTTCTACAAACTCATCCAAATATTGACTACCTCCTTTCCAAACCAGCCAACAGTCATCCAGGTATCTTCTCCAAATGTCAATGTCAGGCATATATAAATTATGAAGTTCATTATAAATAATATGCTCCTCTACATACCCCATATAGAGGTCAGCATAAGTTGGGGCAAAAGAAGCCCCCATTGCTGTGCCCTGTATCTGCCAATAGAAATCCTGTTGGAAATAGAAAACATTTTTTGTGAGGATGTGTTCAGCCATGCAAATAAGTAAGGTGTTAAAACCAGGGCGATAGATATTATCTTTATTCAACCAGAATTCGATTGCAGCTAATTCTGCCTAATGCGGAATACTATTGTATAATGATTTAACATCAAGGGTACACATTAGCCAATGTGGTTCTAATTGGGAATCTGAAACAATTTGCAAAAAATCAGTGGTATCCTTGAGTCTAGCTCTAATAAATGGCAGAAGTGGTTTGAGTTTGTCCGTGAGGAATGCTGACAAAGGTTCTGTGAGGGACCCAATCCCTGAAACTATAGGTCTACTGGGTGGTTGATGAGAAGATTTATGAATCTTTGGTAATAAATATAAATATTGTTTGGCAGGATCGATGACTGTTAAATGTGATTTAGTATTAGCACTAATAATACCTTCCTCAACTGCATCCTGTAGAAAATCATCTATTTCTTTTTTAAAATTAGGAGTAGGGTCTGTGGGCATCCTCATGTAATGATGGGGGTTAGACAACTGTCTATTTCCCTCTTCCCAATAATAATCGGAGTCCATGACGACCACCGCACCACCCTTATCAGCAGGGAGAATAACAATAATGGTATTATTTCTAAGATCCCTGAGGGCCTGTTGTTCCGCTTTTGATAAGGTATGTTTAGTAATGTTTTCTGAGCCCAAATGAAAATGTAGATCTTTGATGACCGCTTTCTGAAAAATGGCCACATGTTTATCCATGGGTGGATTAAAGTTAGACCGATGGAATCTAAATTCAGAAGATCTTTGAGATTGATCTTGTTGATCCTGTTGTCCAAAAAAAAAAATTAAGATTAATTTTTCTGCAAAATGCTATAATATCAGAAACAAAAGTACTCTCAGCAACAAAAAAGCCAGGGATGAATCCAAGACCTTTATTTAAGCAATACTTGTTCATTAGATGTTAAAACATGTTGAGAAATATTGTGTACATTAGTACATTGAGAATCTATTGCACTATTGATTGGAAAAGGTCCTCGAGAATTTTTACCCTTGTGTTTATGTCCTCCCCTGTGTTTCCTACCCCTAAAGGGTGTTCAGATACACGTCCCCTTTTGGAATCTGGGGAATCACCAATATGTATAGATTCTGTGTCCATGGTGGAGGACTCCTCACCGGAGGTGGTGTTTAGAGGGACACCTTTTTTCAGTATGGATCTTGGTCTCTTCTTACGAATATGGGTGGCATTCTTAGTACCATCGGCAAATCTTAGCCCTTTATGCGACTCAAACTGTCTACCTCTATCGTAATCCTCCATATCCCTGGAGAACTTATGCAACTTTTTAGCCTTTAAATTATTCTCAAAACCAATAAGTTTCTTTGACAGTTTACTCAGGCTATCTTTAAAACTAGTCTGTTCTTCAAACTTTTTCAAATCATTACATATTTTTTCACCTTCACCAATATTAGCCTGAACTGTTCTTTCATAAAAGGATGCCAATATGTTGACAAAAGACATAGATGCCTCCTGCTGGGCTTGATGCCAATCTTTAAGTAGAGTGTCATCATGTGTATTAACCAGTGGCTGTACTTTAGACCTGAGACCCCTAGAGGTTATATTTTGGTTTTGATAGGCTTTAAACAGTTTCAAATGCCAAATATTAGTCCATAAGGTTTTAATTTTTTTGCCCAGCTGGGTAAATAAATTGCAACCGTCAACTGGATCCAAGTAGCAACTTTCTGTAGAGCCAACATGCATCACTCTAATACCAAAAACATGAATGTCATCCTTATCAGCGCAAAGTCCCGAAAGTAATTTATGAAGATCCATGACAATGAGTTGCCAATTTGTATAGAGACAGTATTAAGCAATAATCAGTATAACTTTGGATTGAAAAACAACTATTAGTAAATAATAAAACCCAAGCAACTGTCAAAGAGCAAGAATAAGTAACCTTGAAAAATGGTATGCACAAATTTGAGCCGCAAAAAGAGGAAAAGGAATTGCCTAGTAAAAATAAAACCAAAACCCACCCGGCTAGTGTCTTTCTTATAAATGATCATATAAGCACTACTAATGTGGCATCCAGAATACAGAAAGTGTAGCACATTTGCAGGGGATGGCATTCAACTGCTGTGTAATTATTAACAAAATTGGACACCTGTTACAATGAGATGAGTATAAAATATAGAATCAACATCAGGAAGCATATATCCAGCTTCCAAATAATCCTATCCTTCACAAAGTCAATCAACACAATGCACGAATATTACTGTATCCACCAAGCATAGGGTTGAGTGCTAAAAGGATGCCAATATGCACATAATCAGCTTAAGTATAAAATCAGTGTCATGAGAGAAATCATAATCTATCCCATAGCCTGAACTGAATGCTTATACAGTAATGATATAGCACATTTACAGATGATATAGTTCAACTATTAAGAAAAAGTTAAGAGAAGTTAAGAGAATTAAACACCTGTTACAGTGAAATGAGTACAAAAATAGAAACAACATCTAGGAGCATATAACCAGCTTCCAAACGGTCCTATCATTCCAAAAGGCCAATCAACACACTGTAGGTATATCACTATATTCACCGAGCATGGAAATAGGTGCTAAGAAGATGTCTACCTGCACTTAGTTTGTATAAGTGCTAGATCAATATGATAAAGAATTCTTACTGATACTTCTAATACAGAAGACTATTACTAAAAGACCAAAAAAGGCCCATTAAGTGAAGTGTCAGTACTTAAAACTTGTCTCATGACCCGAACTCATACAAATGTAACTACTAACGTGCCCAATGTAAAATATATAATGAGCACTTAACCTGCATAAATGCCAGATCAGTATAATTGTTATATATGGGATTATCGTTAATAGTCCTAGTTTAGTTGTTAAAATAAGCTTGAACAGGGAAAACAGGACTGTAATATATCTAAACATATAACTTATCTGTTGACCTGCCTCGTGAAAATATGGCTAACGAACTCAATGTAAGTCCTAAATAATTTAAACATCAAACGTGGAGAGACGTGGAGAAACAGATATATGTAACTGCTGAACAATTATACATCAATTTTGTGTATCAAAAAATATAACATAATCCCAGAACACAAATAAAGTCCCAGTAATAAAAGTAAAATGGCGTACGGTGATTTCCAGTCTCCAAGAAACAAGTCTTCGAATGCGCCAATAGTTCTACCAATAAGCCATGAATGTTTTGTATAAAGCTTATGTCCAAACGAAACGAAAGTTATAAAGTCACTATTAGTTAATTCGCCTTGTTTCAATGTTCGCAAACCTCCTTCGAGTAAGACCTGACATGTCCAGCCATGTATAAGCCAATAATAACCAAAAAAAGGGAATGATTTCAATAATATCAAGCACACAACCAAATTATTAATGTTGATAACTGGATTCCTGAGCATAGATAATAATCTATACCCGTAGGTAGAAAACACAACCTAGTCGTATGCCCAATGTATGTCCAAAATTCACAGTTACCAAATCAATCCCCAAAACAGGAAAAATAAGAGTAATACCGAGTTGTCCAAAGCATAGATAGCATCAGGGCACTGCCTTATTAAAATAACAAACCCATATCCAGGTTGATGTATGTCCAGGAGTCGCACAGATGCATAAACAGTTCCCAAGAATCGTTATATCAAAATAAACAAACTTCCTATTAAGAAACCAATGATTTCCCCTGTCCCCTGAACAATAATACTGCCAAAAGTTCAAAAGAATGTTCTAACCCCGTTTAGAAAGTTATTGCAGGTACACGATCCACTGGAACCATCCAATATTACAGGTAGAAATAACATCCAAAGCCACATAAAGCTATAACGTATCCAAACTGAAACAAAGCTGATGTAAAACAACTGCAAAGCAGACAGCCGGTGAGGAGCCCTCCTCCATAGACACAGAATGCCTAGAAAATGTCGCCTTTCTTCAGTACATCCAGTGCCAACAGCTAGCAGGAAGTGGTAAATGTAGGCAGATCAGAGCTAGCCAGTACGACAGGTACAAGGCAAACAAGCATGTATACAACAAAAAAGAAGCCAGCACCTAGGACGAATGAAGAGAAATTCATTGACAGGGATGACAGTTGCTGATTGAGGTTTATTTTTGAGGATAAACACTTGGCTAGGCTAGTAAGAGCCCCAGGGCCATTAGCCTAGTAACCTCCTATGATCCTATGATTATTACCACTCTGTACTCCTCCCTCATTAGGTCAATAATTGAGTACAACACCCCATTTGGTATATACCTCTCCAAACACCTGCACCAACTGGAAAGGCCACAGAAATACCTCACAAAGTGAATCCATGGCCTCCAACACCTGTCCTATGTGGACAGGCTCAAATCACTATCAGTCTACTCAGTATCATACAGATTGCTCAGAAGTGATCTGTGTCTTGCCTATAATGCACTCTCAGACCCTGCCCTACTAGAGATGCTCCATATCAATAAGTCTAAATCCCTGTGCATTACCCAGTAGAAAGACTTAAATCTAATATGTGACATTAACAAAACCTGCTGGAGAGACAGATTTATCTTCCAGAGACTGCCGTGTCAGTGGAATAGATTCCCCATACAGATTAAACAAAGTATGTCACTCACCCTCTTCAACTGCAACCTTGTTGAGTGGATGGGAAACCACAAATTTGTCCCAGGGTGTTCACCTGTGTCCCTCATTGACAGGAGCAACAGGTGCGGATTGAGGTTTCGTTTTTGGAGATAAACTCTTGGCTAGGCTAGTAAGAGCCCGAGGGCTATTAGCCTAGTAATCCCCTAATATTCTATGATCAAATAGGGTTGGATCTTTCATGGCATGAAGGCTAGACATAGATCTCCAAGGAGGAGTCTGTTAGAGTCTGAGTAGAGAAAAAGAGCTGCCAGTCTACTGATAAGTAATATTTTTGAGGCCACTGATCTTTTTAGTTATGAATCACTGAGGTCTCCCATACTGTGTGATATGTTTAGATAAATACTTACAAAAAGGTACATTATATTCAATAACAGGGTCTGATAAGATATTAGTAAAGGGGAATTAGATGTCTTTGGAAATTAGATGAGCCAGATAAAAGGTTTTCTGAACTACTGTGGAGACATGATGGTGAAATGATAAGGAATTATCAACAAGAGTACCTGGATCCCTTACAACAGTGTCTGATTGGAGAGGTGCATGCCCTGTATGATAAGTGAAACTATATTGTTTACCAAAATTAAGTATGCTACTTTCTTTTACATTTAATTTGGGACCACTGTCTTTGCACCAATTGTTAACATTGTCTAAGCTGTTTTGGAGCAACTGTGAGTCGGATGAAGATTGAATAACAATACCAAATTTACAGGCATCTTCTAACTTAGTTAACCATAGATCAGAAGTGCTGGTCTAAAGCTATGAGAAATATGTGCCTAATAGTAGAGGTCCCAAAACTGAGCCCTGTGGTACACCAGTTGTAGCTGTTTTGCTTTCTGAAGTGGCATCTGCTACTGTTAGCTACATGGATTCTGTCAGACAGCCAGTTAGCTATTCATCACACAGTATAAGGATTTATATTCAGATTTACAAGTCTATCAATAATGCTTGCATGCAGAACAGTGTCAAAGGCCTTAGCCAGGTCTCAGTATGCTGTATGCACTGCATAAACACTACCCACTGTTTGAGTTACTTCATCAAATAAATTAATGAAGTTGAAGAGGCAAGACCTTCCTTAGATAAAGCCAAATTGATGAGGGTCCAGGGTTAAAAGATTTTTGGTATCCAGATTAATGAAGTCAGAGAAAATGCAGTCCATAGCTTAACATATGCCCTAGTGGGACTATTGGGTCTATAGTGACCAGAGTCCATGGTTGGGCCATCCTTGTGTAATTGCATCATAATAGCTGTATTCCAGGTTCCAGGAATGTAACCAGTGAAGAGGCTTAGGTTAAAGAGTTTAAATAGAGATTCTGAAAGACCATATTTGTCACAGATAATCTGGCAACCTGTTATGTTGTGATGGCCTGGTATTCTTAGTTATTGAAAGGGCTGAAATAACTTCTTCCATAGTATTTATGGGGGTAGCTGCGATTGTGGAACATGTGGAGGAGTTATAACTGTGTGTTGAATAAAATTTGCTTAAGATATTAGTTATTGCCTTTTTGTCAGGGAGTGTAGTATTCATGAAGACTATCTCCAAGTATTGTTAGATGTTAGTTCTTAACTTCCTGACATAGATAAAGAAAGATTTGTAGTTATTTTTGGTTTTAGTGGCTATTTTAAGTTCATATTCATCTTTGAGCTCCTTACTGGTTCCCTTAAGCCCTTTGTTTGTTTAAGTGTGCTCTTAAGGTAGGTAGAATGAGATCTCTTATAAGCATTAAACAATTTTCTTTGCTTGTTATATAATTTACTTATGTGGGTATTCCACCACAGGTGTTTTGTTTTTAAACCTCTCCTTTTATTTGGTGCAGATAGGGGCTGCCTTGTCAATATAACTATTTAAGTAGGAGTAGAAGTCAGAGGCCTAGGTAGCAGCCTTAGAAAAGTAGCTAGAATAACATGTTATGCATTATCATGCATTCTCTGAAGGATATGAAGTTTAAACTCAGATGTCTGTCATGATTAGTGACTTTAGTCCTCAATGATTTGCCACAAAACCAGAGATTTTATAAGGAATAGGTCAAAAATGTGAGGCAAAAATTTGTGCATTCTGTGAAATTCTGGAGAGTTGAGAGGTATGACTTGGATATGAAACAGTGATGCATGCAACTTTATGTATTGCTGCAGATGTGTAGCATACAAATGTGGCATACATATGTACACGTGTTTACCTGTGCAATAACATCAAGTATACATCATTCCAACCATAATTAAGCTTGGGAGGCATGTAGTACTGCTAAAACATTTTAATATGTATATTATTAAACATGGATTATGCCTGTTCAGCGAATTTTATTTACTGAGCCTAATTATAGCAAGCAAAATTAGACACCTACAAAAACAAGTCATAACAAAAGTACCATGTACCATTCTGTTGATGTTGTTAAGTATGCAAAAGTCACAAAGTCAGCATGCAATGTGACAGGACTAATGAGCACTCTTTACTGGTCATGCCAAGCTAAGTACCCAAACTTGTCAGGATATTTTGAATAGTGGTAACTAGCTAAGTACCCAAGTTTGTTAGCAGATTGTGAAAAAGAAAAAAAATGAGGTGTGCAGACTTTTTCACTATATCAGATTTTATCTCTGAGGTCGAGTTCTCATGCAGTGCATTTTGGGTCTGTAATTTGCTTGGGGTCAGTGGCCTGATTAAGCCTAAGGTGAAATTTCTTTTCCAGTAGACTATTCTCTTTTGGGTTCTGGTTCAATATCACCATTTTCAGACTACAAAGAACTGAAATGGTTATCCATTCATTTTGGATGGTGCTGCACATTCATAACTCTTGGGACAGTTGTCATCATCTGTTTTTCTTAAATGCAGCTATGGTCATCTTACCTTCCTTTGATATGGCTGTGGCCATTTGCCTTGCTGTCACAACTCACATGTTAACTCCTTCAAATTATACTTCTTTGTAATGTAACAATTTCAAAATGTGCCTGCATGCAGTTGCTTTGTATTACTTTCATCACCAGCAGTATGTATCAGAAGCCATCCTTTAGACACCAAAACTTCTCATTTTCATTTTGTAATAGTATGAGAACACATACTTTCTTTGTCACAACGTCTGTTCAGTTTGTTAATCATATGTTCTAAGTACTTCTTCCATATTGCTCTTTATATATCTGGTTCGGTATGGGTTTCGTCTTCAGTCTTAAGTTTCAGATTATAAATTACTAAATTGACTCTGAAACATTAGCTTCATGAAGCAGCCATCAGTATTATCTGTTTAATTACCTTTTGTCGTCCTGTTAAGTATCACTCTGTCAGTGGCCTATTTTCTGGTGTCACTTATAAGGACTATGGAAATTTGTCCAGTGCGTTATAACTATTTCGTCCTCTTGCTTATGGGATTTCTGCTAGTGTTTCCAAGGTCGGGTGTTTTGACTTTTTTTTTTTTTTTTTTTTTTTTTTTTTTTACTTTTTACGATGAGTGGATGCAGTCAGCATTCTGATGAAGATGCAGGACTTTGTTTAATGCTGCTTAATGCATGAAGCATACATTAGTTTAACCAGCAAGACTGAGCAGGCAAAAAACTTGTGGGCCAAGATTATTGATAGCATTAGATACAAAGTTAGTATTTATAGAACCTGTCAGTGAAAATCCCGTGTAGACTATGAGTGGAAGTGCCTTTGAAGTGCGGATTTGTAATAACTGATGATAATACAGGAAGAGATATGGAAAATACATCCAGAGTCATCATGACAAAATGTATTTACAGTATTTGTTTCTTTGCTTTTTAACTATGTCCTTCTCAAACATTTCTCAGCCATGATCCAGACTAGACAAAACAAAAACAAAAAAAACAGGGATTCATACAATTCCCCACTGCTTGCTCAGAGAGCCGCAGTAAAAAGGCCCTGTTTCCATGACATGGAGATTTGTGATTAAGACAAATGTTAGCCACGACAATGAAGGACCTACCATGTCTCTGAATCACTAACTGCCAAGAGATTAGCATTTTCATGCAGTAGTTTACAGTGGCAGCAGCGTTGCGTTAGCACAGGCACCTTCCTGTTTATTCTCCCACCACAGATTCACAGACTGACAGTAAAACACACACTACATACCCCATACTTGTTCCTTTTGTCAGAATGTCCACGATGTCTCATTTTTCCCTGCCCTGTTAACTCATGGATGATTGCAGTCAGTCCTTAATGCCTTAATGCATTTGAATTTCACACTTCATATCCTTCAGTAAATATATGTTAGTGCAAAGCATGTTATCCTAGCCACTTTCTATACTTTGAAATGGAAAGAATGTTACATTTTGTATTTTGCTTTGAAACTGAAAAAAAAAACATTTGGCATTAGAAGGCTTTCACAGAACATAATATTGTAACAATGGGTAACTAACAATATAGCTTCATTGAGAAATGCAGTTCCTCCACACTGTATCAAAACAGCATTATATAATAAGTGTAATGTGTTGTATGAACTTATGTATATTTTGTTGCTGTTGTTGTGTCTTTCGTCTTTTCCTGGTTAGGGGTTGCCACAGCGGAACTCTGGTCCACTAATGATTGGCAGTAGATTTTTACGTGCCGAGTTGCCAGCCCTGACGCACAACCTTCAACGAAGGTACACCCATTCTCCACACAGAAGACGTTCTAGCTGAGAATCGAACAGGACAACGTCTTACTGTGAGGCGCCAATGCTACCGCAGCACCACCACCGCAGTATGAACTTATGTATATAAATAGGTAAAATTAAATTATCAACAGGGGTTATGACCCAGATACATTTTTATGTGTAAAATACAGAAAGTATTATAACAGAAAACATAAAATTATGCATGTTTGTGAGAAAACAAACGATAGAAAGGACCCCAAAACAGGAATCCACAACAACTGAAAGCACAATCAGGTCTACCACAGGATGAAAGTCACAATAAGGCTAAGACCACAAGCAGTTGTAGGAAGCAATTTAATCCACAAATCCACAATTCAATGACTGAGCGCTTTCACCAGAAAACCTGGTATCATCAGAGTCTTACAATTCAGTTACACCCAGCATAATCTTATATACATTCTGTAAAATCAATTAACCAATTAAAAATTCTTAATTGATAAAAAATTCTTCTTAATTGATGAAATGCCCTTAAAGGTTACTTTGCAACAACCACAATCATTTGTAAAAATATGTATATGTATGAATACATTAATAAAAAGTGTAATAATAAATAAAAATTTTTTTATTCAAAACCATAGAAGATATCCTTCCTAACTTTATTAACAAACATAAAATATATATTTGTATGTAAATAAATGTGAATAAATGTAAAAATAAATATGAACTATTAGATCTAAATGTAATATTGATGTTGAATATGCCATAACAATTTCTATTTCACAACACCTTATGTATTGTATATATTGTATAAAAGTATTTAATAATTAATAACATAGTATGATATAATATAATATTCTCAATATGTTGAACTAATTAATATTAATAAACACAATATAGCAAGTTCATGATTAGTGTACTACGGCCATCTACATAAATATCCAAATAACCAAATGAATATCCAGCATATTAAAAATCTAAATAAAATTAGATCTATATTTTAACAAGGGTTTTAAAGAAATACTTTCATTAATCCCTGGGTATTTGGTAGCATTTAACCTAATCTGCCATTCCATCTCTCGAAGGGCTACAAGATTATCAACATCACCATAGGTGTTAGGTTTAATTCTATCTACTACAAAAAATAAAAAATTTTTAAATTCATGACAAGTTCTAGTATGTAGATATAGGGCATTGTGGTCATCCTTTCTTCTAATAGAACCACAATGTTCCCTAATTCTTTCTTTTAAACATCTTATGGTCTTACCCACATAAAAAGCATTGCATGTCATGCACGATGCAACGTAAACACAATGATCGGTGACACAATTACAACGTCCAGGACATGCGATGGTACGACCAAAACCTGCTACAGTAAGATTGGAACCCACTGCTATGTATCTGCACCATTTACAACACCCACATCTATTCATTTGTGATCTCACAAAAGTGTCATTTTTTCTTTCTAGAATGTCTTTCAAGTTGTTTCTCCTGCTGAAAACTATTACAGGAGCATCACCCAGGATTAATTTTAGACCTTCACTTAGAAAATAATCCCATAGCATTTTCAAATTTGTACAAATTTCCAAAGAGCTGTCATTATATTTCAAAATAAATTTTGGCCCGTCCTTGTCCATACCCACATTGTTATCTTCACTATTAGATCCAAACAGAACTGGATCTATAACCCCTATTTTCAAAATTGGGAAATATTTACTTTTCCTCTTCTTGTACACTTCTTTTTTGATTTTAATTAATAGTGTTAATGGATAGCCCCTCTCTAGAAATAATCCAATGAGTGTATAAATCTCTTTTTTAAACTCCTCATCATCACTGATTAACCTAGAGAGACGAACCATCTGGCCTTTGACCAAACCTCTCCTTTGGTGTATAGGATGACAGCTGGTATAGTGTAACATAGAATTAGCATAGCTAGGTTTCCTATAAATGTTACTTACAAATCCTGTTTCATTCTTAGAAATCCTGATGTCCAAAAAGTTGGCATAATCACAACTCCAATTGTATGTAAATTTTAGAAATCCAGAACAGTTGTTTAAATAGTCTATGAATTCCCTGACACTATCCTCGTCACCCTTCCATAGAATAAGTAGGTCATCAAGAAATCTATTATACGACAGTATGTTTTTGTCAAATCTAGAATTAAGAATATACTCTTGTTCCCATGCTAAAAGAACTAAATTAGCATAGACCGGGGCACACTTAGCGCCCATTGCTACCCCGGTTGTTTGCTTATACCTTTCACCTTCAAATATGAAGAAATTGTTATTAAGTATCGGTTCCATAAGCCCATGACAAATTTCCAATTTTTCAGTATCAAATCTCCTACTAGAATGTAAACTTTCGTAAAATAGCTCTAGACCCTCTAAATGGGGAATGACGGAGAATAGATTAACAACATCAATTGTTAAAAAGCCAAAATTGCCCAGTTTTGAAAAATCAATTAAATGTAATCTTTCTAAACAATGCCATGAATCCTTCAGTATGTGTTCAGCATCCATTAAGGCTTTTTTACAATAAAAATCAACAAATGCAGCCAAGGGCTCAGTCTTGGAACCCTTTGCTGAGATGATTGGACGAAACTGAAGAAAGTCGGTTCCCTTATGGACCTTGGGTATGCCAAAAAATTTTGGCATGTTTGGAAACTTCACTACTAAAAAATGATAATCTGCCTCATTAATGACTCCTTGGTATAAAGCATCTAGTAAATATAAATCAATTCTCTGATATGCCGAATTGATCTCATAAATCGATACTCTAGCATAGGTGTTATCGTCATTCAAAATGGTCATCATCTGACCAACATAATCTATATTGTGCATGATAACCATCCCTCCACCCTTGTCAGGCCTCATGCATCTGTATTGGCCTGTCGATGTAAGTTCTTTAAGTACGACCCTTTCATTGTTAGTCAGATTATCAACATAGCTAGCCCTTTGTAAACATAATCTCCTCAATTCATATTCAACCATTCTTTCAAAAATGCAAATCTCTTTATTAGTGGGTGGCATGAAGGTACTTTTCCTCCGAAGTAAGTTAGATTGAGGTGCCCTGTTTTGTGTGTTACTATCAGTACCTGACATATGAAAATAAAGTTTCAAGTTAATTTCCCTTGTAAACAGCTTGAAACTTTTTAATAGCTGAGTTACATCCAATCCAAAACTTGGTACAAACTTTTCCCCTTTACTAAATAATTTGAAATGGGATTCATTAATAACTAGGTCAGTATAATTGTATATAATGTACCCCATTTCCTTTTGAATACTGTGTTTCATTCCATCACTTGAAATGGGAGACATAATACTGACACATTGTACCTCTACACCATCATTATTCAAATGAAATCCCAAATTCTCAGATATTACTTCATTAAAGTAACCATCTTCACTACTAATAGGGGTGTCGCCCCTCCCTTCATTCACTAAAGCATCTAACCAGAGTGGTGAAAATATTGAGGCGTCGCCAAATTCACATTCTTCCCTCATAATAAACCCATATTTAAACTCACTTTGCTTATCACTACTGTTCATACCTTGTTGGCATGTTTTCACAGTGTTGTTGTCATGTAAAACCAGCCCTACTTCAGCATCATCAGAATAATCAACATTGTCATCAGCAATTGAAATAAAACAGTTGTTGTCAAGTTCAACATTTGTATTAATGCTCAAATTGGTAGATATACACTTGCATGCAGTTGTAATACAAGGCCCTTCTTTATCCCCCCCATTGCCTTTGCAATTCTGAGAGCAGGGTCCATCTTTGTGAGAAAGATGCACTGCTAAATAAGCAATGCTACCAGAATCATTTGATTTTGTTAAAAATGATTATTTAAATGTTAACTAGCTAATAAAGAGATGGGAAATTATGGAGAAGTTAGGCGGATCAAAAATAATTGTGAGAGAATGAAAGGGCCATCCCTTGGCAGAATGGGATACAAGCATGGAAGGTTGTGTCAAAAAGAATGCAAACACATTTTAAGATTTACATGTAATACAGCCAACAGCATAAGAAAAAAATGACTAGGGTGAAAAGTCAGGTTTATGTGGGTGAAGAAAATTATTAAGGAAAATCTATTTTATTATGCAACAATAGAAGTCAAGGCTTGGGACAGAGAATATAAATATGCAACATTACAACAAGGAAAGGGTGATTGCAGAATGAGCTACTAAAAGCAGCTACAAGAACAGGTGAATAATATGCATGCAAGGAACACCATGAATTAGAAGAAGGAATGTAGGAATCTCAGACTTTTAATGCAAATGACATGGAATAATCATCTGATTGATTTTGTTGAATAGTTAATGAGAAGAATGGCTGATAACTTGTTTGCAGGATAAACTATTCATAGCTACATATGTAGCAGAACGTAGTTAGGCTTTATTTCGTCCTTTGTTAAAGAAGCATGTTTAGGGTAGACATGAAAAAACTGAAAGTGGATTTGCAGAATGTTAAAAATATTGTAGCAAGTAGGGTACTACCTAGTGATGTAATAAGGACTGAACAGGGTAATGGATGCTGACATTAGGATAAGAAACATTCTAAGAGTGCCAAATATAGCAAAGAAAGACAGCTCACTGTGTGAAGTTAAATTACACTGTAGAGTTAATAAGTTCTTGTAAAATGGCAACTGGTCATTATAAATGTCGTACAGAACTGAAAAAAAATCATAACATCAGTTCATAGGAGATACAGAAATAAAATCAAAATGATTCAAAGCAAAGACGACAGTAAAACATGGTAAATGAAGGCCATTTAAGTTATTAAACTGTGGTTCTAACATTTTAATTGAAATACAAAGGCAAATAATGTTATCCATGTCTGTATTTAGAGCTTAGTTTAGAAGTATCATAGTGCAAGGATTCCAGGTCATGTCTAGAAGTAAGCAACTCAATGTCTGTCATGAATCCCCACTAAGGGTAAGTTTAACACATAAAATAAGTAAATAGGACAGCCTTACTGTTTTAAGGTGCATTTTTAATCATTAATAAAAGAATATAAAAAATATTATTATGGTGGCTGACCTGTTCTGGTGTTTAATCATATCCTAATGCTAAATAAGTTACCAGTCTGTTATTTGAGGAGAAACCCACTGCTGTTGGAATGTGCAGTCTTAATGCATTTGCTATATTTTTATGTTTATCTGCGATGCAATGCTGGGGGTGCTATTACTTGTTAAGTCGACCATAAACATGATCACTATGGATGTCAATCAGTTGGTGTGGAGATACAAGGAAGGCTCAGGGATGAATGTTTCCATACCCATCTACTGTATGGTACCTCCATACATTCAGTCCGTGGGAGCATGCAGTCACATGATAAGGATATAATGAATCCCACAGAGATATGAGTCAGTCCATTGGTGATAGGCTTAATCTTCGCCTTTTATGCCATGATGCTGGCAAGGGCACAGAATATTTCTGAAGGTTGCCTAAATGATGACAGTGCCCATGAACTGCTCTCATGTTTGACATAATTGGTAAGTGATGTATTAATACTTCTTTGTTAGTTTTTACTTTGACTCACATTGTTATCATGACAGTTTTGGCACTCTTGTGTAAAGAAAAACAAATTAAAATCAGTCAGGCAAATCATATCTGTGGCTTGCATGAGTAGCAATATTTGTAATGATTCATATTTGATTCTAACTGATCATAAATAGTCTCTGTACAGGTACAAAAGAAATGCACAAGACTAACCAACACTTCCTGAATGAAATGTGATCACACACACACACACACACACACACACACACACACACACACACACACACACACACACACACACACATACAGCTGAGCATTTTATATGCATGTGTGTGTGTGTCTATCTGTATACATATATATATATATATATATATATATATATATATATATATATATATATATATAGACGCCCTTCATTTGTTCGAACTTTCAAATGTTCAAAACTCATATGGCCGAAACCATATGAGCAAACGTTTGAAAGGCCGACGAATGATAGCGGAGATCCCGCTACAGTACGGGACTGGGAGATTCCCCTTTCCTGCACTGTAGTGTGATCTTGGAGTGAGAATATTTAAGTAGCAGGGTGTGTGAGGGTTGCATTCTGAAGTAGACCCATATCTATACATATATATATATATATATATATATATATACATACATATATATATATATATATATATATATATATATATATATATATATATATATATACACACACACACATATGTGTGTGTTGATATATATATATATATATATATATATATATATATATATATATATATATATGAATATACACATGTGTGTGTGTGTGTGTGTTGATATATATATATATATATATATATATATATATATCAACACACACGTGTATATTCATATATATATATATATATATATATATATATATATATATATATGAATATACATGTGTGTGTGTGTGTTGATATATATATATATATATATATATAGCCATCCATCCTCAGCCCCTTTTCTCATTTTTGCACATGGGGCCAGGGTGTCACTTCTTTTCATATAATCCAGTGAGGTATGTTTGAAGTCATTCAAACCAACTTGAACTATGACAGAGTGATAATGCTACTTGTTGTGGAGAGACTTGAGTGTGTGTGTGATCTGGCGGGTCATGGCACCTGATAAACTGCTGACCGTAACCTTCTCCTTGACCAGCCTCATGCGTGGGACATCAGTGTTTCTCACTATAGAGCTACCTATGACAAAAACATTTGGTTTAGATGTGCTTTGCCTTGCCCTTAGGGGCTTATTTGGTGAGACACTTGAGCTTGTAGTTTTGTGTGTATTGAGTGCTATAGGTACTGTATTATATGTAGCATGTTTGTGTTTCAGAGGTCTCTGGTGTTTAGGTGAATTTCTGGTGAGTACCTCCAGATGTGATGGTTTATGCTTTGAGAGTATGGTTTGTGCAGGAGGTGTAATATGTGGGCTGACAACCTGTTCAGTGTCACTTTTCTGTGAACAAGAGAGCAAGGATTCTAAATTCTTTGTGTATATGTATTTCTCACAAATTGAGCTTGAGTGGTTTAGGGGTAGTGGGTTGTCAGTGTACATGAGGCAATACCCATGTCAAACAGGTTGGCATGAGAAATCGAGGAGAACTGACAATCCATAATACTAGGTGTAAATTTGCTTACTCTAATAAGGAAGGATGTGCTTTAATTGGGGGGCTTAATGCTGGGTCTATACTATTAGGACTCTCAAGTGGTACGACACTGTTAGGAATTAAGAGATTTCAATTAAAGTAGCAAATGCTGTAGAAAGCCTAGCTTAGGTGCTCTACAAGCAGCTAAGTGCAATTTAAGGGACTCTTCAGTTGGAGCATGGGCAGTTCTCAAGGAAAATAAACCTACTTTAGCTTTTGCATGTATAACTGCCAGTGGTTACCTCCACTGTGCGTGCAGTGCAAAGGTGTGCGATATGCAAACAGATAACTTGGATTGCTCAGATTAAGATAATAGAGCAGCAGCAGCTGACCGTGACCTTATCCTTGTCCAGTCTGGTAAGGGGGGACATGTGTGTGTCTCACTATGGAGTTGCCTAGTTTGGCTTTGAGGTGTTTTGCCTTAGGGGCTTATTTGCTGACATGCTGGTGTATGTGTTATTATGTGTAGTGTTTTGTATGTGCATAGCAGTGTGTGCAAGTTTTTTACATTTGGGAGGTGTCTGATCCTTTGGTAGGCTTTTAGTGAGTACCTCCACATATCTGGGTTTATGTGTCATGACCTCATTTTTTGTGAGGAGTGAAATATATGTGCTGACAACCTATTTGATATCTGGTTTATTGTCACGTGAGAGAACTGATTCCATTTTCATTGTATAATTGCATCTCTCACATAGGGTATTTGTTTTAGGTATAAGTGGTTGTCAGTATACATGACGCAATTACTACATTGTCTCAGGATTATCATGTCAATCAGGCTGGCTGGTGAAATGATGGGAAGATACCCATCCATTATAGTAGGTTTTTGCCATGCGAATGGAGTAAGGCCACGGTGGTGCAGCGGTTAGCGTTGTCGCTTCACAGCAAGAGGTTCTGTGGTTCAGTTCTCTTCTGGAGTGCCTTCTGTGTGGAGTCTGCATGTCCTCCCCATGGTCAAGTGACATTTAAAGGCATGCAGGTAGGTGTGTGCATGAATGGGTGTGCCTTCCTTGAAGGTTGGGTGTTGGGCTGGCACCTAGGCACCAAAAAAATCCCCTGCCAATCATTAACGGACCGGAGTTCTGCTGCGGTGACCCCTAACCAGGAAAAGCCGAAAGACATTAGTTTTTACTATTAGGGAATGGAGCGGACTAGTTTGACCAGTTTTTGTGCTTGGACTAACAAAGGTGCTTGTTCTATTGAAGACTATGGGAGATAAATGTGGCAATGCTGCTCAGTGCATCCATAGTGCAGTAGGGAAGTTTGGGAGGTTTCCACTGATTGGTTTCTAGGAAAAACTGAGTTTCAAGGTGTTTGCATCTATAGAACGCACCCCTAACCCCTGTTGTATGGTGTGCTGCACTGCACAAACGCAGGGATTAAATACAGGCAGAACTGAGACACTTGTAAGCTAAATCTACCAATAGGAAAGCACACAGTGAACTTTCCTCAGCAATCCCTAGCTCATACAAGGCTGGATCCACACTCTTCTGCCACAAGGGTGCAGAGGAGCCCTTAATAATATAAGATGGCTGGTTTATTGATCAAGTGTATTAATAACAGGCAAGATTCAGCAGGTCTGAATCTAGTCTTTGCTACCTAGGTATCAGAACAGTGCAAATCAAGTGCAGAGAAGTGAAAAAAATACATAGAGCCCTATTGTGTCTTTCCCAACTCAGACAGACCAGGTAAACACTTGCTGCAACCAGATGAACAATCCCAGTCCTCCCAATGCAAAAGCATATTAAAGTAGTGTCCAGAGTGAAATGCTACCACAAATAAACTTAAATGGTACAAAATGCTACCACAAACAAACTTAAAGATATAGATACAGCAGTGTACTTTAAACAGCTTATAAAAGTTTATAGGTTAGTACTAGGCTAACTGCCCTTGTGAGCCATTTTAAGCCTAGGCAATTACTCCATATGAGAATCAAACCCTACACCTTGAGTCTGTAAGGTAAACACCTTCACCTTTATGGTAACCTTCAACCCTTATTGCCAACCTCTAACCCAAACCCCAAGTCTGGTTATTCAAGAAAAGTACTTCACTTTGAATACATGAGCCATGAGCCACCCAATGGTACAGAAATTGTAAAGGCACTAAAAAACAAGATCAGTTCTCCAGCCAGTAAAACTACATTCATAAATCTCAAGTGTTTCCCTAGCCTAAACAGACCAGACTACCTCCCAGTGCACTAGATGGAAAATCCACTGGCCTCTTTAATGTAAAAAAAACAATTGTTTGCTAGAGTGTAAAAATACACTACTTTGCCCAAAGGCTAGTTAGATCAAGTAGACCAGACAATGGGAGTCAAAATGCACTTTTTCAATATAAGCACAAGGAAAGGCAAATAAATAATTCAGGATATCAACAGGAGTATAGAAAGGGAGGAGCTTATTAAGCTCAATTTACAGTAGGAGTGGTTAGCTTAAAGTCACCAGCTTTATAAAGCAAATCAACAAATGGGAGGGTGAGTGGAAACACAGCAGGGAATCATCAGCAGTGCTTAAGTTTATGCAGGCTTCAGATCTTTTCAGACAAAGTTGAAGGCCCAAAATTTCATTGAGTATTTAAGTATTACTCAAGAGACAATTTAACAAATGAAAAAAAAAAAGTGAAATGAGCAGCCTAGATAATTTGTGTCCATCTCTCACACAGTACAAAAACACCAGGCTAAGCAAATTTCTTAAAACAGGAAACAAAATGGAGCAGGTATCAGAAAGCAGCTCTAAAAGGTCACAGACAAGAAATACACATTTCAAGCATCATTGCTGAGGTTAATTTTTTGAATATATTTCTCAAACACATTAGCAACTTGATTATGATCAGAAATTATATATTCTAGATTAGGAAAAATAGGCCAACTATAATCAACATAGCATGTTGCATATTATTCCTCATCTTGGTTTTAGTATAAATGTTAGCTTTCCTCATAGTTGGTATGGTTATCGATTGTGATGTCACTGTTAATGACATCACAACATAATGGTTGGAAAAAGAAGCTACCAGCAAAAATTCTACCCCTGATGTCTTATACACTGCAGTTGCAAAAATGTTATTGTAATGTGAACATATTAACATTTTTGGCCTTTCAGAAATAAAAATTTGCAGCTGTTTTATCCTCCTTTATAATGACTTTCCTGTCTCCGTCTGGAGGATTCTGGTCCTGCTTGAACTTTAAATGTCTTAATACATGGCATTTATTCTTGAATATTTGTCAGAGAATTATGTAGACTGTGTCAGAGAGTTAACCTCCTCCTTATGTAGTTTTCTTTTATTGTGAAACATTTCTCACTTTATCTGTAACTTTTATACTGTCTGCATGGTTTGCATAAAGTATTGCCAGAACAGAACTGGAATCTACAAAGCTGCAACATTTAATAAAACGTTTATTTTATTATAAATCTTTGAAGTGTACTACTGGAGCCAGAAGCACTTAAACCCCAGCTGTGCAGATGTTAACAAAAACTCTAGAAAAATGGAATATCCAGGCACAATAAGTATTACCACTGCTTTAATTAAATCTGTCCCCAAACTGCTTATGGTTCAGCTTAACACTAAATGAAGTCATTTGTTGTTATTGAAGTTTTGGGACATGGCACACCTTGTAATGAGTTTGCAGTATCGTATTTACTTTGTTATACTTCCTGAACCTAGTGACAGAGTATGTGAAATAATGACATAATGTTTTTTTTTTTTTTTTTTACTTAGCTGTTTGATAGTATATAGCGTCATGCCATCCACTTAGTCAGAATGCTTCTTTGTGGCTCTAAACAACTGATTTCTTTGTAGAAATATGAGATGCCAAACTGGAATGCTAACCAACTAATACTGTTTTTAAACATGAGTTGCCAAGTTGAAATGTTAATCCAGTAACAATCCAGACATATAAAAGATTATCAGTGTGTCTGTTTTTGATTTAGACTAAAAGAGGATGGTTGAGTGTTACTTTCATTTATTGTTAAGCATGCTGTCTTTAGAGACTTTTATGTAATTTTGATAAATTTCTTTGAGTATTTAGGTTTTTTCATATCATGAAAGAAATACATCCCATTCCTAAGTCAGGGAGTATTTAAAATTCATGAAATCTGTTTTGCTTCAATCTTTGATGTTTGCCAAGACTGTTTTTTTCTCTGCAACCACAGTGTACCCTGAATTGCTTCTTTCTGTAGGTTGTATGGAGTTGCCTGTATTGCTAGCATCTTTAAATATGCTTTAAAATACTTTTTATATTGGCCCAGTTCTTTCTACTGCCAATGTAACTATTTGTATATCCTTTTCCATATTATTCTAGTCACTGCTTGCATGCTTTGATATTTTATAGCTTTATGACTTTCAGTCTGTAAGATGCTATAGTCATTGGTTGCCATATATTGATATTTTATAGCTTTATGTCTTTCAATCCATAAGATGCTATAGTCATTGGCTGTCATGTTTTGATATTTTATAACTTTATGTCTTTAAGGGCGGCCAAGGTGATGCAGCAGATAGTGTTACCACCTCACAGCAAGAGGTTCTCCAGTTTGATCCATGACTGGGGTGCTTTCTGTGCGGAGTCTGCATGACCTCCCTGTGGTCGTGTGGGTTTCCTCTGGGTGCTCTGGTTTCCTCCGACATCCCAAAGACTTGGTGTAGGTGGATTGGACACACTAAATTGGTCCTAGGCATGAGTGTGTGCCTTCTGTGGAAGGTTGGGCACCGGGCTGGCAACTCGACACAGTAAAACTCCCCTGCCGATCATGAGCAGACAGGTGATCCACTGTGGCGACCCCTAACTGGGAAAAGCTGAAAGAAGAAGAATAAGATAGCTTTATGTCTTTAAGTCAGTAAGATGCTATAGGCGTTGGTTGATTTGATAATCAATGCAGCTTTTGTTTTTTTTTTTCATTGAATTACAGCATTTGATCTACTTGTTTCTGCCTTCTCAGCTGTTTGTATTTTTTAATAATCCTTTGAGGCGCATGTTTCATATGTCCCTCAGCTACCTGCATGTAGTACTTGTCACATGTCTCATGTATTCAAATAAGACACTGAGGAAGTGTGATGGGTTCAAGTTGTTTATTGTACATAAACACATCAGGAGCTTTAACTGGAACATATATTTAAACTGAGTGACTCATTACTTCAAACACGCTTGCATGTGCATTTCAGTTCATACCTAAATTTACTCTGGCGAACAATACAAAATGGCACTGATATTGCACACGCTCAGTATCTTATATGCACGTGGTGTCTAGCTACAGTGGCTGACTACGTACAATACACACAATGATCTACAGTAATGTTTACAAAATCAACAGTCTAATAACTGTACCATATTGTTATGTCTCTCTGTATACAAATCTTTCTAGTTCTGTACTGCAAAACATATATTTATCTGTATAACCTACCTTCATTATGATGTTTTTTTTTTTTTTTTGAACCGTTGCATATGTAGTCCACTATCTTTAGCTACTGCTATTAACTTTTCATCTTTTGGTTTAAATTTAAATCACCTAAGCAACTTGCATGCCACCTCATGTGATTGTTCCAGTAGTTTTCTATACTTTCCACTATAATTACAGGCTTTCACGTTTTTTTCTTTTCTTTATGATCATGTTCTTTGCATTTTTTCTTTTGCTATTTGCACTTTCTGTTGCAACCTGCTTTTTTGTTCAAACTGGGTTTGATTCCCATACCTAATTCCTTCCTAAAGGCTGCAAAACTAAGCAAAGAAATCATGCTAGACTTGTCTTCTTTCACGTTTACAGCTTTCAGTATGTCTTGATCTGAAGAAGTCAATAAATATGTAAGTAGTTCCTCAGTCCCCACTTATGTGTGCATATGCAGTCAGTTTTCAGGAGGCACTTGCTCTTTCAATCCAAGGGATATAAAATCTTGGCAAACATTGGCTCTTGTGCATCACTTGATAGGCATAAATCATTTTTCTTGTTTTCCTATCAGGCTTACCTTACTCTTTTTGGGGTTAATCAATCATGCCAAAGCTGTACGTCTGAACGGGAAATAAGGTGATTTATAGCCTGAATGTTATTCCTAGATGTTAGAACCATTTTAAGCACTAGTTTCAGCCTTCTAAATTATTATTTACTAAGCTTTGTTCCCAATTTTTCATGCTGTATTGTTACACATTCATCTATTGAAAGGTTTTCATGTATTCCTCCTTGTTTCGATTCTTTTTTATCCTACTTCTCCTCATGTTTAACCAATACCAGTAAAACTTTCATTTCTTACACATTACTTTATCTGTTTATCAACTTGCCATGTGTACTTGATGTATACAAATTACAACCTGGTTCAGCTCTGCTGTAGCACGGGACCTAACCTTAGCAATGACTGGAGTGACTTTACAAATGTTAAATACCCCCCTACGTACTGTTAAGGTTGGGTCTGCACTAAAAGAAGATAGCGGTGACTAGTAAGCAGCAGCAGGTAAAAATGGCTTTTTTTCTACCTGCTAAACTAAACAGGTGATGTTGAGCTAAACCTCCCTTACCTATGGAATACATAAAGACATCGACTACTCCCACATTGCTTTCCTGGCTTTAAAAAACAACACGTCGTGACTTTTTTTTTTTGGGGACATATTATTTTTGACTAATTTATAGTACATTGAGAAGATAAATCTTCATGCACTACAAAGAATTATGATTAGATTTCCAATTGTAACTATGTATTATGTGTTCTTGATATAGATTCACCACTAGAGCTTCACTGTCAAGGTAAGTTTGTTGGCATCCATGTGTTGAGCATATAATAAGTATGTTATAATCGGTGAATGGATCATAATCCTCTGTGTTTGTGTGTGTGATTGTGTGTGTGTGTGTTACTGTCAAGTGAATTATCACTTTCTGTAAACTTAAATGGTTTGAAAAAGAAATATAATAACGCTACATCTAATACTAGCATTCACTACAGCTGTGATAATGAGGAAAGCTTAAATCGTTATTCTTTGTGCTAGTATTCTAATAGATTTTATTAGTAAAATTGCTTTACTGTAGTGTGTTAGAGTCTGTCAAATGTTTGGGCACGTTTGGTGTTTTTTCCTTTTTTTTCCACTGTAGAGAATCCGTGGAGTTGATGTGTGTAAGTTGGGGGAGGTGGAGATTTCCAGCATGCAAAGTCAAATATTTTTGTTTTTTTTTTAATGTGTTTTGAAATATGCTGGGTTTAAATGAGAAGTGTGGCAGATTAGTTTTGTTATAATCACCTGTGTTTAGATATTGTGTAGTTAAATGAGATGAATATATAGGAGTGTTTGTTTGTGTGTGTGTGTGTGTGTGTGTGTGTGTGTGTGTGTGTGTGTGTGTGTGTGTGTGTGTGTGAGTGAACATACATATGCATAAATATATACCACATGCACCCAGACACATCTGTCTGTTTATCTGTGTAAACAAGTGTACACACATTTACATATATGTACAGCTCATACATGCATATATGCATTAAATATGTGTTTGTGTGTGTGTGTGTGTGTGTGAGAACATACATATGCATAAGCACATACCACATGCACACAGACACACATGCACATCTGTCTATTTGTGAAAACACGTGCACACACATTCACGTATATATGCAGCTCATACATGCATATATGCATTACATATATGTGTGTGTGTGTGTGTGTGTGTGTGTGTGTGTGTGTGTGTGTGTGTGTGTGTGTGTGTTAGAGAGACAAAGACAAACAGACTTCCCATTCTTTTAGGTGCATTTGTTTTGTATTTGTATGTATTTATACAGATGTGTGCAATCTGCCTACCAGGTAACTGTACATAATGCTCAATGTATTTGTAATATCATTCATTATATGTACTGCACCACCTAACAAATTATTTATTGAATAACATTTTGATTTCTTAATGTATTTCTTTGTGTTTTCTGAACAGAATAAGATTGGAATAAAAACATGTGGGTGTCCTACACTGACTGTTCAAACTACAAACAGTACTCAGAAAAGGTCATAGAATTAGATGTAGGAAGCTTGGATTTCAAATGCTGCCATTACAATAGAATTAGACTAAACCAGACAACAATAAGGACATTATTTTGTGTCTTACTTCATACATAGCAAGCACAGTCATATTACTTGCTTTCCTGTATTTGCACAAGCAAAGAATTTCATGTTCATACATAAGCTTAACCAGCCTGGTCTGCAAAGCTATGGAAAGAATCATTATGGAACTCATAAACAGAGACATTGGGGACCTACAGACACTTGACCCCACCCAGTTTGGCTTTGTAAAGGGCAGATCCTGCCTTTTGAACCTGGTTGACTTTTTCGAAACAGTCACTAGAGCCATTGTTGAGGGCAAAGCAAGTCCATACAGCCTACCTGGACTTAGCTAAGGCCTTCGACACAATACTCCACTCAGGCATCATAGATAAGCTCAACAGCTTAAATGTAAACCCTTATGTCACTAGATGGGTTGCAAACTGGCTAAAGAACAGAACCCATAAAGTTAAAATCACTGGAGCAATGTCAGACTCAAAGCCAGTCACAAGTGGTGTCCCACAGGGGTCTGTCCTGGGACCCCTCATGTTCGGCATTTATTTCTCAGATGTTAAAGCAAACATGGGAGGGTTGTGGCTGACAAAGTTCGCAGATGACTGCAAACTAGGCGCCATAGTCGATACACCAGCGGACACATACATCCTACAAAAAGGCCTCACAGAAACGGACAACTGGTGCCGGAGTCATGGCCTTAAACTAAATGCCAAAAAATGTATAGTCATCCCCTTTGGGAAAAACAAAGTACCCACAAATTATCACATAGACACCAACCCACTGAGTACGGAAAAAGTAATCAGAGACCTAGGGACCCAAGTCGACAGTGACCTCTCATTTGACACCCACATTGCCAAAGTGGTTAGAAAAACATTCTACCTTGCACACCTTATCATGAAGGGATTCACATCCAGATCCAAGGATGTCATTGTACCCCTATACTCCTCCCTCATCAGACACTTGATTGAGTACAATGCCCCATTTGGTATGTACCTCACCCGGCATTTGCAACAGCTGGAGAGACCACAAAAGTACCTCACCAAGAGGACCAAGATTCTCCAACATATGTCTTATTCTGCCAGACTAAAGAAACTTCAACTCTGTTCAGTAGCATACCGCCTGCTCAGAGGTGATCTCTGCCTGACGTACAAGGCCATGTCCAATCAGGAACTGATGGACATGCTCCACCTCAAAAAATCCAAATCCATCAGAACCACAAGAGCTAAAGACTTAAACCTCGGCACAAGTATGAATAGGACATGCTGGAGGGATAGATTCATAACCCAGAGGCTTCCCATGCTCTGGAACAAGATCCCAGTTCATGATAGGCAGAGCCCCTCACTGACTCTCTTCAAGAGAAATCTTGATGAGTGGATGGGAGATCGTAAGTTTACCCCAGGGGTCACATCTGTGTCACTGCTAGACAGGGGCACAGTAAACTAATTCTATTATATAAGGGGACCTTCACTGTGTCACTACTAGACAGAGGCACAGTATTCTAAATCTATTCTGTGCATTTTTGTACCATTTCATGGGGTGGCGAAAGCCACATCACTATGGCTAGGCTTACAAATGCCCCAGGGTAGATAGCCTAGTACTAAACTATGAAACTATATAAACACAGAAACAGATGATCAGCCTCGTTTTCTTCGATGATGTATTACTCTTTTAGATTGTTTTATATCCATCAGTACTGCTAAATATTTTCCCATTTACTATGCCAAGTAAACTGAGTTTCAAGTATGATTTATGAAAACACTGTACGGCTAGTGGTATCTTTCGTTTCATGTCCATTAATAGCAACAGGCGATCTCTCACAATTCTATATTTTGAACTTGTTATAAAAAAGTTATAATGCACCATTTTTTAAATAATTTAAGTTGCATAGTGATAAAGTACTATTGAAGACTGATTTCTGTACCTACCCTGGTCTTCTTCTGTTGGGCCCACTTTAACATGTTTCCATTTCACAGAGAACTCCATGGCTTCTGTGCAGCAGAAGTCAAATTACTAAAAATACAGTAAACTCTCAGTTAACCAGCACCCATGGGGATTGCTAGATGCCAGGTAAGTGTAGTTTCTGGTTGCTTGAGAGTTACTATTAAAAATAGACCTGACAAATACTGTACCCTATACTATACCATACCATAAACATTGTATTAATTTGATATTAATACAGTAATTAAAAGCCTATCTGTAATAATATTTTAAACTTATATTTCCACTAGAAAGCATGGCATGTAGAATGTTTTTCAGTGGATTGGAATTGAATGAATTAAATAGAGAGAGAGTGAGAGAGTGAATGAATGTATGAAAGTAGAAGTGACTGTGTAAGAGATCAGAAAAATGTATGAAAACTGAAGAGAGTGTGTGTGTAAGAGATCAGAAAGAGAAAGAGTGAGTGAATGCATGTATGAAAGATGAAGACACTGTGTGTGTGAGAGATCGGATAGAGAATATTGAATCAGACGCGAATTGACAGTGAATATGGACTGAGTGTTGACATTTTAGTGATTTGACTTGTTTGGTTTGACTTGCTCTCAGGTGGGGAGAGAGGGAATTTACTTGTATCGTCCTTTTTAAAACTCCAAAACTCTAAAAATGCAAGGTATGTTTCTGCGGGGGGGGCAGAAAGGACAACACATGAAAAACTGAATTGTTCATCCTGTACTGTATTTCTTTGACTTTTTTCTGATTGCTTGTGTTCCGGTTAACTTGAGAGTTTACGGTATCTACTTAGGTGATGGTGCTCACTTCCATCTTCATCTGTCACTGTGCTTCATAGCCACCTGAAATCTTAACTGAATGATGCTTAAAATATAAACTTAAGGACTTAACTTAAACTTAAGGAAACCACAATTGATTACAACAGTGCTTCTGTGTAAACATTTCAGCCCATTATGAAAAAGCTGTCTCAAAGGTACACGTTTTGTATTGTACATTTTTGGCATTGTTTTTTCTCCTTCTGCAACCAACCATTAGTACAGCCTCATGCCCCTGTCCATCTTTGGGTCTGAATAACCGTCTAACTCTCTCAATACTTAACCTGCAAGGGTTGAGATGACATACATCGGCCACGGATGGAGGTGGGTACACATTTAACTACTAGTATGTACTGCCCTGCCCACCTTACAGAAAGCATTTTGCAGTCAGCTTTCCAACCATCAACAGGAAGCTCCACAGGTTTTGTGTGCCTAAGCACTTGCCTTACCCGCTCCCCACAAGAGAGGGACACCTATCCACCTCTGCTGCACCTCAGACACCTAAGCCATTAATCCAATCAAGGTTATTTGGGCTATAGTAAGGCACAGACTAAGACCCATAATATCCTTCTGTGCCACAGAAATGGTTTATTTTACTGCAGTCTGACAGCAGTTGTGGTACCATGGTGCAGAGATCTTCAACAGAATGAACCTGTAGTAATGTCCTTTCCTCAAAACACTATTCATTTATAGTTTGTGGATTGAAGTAGTTAACCATTTGGCTGAAGGCTTAGGACCCCAATGACACTACTACAGCAGTTATGTTATAATTGTAGATGGAATACTTTAGCTGTATCAGTATTGCAGTATAATCCCACTGAAATCCAGTCATGTTGAGTCTGTCATCACCAGCTTAACTTATTCTTTCATATCTGTTTTCTACAAGTTCTCACACAAAAGAATAAACTGAAGGTTCTATGCTTTAGTTTTAACTATAGCTCCTGTATAGTAACAGCACCCATTGTGTTTATAGACATTTAGCAAAACAGCGAAACCCGGGGGGGGGGGGGTTGCAGAATACTTGCTTGTCTTTGATGGCTAAAAAAATAATCTTCTTTGACATGCTGACTTATACACATTTATTTTATGATAACTAGTCTGTCATATTCAGGATTATTGTATGACAGGAGCCAGTCCCAACAGCAGTGAATGGAATAAGGCAGGGAACCCCTGCTGGATTTAATGACAGTCCGAGATTCAAATGAACGCTCACTTATACTTACATGCAGTTTAGAGGAATGTAAGTACAATCAATTGCATGTCTGTGGATGTGTGCGTAAACCAGAAACCCATGAGAAATACCTGGCTGACAGAGGAAGAATATGCATAGAATATGCCCAGTTAGGGAAAGCACACCACCTGAGAACAAAAACAGAGTTAAGTGTGATGAAATAACCCTAGTAAAAACAGTACAATAGTACAATAATGTTGGGCATGACTTTAACAAGGGAGCACTCACATGATGTACCCACCACTTTTTAGCACTAAAAGCACTTAACTATCTCAAGCTTCTTCACCACCTGTCTTATACTCAGCTCTCCTTAACCCATAAAATCATCCACACTTCATCCACCTTCCCAGAAATTAGACCCCTACTCCAGTACATTTCTTCCAACTTGCCCCCTTCGGTCATATAATAAACAACTGCTTACCATCTATAAACCACAAAGGGCTGCTGGGTAAGTTTGTTTTCCAGTAGTGTAGCTAGAATTGGGAACAAAATTCCTTTATCAGTCAGATCTATCAAACACCATTAATCTTTTCAAACCATTTTTAAAAGACTTCCTGTCTGCCTCCTGACTTTGTCCCTGCTCTTCATCTGGAACATTCTCCAGCACCCTTCATCACCTTTCTTATACCTCCCTTTAAAGCACAACATCACTTACCTTGCTTTTTCTTGTCTAATACTTCACTTTATTGTACTTTTTAAAGTACTATACCTACTTCTAATTAGCACAACCAACTTTATATTCCATTTCTACTTCTCTGTTAGCACTCAGAGTTACTTATCTCTTCTAATATCTCACTCTATAGTATTTCTTAAAATACTCCTACCTATCTCATATACCACTCTTCTGTTTGTAAAGGCTCAGTCTAAGCCTTTTAAATTTAATGCTTTTGAATATCAGTGTAAATTTTATTATACTGATTATTGTGCAATGTAGTCTTTGAAACTGTACTGTGAAATTTATTATTGTAAATATTGATCGCATTAAATGTGATACCTTGGAGCTTTTCTCCCTGAGCCTCCGCTGAAAAAGAGCACCTTTGCTCAGTCAGACTTTCTTGGTAAACAAATGGCAGTCAATCAAACAATCAGTTAATCAATAAATAAATAAATATCTGAGATGGATACCTCTCACTTTAACTGGATTTTGAGAACAGAAACAGATGTTAGTATCTCTTCATGCTTTTATGTTGTTAATACTTTAAATATCCATGGTCCTCAGCAAAAGCATGGTTATTGACTGTGCTGATGTTCTCATATAAGCGGACCTGTTGAGCTTCAGTTTTGAAGTCATTTCCCTAAGACTGTCCTTAGCTGCTATTACACAAGTTGTCATGGAAATCACCCACACATTTTACTTCCATTTAAGTATTTTTGAATGTTCACTATCAAACCACTTTCTGTTTTACAAAGAGCAGTAGTAGTGCTGTATGTCTAATGCAGCAGTCCCTTAACCAGCTTAGATTTTATAAGATATATTTATTACACCTGATTGTGCATATCTTTGCTTTGTAAAATAATGTCTAATTATGTCTGTCTATGTTACTATAATGTTTGCTACTCACATAGTTTTATCATAACTTTTATTTTTGTTCCTATAGGCAATGCGTTGTATTAAAATGTCTATATCTAACATCATAATTCATACAGGAAACAGAACTACATGTTACAAATAGAGTAAAGGACCAAGTTTTCAAACACTAATTTCATTGATTTAACCCTTTTTTACTTAATTGAATTTTTAAGTAATAGAGCAGTTTGTTCAATTGAAGTCACCACTGCAATGTCCAAATGATGTTGCAATGAACTACTACAATGTGTTTTTTAGAGCTTTTGTTAATTCAGCTATCATATTCCTTTACATGTACACGATTCTGATGATTTGTGCATTGCAAAATTTAATAAAAGGTAGCAAACATATAATGTATTTCATATCATGTATCACAGCCAGCAAAGCTGATCAGCTTATGCAATCTTTTGATATAAGATTCCCTGCAGGCTATATACCTTTTTCATTTTAGCATGGCTTCTAAAACTTTAAACTTGTTAGATTTTTATTTTATTTTTCAATTTTATTAGAAAACGAAAAAAAAAAAATGAGGGCATCACCAGCATCTTCATTGAGGTGCAACCTCTGAAAATGAAGACATTTGTTCAGATAGGAAATATAAAAAAAAATGTGTACAGTTAAAACACGACTTGCAAGTTACATACTAAACAGTACACATTGACTAAGATGCTAAGATGATAAGGTACAAACATCTGACGTAATATGTCTTCACTTAGAAAAATGATCTCTTTATTTCTTAACTATGTTCCAGTTTCCCATTTATGTACCTGGAACAAAATGTTATTTCTTTATGCCCTAGAAGATATTGCCAAACCTAGTCTCCTTTCAGTTCTTTAGATATTAGTAAGGTACTTCTCATTTTCCAGAATTGAGTAATGATGAAAGTAAGTGAAACCTGTATGCAGATATGGATTGTTTAATTATTCATTTGTTTGATTGTATGTTTGTTTGTAAAGTCTAATAACTGAACCCATCCTTTCTGGCGTCTTTTCTTCAACAAAGAAGGCATCAGGGATGTTTGTAAGTGGGTAGTTGTGAACAGCAAACCAGCAATGTTACAGAATAAATAATGAAGGAAAATACATGTAGTTCTGAGGTTTGTAGAAGTCTGTAGAAGTCTTACTGATTACATATTTTTATTTATTTATTTACTATTAAGATACCACTTTTTTATTTGTTGTTTCATCCTTAGGAAACTTTACACACAAGATTAGTTTTGTTACTTTCTGCTTCTCAGATCAAAATAGGGAGAATGGAATTTTAATCCCTCAGCAGGATTTGGAATGGAGGTATCAATGTTCCTAGTAAAAATGCATGTCTTCACTATATATATATATATGTACACGTATATGTATACACACACACATTATATTCACTGGATATAAAAAGTTTACACACCCCTGTTAAAATACCAGGTTTTTATGATATAAAAAAATGAGACCCGAATAAATAATTTCAAAACTTTTCCCACCTTTAATGTGACCTGTAATCTGGACAATTAAGCTGAAAAAATAAAAAAACATACAATATGCTGGTTGCATAAGTGTGCACACACTTAAACTAATAATTTGTTGTGTGTGCAGACCCTTAAACTAATACTTTGTTAAAGCACCTTTTCATCGAATTACAGCATTCAGTCTTCTTGGGTAGGCATCTATTATATCCACTGGATATATATATATATATATATATATATATATATATATATATATATATATATATATATATATATATATATATATATATATATATATATATATATATATATATATATATATACATATATATATATATATATATATATATATATATATATATATACATACATACATATATATATATATATATATATACGGATATAGGACTTTTAATCGAAAGATCAAAAGTCTGAATCCATTCCCACCGAACACACTTTAATAAAAGAGCTTTCATCGGAAAAAAAGTGCTTTCGTTCAAGTGTGTTAAAAAAAAAACACTAAATTAACACTTTTGCAGGGGGGAAAGCCCCCCTGCACACCCCCCCACTTTAATATTCTCCCTCCGAGATTGCACTACAGAGGGGAAAAGGGAATTTTCCCTTATCCACACCGTAGTACAACCTCTGCAACAAGCATATTTACGCGAAAGTGCTTCTTCGGTGAAAAGCACTTTCGCATAAGTATGCTTGCCCGTAAAGGATTCGGACTTTTGATCTTTCGATCAAAAGTCCTAAATCCATACACATATATATATATATATATATATATATATATATATATATATATATAGATATGTGTGTGTGTATACATATATATATATATATATATATATATATATATACATATACATATATATATATATATATATATATATATATATATACATACACATATATATATGTATGTATGTATATATAATTATATATATCTGGATCCCCTTCATTTTATCGTATTACCAGATCATTGAATGTCATAACGTCGAGACTATAATCACAAAAAAATTGTGTAAGTGAAAAGTCAGAACATCACATTCCAGAATATCAAACTGTAATGCAAAATATAAAGGATAAGTTAGTTAGTGGTGTGCTGTCTCTTTAAGGTTTTGTAGCGAGGATGTACAAAGGTATGGCGGAGTTGTCGTTGAATGGTTTTGTTCTATTTGGAGGAGTTTGTGTTAGTTTAACATTTAAAAAGTAAAACATTTTTTAGCTTTGTTATGCAGTTAGTTTTGGATGTAGTTTAACATTAAAGTATCGTGGTGTTGTATGTAGGAATGCAGTGGTTAGTGTAGGGATGTAGGTCTTAACGTATGTGTAGCTGGTGCTTAGTAATTACAAAAAGGTTTTAGTTAAATGTTGAGGGAGATGTTGGTGAAGTGGAAGATGTAGTCAATGTGCTTTGTGCCATAAGGCTGGAATGTGAAGAGATTTGTTAACTAGTGATCAGTCGACTGTTTTATTTCCTTCAAGGTAGTGCGATCTCTGAGTTGGTATATTTAATTTTAGCGGGTGTGGGGGGGATGCAGGGGGGCTGCAAAAGGGAATGTAGGTAGAAATGGTAGGTTTGATTGTTTTACTGTTTTCAATGTTCTGGGATTCCCTGTTTTAAACTTTCGCTTATGTGATTTTTCATGGTAATGGTCTCACCATCGTGATGTTTGTTTATCTAGTTATATGATATTATGAAGAAGATCCATATTATATATATGTATATGTGTGTGTGTGTGTGTGTATATATATATATATATATATATATATATATATATATATCTATATATATATGAATGCCCTGTACAGACTTACTTTATTCACCATTTATAAGGAGTTCAGCTCAATACCATATTAAGCAACACTGCTCGTGCAGGAAGCATTATGTGGATTGACTGTCTTTGTGACATCTCTTCCTTTGACATTCTTATATGGTTTATTCTTCACTTCTCAGATAACCATTTCTGACCTGTTTGCTTTACAGCCATGTAGTTGCCCTATCTTTTTGCTGTTTTAGCTTGCACGTTCCTGCCTGTCATCTCTTCCTTTTCTCCCACTTGCTTTTCTTTTAGTTAGTTAATTATGTATGTATTTGCTTATTAATGGTTGCTTAACTAGGTAAAGCATTGACCAAAATAAGCTAAATGCAGGTTTATCCCAGACATAATGTGGAGAGATGCAATCTATGAAAATGAAGACATTTTCTCAAATAGGAATATAAAATTGTTTAAAGTTAAAACACAACCAGCAAGTTACATACTAAGCAATACACATCGAGTAAGATGATAAGATAGTCGAAGGAAAGTATATAGGGAGACAAAGTAGAATGACCTAGGAGTAGCCATGTCTTAAGGGTGTATTACAGAGAGTAAGTTAAGTTGTGAATGTGATAGGATCTTTCTTACTGGCAGTTTATGTACTATGGCTGTTTATTCATAATTTAAGTAAACCGGCTGTTTATTCATAGTTTAAGTAATATGAACAGTTTTAATTTATTTATTTTATTTTATTTGACATTTGTTGATCGGGTTAGTCCAACTGAGCCGAAGCCCTTTTTCAGTGGAGGCCCGGGCAGAAAAGCTCAGTAAATAAGTATACTCATGTTCAGTGTGAACAGTATGACATGAATACTCAAAGTTACAGAAAAATCAAATAAAACACATGGCAATATGTCAAGGTATTTGCAGTCAACATTATAATCTTCTCCAGTTCAATAATTATAGAGAGTGAGACGCAGGTTCAATTAATAGCTACTACACTAGTTGTGTATTAAAGTAGTAAAGACTGTTATGTAGTAGGGGGAGTAGATAGGAGATGGAAGAAGGTTAGGAGAGTACAAGTTGAATGGGGGGGGGGGGGGTAGCTCAAGGATGGTGGTTACAGTGGCAGATCCAGGTTTTGTTTAGATAGTTTTTGGTAGCTAATTTGAACTGATGACGATGACTGATGTTTCAAATCTTCAGTGGAAGCTTATTCTGGGATTGGGCCAGATTGTAGCTATACAGGTTTTGACCTATTTTAGATTTAGGCTTGTACATATAGAGAAGGTTTTGTTCAGCACTAAGGAGAGATATGGTGGTGAGTAGGGGGAAATGAGTGAAGATATGCTGGGACAGAGGGAAGGAAGATACAGAATAGAATGTATCATTTGAAGTTGAGAGAGGAGTAGGCAGTGGGGAAGTTCTAGCCAGTTTAACTTTAAGAGCTAGACAGTGGTGTGAGTAGTAGGGATGGTCAGCAGCGAATTTAGCCACTTTGTTGAAGGTGGATTGTAGCTTTGATAGGAGGGTAGCTTAAAGGTTGATGGGGATTTGTGAGCTGTAGATTAGGCTGATTATTCACAGATTAGGTAATATGTGGCTAGTTATTCATAGATTAGGTAATATGTGGCTAGTTATTCATAGTTTAAGTAACATTTACTTATTTATTTATTGACCGAGATAGTCTGATTAGGCCAAAAAGATTCCTTTTCAGCAGAGGCCTGGTAAGAAAAGCTCCACAAATTGACAAGACATTTATATACAAGTAGAGCAGATGATATTATTTTCCACTTGATTAATCCTGAAAAGGACATATTGGTGTTGTGGAACATTTGAAAATCATAGCTGGTTCTTCATAGTTTAAGTAATATGTCTAATACAGCACAGTTGCAGTGGTCTTCTCTGAGAAGATGTGCTTTAAGTTGGTGCCTGTATTTGGAGTAAGAGGTTAGCTGTTTTCAGTGTGCTGTTAGTGATTTCTATAGCTTAGGTCCTAGAAAGAAAAAACTTTCTGTTGTACTATGATCCTTTGATCCTATGATCCTATACACAGTTAAGATTTGTTCTGGAAATCAGTAGTATCAGATGTAAGTGTGTCTGACTGGGAATTTCGTTGTAACTTTGGAAATGAGTGGGGTGAGGTTCTAATTGTAAAAAGTTAAATAAGCCTACTCAGACAAATCCTTGCATTACTGTGATATTTTTCCTCAGTTGTGTGTTTTTCTTTTGTTTCATTTTTCATATTTGCCTACACTCCACTACCTTTCATATTCGGATCCCTCCTTCAACCACTATTCTGTAATGTCCCATATGATTAATTTAGTTTAAATTGTCCTTATCTTTTGCCAGTTCTGTATTTCAGTCTCGTTTACAATCATCATGATGTTAGTATCAGTCTTACCGTTCTACCAATACTATTATTAAAAATAAACAATAACATTAAAACTGACAGTTATTTTATACCATAAATGGTTTCACTGAAATAACACCCTAACATCTCAAGAAAAACATTAGTGGTGGGAAATGATTTATCAAGCTGAATTATTAAAATATATTTGCTTTGCTGTAAACTTCTCATTGGTTTTGAGCAGCTGATTTGGGCTGCCATATTCACATATGAGAAGACCTTGCATTCTGTTTATTTTACAATTACCACTTGTTTAATTTTGGAAAGCATGGAATTATGCTGGAACTTTGGTCCCTATCACAACTGCCATGTCATTAATATGAATAGGGGAAATCTGGCTGGAAAAAAATTGAAAGCAAATTCAACCAGACAAACAAGCACGCTCTAGATGCAACCACAGCAAGTAAACGCCATGATATCTTTACATGCTTATAAACTTTGATGATCCAAAACTGCCTTACCAGTTGAAGTTCTGGATTTATTTTCAGAGAAAGCATTATTATATCATGGAACTGCCTAGTGTTTAGATGCAGAACAGAGGCTGTACCAGACAGGAATGCAGTGGACTTGTATCCTGTCTATAGATGGTTCTCTGTTTTCTGTCCACAGCATGCTGGCGTGGACTCCAGCTGTGCTGTCATGCAGAGTAAAAAAAGAATCAAAACTTGAATTAATGACTGACGTGGCTCAGCTGCCTTAACATGTTGTGCTAGAACTGTTTGAATCAGACTTGCTGAATGTATGCTCTTGCAAAATGTGTACTTACTAGACTAGTAGCTGACTAGCTGGCGTCCTACTGTTACTTTTCTCACTGCAGACTGGTAGTTTAATAAACCAATGAAAACAAGAGTATCATTACATTCTGATTGTAAAGACTCCTTATCTGAAAATGTCTCACTTGCCTCTGCCTTGTTTCAGAAACTGCTCAGAATCAAATCATAAAGCAGCATTGCGGTGACCTGTTTCACAGTGGTATCATGCAGTTTCTTAAACAACTCATAAAGTCTGCTTAAAGCATATTCCATACGAGTCTGCACACACACAGAGTCTCCATAGACTAAGCAGTATGTTAGGTGTCATGCTGTATACCTTTGGTTACTCGGTCTTCTTCGCAGGCAGTGCAAATAATGTCAGAATAGACTGGCATTTGAAGTAAAATCGACACTCTTATGTTACACAAAATGGCAAGCGGGGTGTGAACAGCCTCTTCACTTATTAACAGTTATGCAGCTATCTAGGCAGACTCAATGTATTGCGGCTTACATCAGTCCTTAAGTCACAGTACTATTACACATATTCACAACATATACAATCATACAAGCAAAGAGCAACTATATGTTTCTTATCATCACAATATGTAATTTAATTAAACATTCATTATCTTTTACAAAAGCAGACATTTATACTTTCATTCATACAAAAACATAGGTCCTGGTATAATTTCATCTCTTTCTTTCTTTCTTACAATTTGCTAGTTGAATTATCCACTGCAGGGCAAAGAGCCATGATAAATTTTCCATCAACAAAACTTATATAGGTGAAATTCATAGCTTATTACTTCTGTGGTTTTTTTTTGCTAGTAAATGCAAATTTTAAGGCTTCTTTTTTTCTTTTAAGTTTTATTTAGTATAATGCCTTTGAAGCTATCAAAAATATCTGAAGAGAGATATTTTGTTTCCATTCCCAGGGCACTACTTGTGCAAAGTGTTGTGACTGCTGTTCTCAGAAGAGTGTCTTAATATATAAGACATGATGTTGGATCACTTTTGCACTTCACTCACTCACTATGTCTGTCACACACACACACACACACACACACACACACACACACACACACACACACACACACACACACACACACACAGTTTCTCTGCTTTCATGCATGCATTCACTCACACATGCAGACAGAAACATAAACACGTACACACACACACACCTTTTTTTGTTGTCTTCTTTTTTTGTTTACATTTTACACTTGCAAAAGTGCCTGTTTAGCGAGCATAAAATAATGGCACCCATTTCTTTTTCTCAGTCCAAGCTCCACAGCAGCTTGATATGCTGCGGTGAAGCTGCGGACTTGTTTTTCGGGGGGCATGACTTGTACATTAATACCCTTCTGGAGAATGCTTCTTCTCCAGTCAGGGTTTTGATGTATGGTTTACCCGTTCTGTAAACTAGATTAAAAGATACTTATTGGGCTAGGTGGTCAAAGCTTTCCTTTACTTATTTGGACAGATTTTTAAAGTATCTAGCCAATCAAATGATATTAACAACCTAAATACACATCAAGGTACTACTCATGGTAATCCATTTACAGCATGTTTATCAAGTCTTTTTTAACATCTTTGGTCAATGTAATATTTTTCCCCTTTATGCTTTGTATTAGTGAGTACAAGTGACAGAGAGTGAAGGGAGCATGCTAATGAGAGGCATGGAGTTTCACCCCCTGCTTCTTTTAGGGAAAACTTTTAATCCATTTCAGAATAATTATTTTATTGTTACAGTAAGTGCAATAATGAAATACATAAGCATAAACTGTTCCTAAATTGGGAGTTTTTGGTTAATTTTAAAACTAGATGTTGTAATAACAGGCCAAGCAAACTAATGCCATAATGATGTAAAAAGGTTTTAGCTCAAAAAATATGAGACATACAAATATAGATAAATCAGTCACTCAGATTTGATACAGGAATGACTTTTAGTTCTGAACAACAGTCTTACTGTCAGTATATAAAAACCAAGGTCATTGGTCTGATACTGTGCTGTACAAGTAAGCATTTCTCAGTGTGCAGTATATGCCTACTGCATAAATATTCTGCATTTTAGGGAAGATGTCACTTAGCAGGATGCAAACATGTTTGTAGTAAAAGTCTCAAAATGGTGTACTGGGGAAGCAAATGGCTGTAACTAAGGAAATGATTCTTCTGAGCTGGGGTACAGGGTCAGAATTGCCTAGATTCAGGAAGACCTTATTAAGTTTATGCCACTGACTGCCAAAAGTGCAACTGCTAGAAAATAGAAATCAAAATCAAACCCAACACCAGTTGAAGGACTGAATATTGTTCAACAGATAAATGAACTGCAAGTGAGATCTTTACAAAAGGGAAGGAGTAAAGTGTTTAGAAATAAATGGAATTTATGGGGAAAAGACATGCAGAAAACTTTCAGGAGAAGGGACAAGGTTTAAGGAAAAGCAGGAATTTACTCATTTATGTAATGTGGGAGTAAAAGACAGTTGTAAAGAAGGAAAAAAATATTAATACATAACTGAAAATGTTAAAATAGTTTGTTTTCTTTTCTGCTTATGTATCTGCACATTATATCTTAACTGATAACTTAATAAAGGTGTTTAAAAGTGGTATGTTGCATTTGTGATGTCCTTTGAATAAATGCTTATACTTTGATGGTCTTCAATATGTGAAGCCCAGCATTACACTGAAACCTATTACTAATAAACCTACTTCAACAAGAAAAACTAGTTTTCCATGGCTACATGGAATCTGCTTTAGTAAAAGCACAGATCCATTTTTTTTTACTTCAGATCAGCTAAAAATTAGATAGATTTGATTTGGTATATGGCACCTGTTGTCCAACTGAGGAGGTATAAAAAATATTTTTGGTGTAAGTTGAAGAAGGTCATAACTATAAAGTTATGTTTATCAACTTCATTCATAGTTACAGTCAGCTTTTTATTTTTGCAAGATTCTACCAAATGCTGATAAACAGTGATGTTATTCCCTCTTTTTCCCCTTTCTCTCTCTCTCTCTCTATACATATATATATATATATATATTTTTTTTTTTTTTTCTGGATATTGTTATTGTCATGAGCATAACGCCTCCATCTCCTATTGGCCCAGTTAGGCCCCAACTCCTTACTTTTCACAGGACACCAAGATAGGAATGTGAAAACAAGAGCTCTTAACCATGATTCATGGGCAGTGAGATTTCTTTGACTGCACCTAACATCACCCTCTATTGACCAAAAAGTGTAGTGCAACCCATGCTATACTAAGCCTTTGTGAGATTTTGCATGCAGACAACCATATCTACAAATAGAGTGCATGCAGCATACAGTCACTGAGAGGCTCAAGCTCCCTCCTATCATTAGTGCATCAGCTGCAATTCTCTATGTAGATTGTGTACAGTTAGACTAATAGTTGGACTGGCACTGGGCATACACTCTCATCTCTCCCCAGTCATCTTCTGCAGAAGTGACATTTTAATGTTTATTATGGACGATGAATTTACAGAGCAAACACAGAATCTGCAAGGCTCACAAGTAGCATGTCGGACTTACAGTGCATCAGTAAGTTAAACATGTTCAGGATAAGTTAACATTAACCACATAATGCTGGTCTGAAATATCATTATTCACATTGTAAGATTCATAGGAATCTGATTGGACTTAGGCATACCAGCAAGTAAAGTAAATAAAACATAAATACTGCCTGACATCTCTGCTACAGCCTTCCTGACAGTAAGGATAAAGCATTTATATATTACTATAACTCACTAAACCAGTTTGGTCCAGGTGCCTTTTTTCAGAGCTGACCGAGGATCCCTGACTTATGTAAATTCACAGAGTCTCACACTAGGCAAATGTTAACTCAAAGAATCAGACTCACAACTATAATCTCAGAGCATTAATTACCCAAGCTAAGCTGCCAGAAAACATAGCAGCAGTGGGGACCAGTGCTTAATATCTAATGTCAAATCAAGTATGAAATCCATTTTCAGAGTGCCAGAAATGAAAAGCTGTAAGTTATATTATTTAAAAAATTGCAGTCAAGTAGTGGTGATGTATTACAGAATGAAATCACATCATGTGAAGTAAAAAGCTGTCCCATTTAAATGAGACTGTTTCTAACAGTGTTACTACTATCCTGAGATCAAGCAGCAAGACAGAAAAGTTACAGCTGAGGGTAAGATGACTTTTCTTTTTGGGGGTGCAGGGATTCCAGTCATTAAACAGTGCATTTGTAGTCTGTCAGTTGCCTGTACTAGGGATCAGACAAACTTCTTCAGAAGCAGGTTACATCAGGTCTGGAAAAGCTACAGTTAAACTAAGTTTGCTGGCAAATCAAACCGAGTGACATATTAAAAGTGCTGATGTCATATTCAACTGATTTGTACTAAGCTGGTCATATCTGATATTCTATAAGATAAAAAATATGTTTTCAAATTGTCCTGTTGTATGATAAAAAAAAAAGCTGTACTCTGCTACTGTTGGTGTTACTTTAGGAAACGTCATAATCAAACTGAGTACTGCCACATAAGGCAAAATAACATTTGGCTACAATTGGTGACATTACAAGAAATGACAAGCAGAGACGGAGTGACACTGGATGTAATTATTCACACATTGTTTTGTAGAAGGTTTACACGTGTGCAGCTCAGTGGTCATTGCATTGTAGTCTGATGGTCCTGAAGCCTACCTGGATACTGTCCAGATGTTACAGGGTTCATTATATCTTTGCACAGCTTGTAACTAAGAATACCCATTTTGATAGGATCATAATGTTACCACCCATGCCATATCAATGTAGGGATGTTTGTGGCAGTGGTATGAGACATCTGACAGAAAGTCACTAGGGTACAGCATGCTGTGACACATTTTCAGAAGCTGTTACTCTTGAGTGATGTATAGTCACTTTTTTGGTAGGGAGAGGTGTAAAATTGCAACTTGTTGTACAATACCACTAACAGTCTGCTCTAGGGTTGCATTTTCAGTTAAGTTGATTGCCTGTGTTTTGTGTCAGAAGTATAAATACAGTGTATAGTTAAAATCCCATTCAACAAAAATAGCCATAAAAGTTTACCGTACTAATAAATACACTTTTTTTATTACTAGCCCATGAAATTGCATTTTTCTGTGAGAAATTACCATAAAGTTTGTTATTTTCAACATTCGGTGTTGACCTGCACTCCACTGACCTAATTTTCTTTCTTCTGTGTTGCTTAAAGTCTGTGGCAAACAGGGTTGACATTTCAGCATCTTGTTTAGGCAACTGCTTCTTACAAAAGACTTTAGGCTGGATTCATAAAGGTTACCAGAAAGTGTACAGTATGTGTACATTTAGTGTAATGTTTTTGAGTAAACAGGCAGCACAAGCATTGTGGTAGAGCTGTTCTTGAATTCAGAATGTGTACACATAGTGTGCACTTGATGATAACTTTTATGAATCCAGCCTTTAATATGTTTTGTAATGGGTTTGTCTGTAGTTCTGCACATAACACCGGGTTGTGCTGTAACCAGATTGAATTGTGCTATGATGTAAGTTAAGCAAACTTGTATATTTTGCTATAATGTAAGACTACTGCAGTATTCATTACTTTTGTGGCAGTATTCCACAGTAAACAGTAACAGTTTTGCTGAAACTAAGTAATCTAGCAATAATAAAGTGCACACATAAGTTAAATTGGCATAACAAGTTGATGAATCAGAACACAGTAGTCTTTTGATGAAAAATGGTTGCTCATGAAGGTAAGGAATGTATTATATATGTGCAAGAACAATGCATGCATTTAGACTGAAATAGAGAATGCTTTTCTTGTACATTGTTTGATGTTACTTTATTCGTGTAACTTTTCGGGTTCATTGGCTGGGGATATCGCTGGATGGGGTTCTCGCACCTGCCACCTTCCCCATGTAGATATTTGATGAAAATCAAACTTTGCTGCATTATGAGAGAATTTGAAAAGTGATGCACTGCAGAGAATTTGAATTATTTTACTACTATTAGGAAAGGATTTGAACAATGAATATACTGTAGCTAGAAGATTCCAGTTCAGCAGGATTTTGGAGAAGCAGTAAAAATACGCAGGGAGGTGGATAAGAGGTATAACAACAGAGGGTGGGGCACACTGAACAAAAAGGGGCTCAGAATAAAGTACTGTAGAAGGCATTTTCATATTATTGACTATTTGTTTTTATGAACAGGGGGACTAGTTTAGACCATGTGGGCCCCTAAACCACAAGTTTTCTCCTCTAAACAGGTAAAATAACATAGATAATGCTTAAAAGGAAAATAACAATAAAATTAAACAATATTAGCATGATCAAACATTAAAATAAAAAAATTATTGTATTCTACTTATCTGTTTACATCTTAGACACTGCCACAACTTGGTTGCCTGCATGTTATCTAAGATTAGTACATTAGAGTCATAGCATTCACTTGTTTTGCATTCAGATTCAGAAACAAAGCATAATGCATCTGAATTTATTTACAAAAGAAAATGCAGTAAGGAATTCTACTGCCATAGTAAAAGTGGAACAAATGAGGCCCATGCCCAGGACACCAACTTGTTGGAGGCTGCACTGGATATTTAAAACAAAAAGTTTTACTGGTTAGTATCAATCAGTTAAGCAACAGTGATCATGGTCACTTAACAGATAATTGTAGACTAACTGCTAAAAGTGTCATTTTTAAGGTAGTTAACTTAAAAAAAGAAAAACAAACATTCAATGAGTTTTTTGTAAGTGATTATTTCATTTAATGACAGCCCGTAAACTGTAAAGGTGTTCTTTAAAATGTTTGACAATTTACAGACTATTATTAATTAATTGCCATTGTGACTGCAGTCACTTATATATAGTAGGGTGTCGTGCAGGGTAAGGGATGAAATAGGTATACTACCCAGTGTGCCAAATTCCATTGTTATACTTCAAGTAAATTCTCTAAATCTACCTGAAAATGAATTCCATGACCTTGGAATAGAGACCCAAAATGCCTTGTAACCCTACATTCTATAGTACTGGGTTTGACTCTAAATTTCTGCTTGCAAATGGTGTGATTCTGAATAAGCCCCTTAACCATTAGCGGGTCACTATTGTCTCGCCAAAAAAAAGTTGAAAGTGAAGTACTGTTTATGAGGATGACTTACACCATTAGGATCCAACACATCCTTATTCTTCAATGTGCTTTATGTATTATATAGGATGCTTCTTCAGAAAGTATAAGTGGATAGTAAAAAACCTGAGAGCAGTAGAAATGGGAACAATCACTGAAAAGGAGACAGTGAGCATCAGAGGGGTGGCACACTTGGTCATGTAGGACTAAGGATTATTTCAAAAAAGGATAATTTTCTGACACTCATGTTGAAGAAAATGATGCAGTGAAAATAAGAATATTAGAAAAATGCTTTAAAAATTAAAAAAAAAAAACACTTTTGGTTAAGAAAAGGCCCTTGTGTGCCTCATTCAGCAGCCTGTGACCTAGGTAGTCTCCTATACTATACAAATAAGCACCAACCGACAGTTGGTGATGGCTAATTTTGCATGGCTAATATGTTTTATTGAAGGAGGTGAAGCACAGATTGGGAACATAGCACCGAAAATGAGTGAACCAGACGTCACCAATGATCGGGCAGTGGTTATCGTCATTCTGTAACACAGATGTCCGACGCAGATTTTCTTGCATTCTTAAACAAGTCTAATGTGTAACCGGCTGCTTTGCTGAGATGCTTACACTGTATGTTTCAGTGGAGATGTCTGCAGAATGTACTGCTTATGCACATGTTCACATAAAAGGATAAGCCTTCTTAGTCTATTGATGCTGTTCAGTTTGATTTACTCATACTGCAAAATTGTAAGACTGCTTCTTACCAGCATTTTAGTTCCATTTGATTACCTGGGCTAATGTTTGTAATGTATGAAGCGGAGCTAGAGGGAGCTCCTTTATTTCATTATTCCTGAACTTTTTCACCGTCACTGTAATAGCAACAAGTTCAGTTTACTTGATTTATGGCTGTTTTTAGAAGTGCTGTGCAACGTATAAATTGACAGGTCTGCTCAAACTGGGTCAGCTGGCAACCCTGTAAATCAAGTCAAAGGGCACTGCAACTCAGGGGCCAGAATATTGTTGTATTGGAGTGTCTTCTTGTACTGGAGCAATCTCTGTCTATCTCTCTCTCTCTCCCTGTCACACACACACACACACACACACACACACACACACACACACACACACACACACACACACACACATACACAAAACATGAGAAACTTAGTTTTCTTCCGACTGTATCACTTCTGATACATTTTTGGTGAATTTAATTGTTGCAAGACATCTGTTCACCATCATTTATCTGTTATATTCAGACCTTTATGAAATGTAATGGCTATGAAACGTGTGCACTGGAAAATTCTCAAATAAAAATATATACAGAAAGTAATTTCAGAGGAGATGTGTATGAGAAAGGAGGATTGCTGCATGACAGACAATTTATGTTCGGGGAAAAGTCCTCTGATGGTCACAGCTTTAATGCAGATGTCAGGAGCACAATTTCAGAATGGTCCCCTTGTTGTTTTCTTCTACCTGTGAGTGACGATATCCATACATTTTTTATAGTTTGTACTATAAGAATACTATAAATGAGAGGATAGAAAATGAGAGCTGTGCCATAAAGCAGATTGTTTGCAGCAGACACAAGTAGATGGGAGTAATAGGAGTTTCCTGCTGAGGGCAAATTCAAGGAGCATTAATAAGGGGCAGAACTGGTAACTGCAAGGAGCATGTTGCACAGAGTATGCTCTTGACTAGTGAGGATTCTTACTTTGGTATCAGGCTGATAAAAGTTGTAGCACAGATATTTATGAAAACAAGTAATGGAAATTCAGAATATTACACGTTGACTTAGTTATGAAAGATCAACTCTGCAGATATAAAAGTGACACAAAAATATGTCCCTATTATTTTTTATCTGAGTAATGAGCCATAAGGGATATTGCATTCCTCAAATTTTCAACAATAATGAAAAAAATATGTTTACATATATAAAAACACTGAGATACTTCAAATTCTAGGAAAAAAACTTCTTGTTTAAAGGTTAGTCTAAAGTAGTATGAATTAATCAAGTTGAATAAACCAGTCGTATGTCCTAAAAGAGGGAGGTAAATCAGGAGAATATTAATAAATATGATTCAACCATATTTGTAACCCAAATGCACAGTATCAGTCATAGGCTCATAGCTAAATACAAGCTTATTGACCACTAGAGCCTTTATAAGCCTATCAGTGCAACACAACCCAGCTGTGTACCTCTGCACCTGGGTATCCATATGGAAACGTTTTGTGAGGTTATATTAATTAGGAAATATCTATTGTTGGCCTCTGTCCATTAGAGTCATGGGGGCCAGATCATGGTTGAATAAGCAATTTCCCATCCAGTGGTCAAGGTTACATTTGAACAGGGTCAGGGATGAACTCTGCTTCACATCCATGGGGAGCCTATTCCATAACATGGGGATCCTTTGAGACACATATCAGTCTTACCAGCTTGTTCTGTTTATGTTGCAAGCAAAGTTTAGGTTCTTGGATCTAGTGTTTTGGATGCTGAATGTTTTGTGGATGTGCAAGAGACCCATCAGGACTGGATCCAAGGATGCTTTATATGCCAGGTGTAGATTGGCTCTCGGTAACCTGTAGAAGACAGAGTAAAAAGATAGAGCCTTAAGGTGACCTGAGCAGGACAGTGTGATAATGCCCCGGATTCTCTTAGTGAGGAAGCTTTATAGGCATTCCAACTGTTGTGTATGCCTGGTCAGGTAAATGCCAAAGGGGGCACATTACTGAGTGATAGTTCTGATAAGAGCTAAGTAAAGTGGTGATATGACATCCTTGGAGGTGACTGCCATGCCCCTACTTATAAGTTGGGTGACAGAATGATTTTCTTACGATCTTGGCTATAATTGCTTGTCAAAACCAGATTAATGTCTACATATGCTCCCAGATCTCTAATTACTTTGTCAACTTTTAGGGGTGCTTTATCATTGAAATAATTAACTTGGGTAAATGTTTTCCCAAAAGGCACAATAATGCATTTCTTGGCACTGAGTTTTAATCTGTGACTTTGGCGCCAATGATTTGTCTGTGTTAGACCCTCTTGCAGGATGTTCGTGCCATGGGGAGTCTATGATGGCTCTGTATTTACAGTCTACAAATTTGTTGAGCCAGAGGCCCATGACATTAGCCTTAACTTCCAAGAAGTAGATGCTGAACAGGAGCAGTCCTAGTACAGAGCCCTGAGGTACTCAGTTGATGACCTGTCAAAGAAACTTGGTAAGAAAAGTTAATTTCTACTATGTTCTATTCTTCATTAAAAACATGTAGCCCCTTGTAGTACTTTTGTTTCATAAAACACAAATACTTTTCTTTCAGGAAACACAAAAAAATATTTCAGAAATGAATGAGGCATAGGAGCAGTATCCTTCATTAACCAAGTATCAAAGACTGTTAAGTTTATGTAATATCCCAAATACACCTCTCATGCATAACTCCATCCCATTTCTGATTTCACTCAGAGGTGTAGCTAATTATTCTTTTGAATGGTGCCATCCTCCAGTCTGACATGCCCTGCTCAAGATGAAGAGCCAAAAAACAAAAAAATAACTTTTTTCCATTTACATTGTTGCAATGGCTTGTTATATTTGTAGCAAGCAGCTGCTACAGTCCACACACACACACACACACACACACACACTGCCAAAGTACTTCAGTACTGAAGTCTTAGGATGGGACTGAAGAAGAAAGAAAAAGTGTAGCAAATGTGTAGCAACCAGCTACTGCAGTCCACATACAGAGCACCACAACACTTCAACCCTGATGTCCCAGTGCAAGGCTTGCTAAAAAAAAACACCCTGGTAAGCTGTAGCAACTTTTTGCTACAGTTATAGAAAGCAGCTGCTACAGTCTTCGCACAGAGGACTGAAGTGCTTCAGTTCTGAAATCTTACCACAGGATCTACTGAAAAAGAAAAAAAATGGTTTCTTTTTTAAAATGCAGGACATAGTTTATGTGACACATGAAGTGCATATGAAGTGGTTCCGTTCTAAACAAAAATCAAATGCAGTTCTGTTGAAGACTGATCATCTCCTGATTGCACCCACTAACACTTTGTTCCCGAGGTGGTTTCTCCCTTTGTTCCACCCTAACTATGTTACTGATTTCTCTCTGTTTTTACTATACTATGTTTCTCAACGTCTTAGTAAAATAATGATATATTAAACTTAGTCAAAAGACATTCTCTCTTTATGAAAAAAAAATATATATCTTTTAAAACATTTGTTTATTTGCCATCTCTTCTTCAACTGTCTGGAACACAGGCTGCTTAGTGGAAAAATAAATAGTTCCTGTCTTGTGCTACTCAAAAACGTATGTTCATACAGAATATATTTTGATGCAATTATTTTAATTTAAAAATATCCTAGTGCTGTAAGTCTAATACATGTTCACACATTTATACATGTGTGTGTGTATTTCTGTCTATATATCCGTATATATATATTTATGTGTGCGTGTCTATACACACGCACACATATATATATTTATATATATATATATATATATATATATATATATATATATATATATATATATATATATATATATATGCATTCATACCTATGGGCTCTGTGTATTTGGTTCACAGATGCTTTCTTTAACAGCCAGAAGTGCTGAGTTGTTTCTTTGAACATCTGATTTATCAAACAGATGTTTTGTCGGATGGTTGCTTTACTGAAACAGGTAAGTGGGATGCTTACTAGGCATGTATGTGTTTGTGTGAATGCCTAGAGCTGGAGTACAGGGTTAAGGGGATAGAGTGTGTGTGTGTGTGTGTGTGTGTGTGTGTGTGTGTGTGTGTGTGTGTGTGTGTGTGTGTGTGTGTGTTCTGGTTAACTTGGTAAGCTCAGAATCCGGATATTCTTAGCAATGAAGGACTGGAAATGACCATGTCTGGTTAACTGTTTGGATATGTACACATTTAAAGGCTCATTCATTTGCTGTTTGTATTCCAGTTTGAGCCTAATGAGGATAAATAAATGAGAATGTTGACCTCTTTTGACTGAGAGAAGATGTATTTAGTAATCGACTGGGTGTGATAGAAGACTTTCGTAAAGACAAAGTATGATGGTTCATTATCCATGAAGATGCCTAGGTCACTCATACTGGAGTCTGTTTTAATGGATGTATCCATTCTATCCAATACCAGCATTCCTACTGCCCAACACTATCCCCTCTCATCTCCCATATTCTCCCTCCAGACCTCTCTGAAGCTCTAACCAAGACCTACTACAAATCCAAGTCTAAATTTGGACGCCACATATTCAGCTATCACCCCACTATTGCCTGGAACAGGCTCCCACTAGAAATCAGGACCCTTACACATCCTAAACAATTTAAGACAGCACCAAAGAGCACTTTAAAAGTCACTGGTCCTGCCACTGCACTCTCCCTCCTTAACATCCCCTACTTCTCATACCTTAATCTACTTTCTGCCCTTAACTCACTCTTCTCACTAGCTCTCTCTAATCTTCCTTGACTACTCTTTCTACTGTCTTCTAAAATCTATTAAGCAAATCACCTCAGAGAAACATTCTATTGTAATTGTCTTGCCTTCATGCAACTACATTATGATAAAACTGGGTTTTTGTAACCACTTACCCCAAAAACTATATTCATCTTAATGACATATTTCTTTTTATACATCTTGAAATAGCTATGCTATACTCCTGATTATTGACACTGTATAACATTGTATTGCTATTTAATGCCTTGTAATAATCCTGTAACATTGCTGTTTCATGCTAATTTATAATGAAAATAGTATAATATGTTGGAGATTTCTCTCTGGGCCTCCGCTGAAATAGGGCTCTTCAGCTCAGTCGGACAATCCAGGTCAATAAATGTAAAATAAATAAATAAATAATAAATCATTTGTATGTCAGGTCTGCAATAGTTCCTACTTTTGAAGTTTGGTTTCAGACTGTGATCCTGACACCACAAGTTCATCCAGCTTAGGCAGTGTTGGAAAACTGAGTGCCTTTAGGAGAGCTGATTATATTTCCAAACTTGTAGTCATCCATGTACTTAGGTGGCAAGACTTGGAATGGATAGTGTGCCATTAACACTAACAGAGTGGTATCTGTCAGTGACACAGCTGACAATCCTGTAGTTTGCACGAGGATTAAATCTGAGTTGGCCCAGTTTGTTGATTATGCGAGAATGGAGTATAGTGTTAAAAGCCTTAACTAAGTTTAAATAAGCAGTCTACAGAGTTTTCATCAACTCATGTTTCTGTAACTCTTTCAACTAAATCAATTTGATTTAAAAGGCATGCTTTGATTTCCACAAAGAGAAAGTGTTTATGAGGCCCATAATGATGCATCTTGCAAATAATGTTGGTAAGGCTGATAGATGTACAAGTTGCCAGGATCTATGATGTGGCCTCCTTTGTACAGGGGAACTGCTTCAACTGTTCTCCTGGGTTCTTGTATATATCCAGGGGAGATGCGGTGGTTGAAAGTTTATCTGAGAGTCATTAAGATAAAATTAAAACTGGTGAATCAAAAATCTTTAAAATCACACACACACACACAAAAATAAATTTGTATAGGGGGTAAAACCCCATGCACCCACAAACCCTCTAAATCATATATGCCAACTTTACAGCCACACCACAGTGGAGAAAAGGGTGAAAAAAGTAAAGAGTACTCCATTGGCTCACACAGTGTAATACATTGTAATAAAATCCACCATGAAATTAACTTTTTTAAGTGAAACTCTTTGGTGGAAATCCCATCATTGATCTGTAAAAAAGCTTTGAGTTAATACTTTAAGGAGGATGTCTGGCAAGGATTGTTTCATACTAACCAAAAACATCATGATATGCTATATGGTCCCATGGCGATAGCTTTGAGAGTACTTTCAGTATCAGTTCAGTGAAATTTATTGGGGGAGGTATGGCTGGCATTCTTTGTAATGGGAAGCTTGAAGATTACAGAAAGTAGAAGTGTGAGCTGAATTTACCTGCAAGGTTATTCTAGAGGTTTGATTGGATGATGCCATCAGTGATAATCTTGGTATAATGATGACTATTATTTCTAATTAAAGAATGTCTTGTGTCTGACATTTGCTATTATAACAATTTGTAGTCCATAATTACTTCTACAGAAATTGATATAGCTCCTGAGCTCTTTGTTAAGCCTTTTAATATTGATTTTAGCACACTGAATTTTTATTCTGTTCTTTAGGACAATTAGTTTTTTTTCCCTGACATTCTAAAGTTTGTTTGTAGTTAGGTTGTACTGGAAAGGCTTGTTTCTTAACTTTGCATTCTATTTGTGCTTTTTAGGAACAAGATCCTCTATGCAAAAGTTGAGACAGAAGTACAGACTTTAGGTACATGTGGTGATGTTTGTTATAAGGTCATTGTGCAAAGTGAGCTAACGTCAAAGACCATAGTTAATTTAGCAACTGCAGTTCCTCAAAGAAGTTGCAGCTGCTTTTTCTGTGGCAATGGGGGGAGGGTGCAAACTAAAGCTGGTATTTGTGACCATGGAAAGGAAAGAAAGGAAACTAAATATATGTTATAATGTATGCTATAATATATCAACCTATGAAATGTATTTTAGAGTAAAGTTTGTAGTCATAGTAAGTGCAATAAAATTAAATGTAACAAATCCAAATTCAATTTACCACAGCAGCCAAAGAAATAGTAATTAAAGTGTTTCATATTATTTATTATAACTGGGTCAAAGGTGGTAAAATATATGCCAGTTGTAGTCTGATCCCTGAAAGAATTCTGTTAACTAAAAAGTTTAAGGATATCCCCTTCTCAACTAAATGTCTTCTCCACTTTCCTAAACTTTACATACCACTCATATCTTGGGGGCTAAAATGTATTCCTAATTAAAATTTTATATCCATTATTTTGCCATTTGCAATCACTAAATTGAATCTTCCTACTGAAGTTAATTTCTAAAATGCTAAAGATAGAATTTACTCAAAATGTTTGTTATATAGATGTGTTGTTTGATTATCTATTGAAAATAGAGCATCATTAAAAATTTACATAATCCAAATAAAAGGTAAGGATGAACTTGTTGATGTCTAAGGTAATGATACGGCTTTTGTAACATTTAATATACATATTTAACTTGTTACTATACATAGAAAGACAGACTTTTCTTACTAATCTGCCTTCATTGAACTTTGTTACCTATAAAACAGTCAACAGTATATCATCAGCAAACACGGACTGCTTATGCCCAATATAGTAAAGTATTAAGGAGGTGATCTCATTGGATCTTCTAATTGCTAACAATAAAGGATCTAAACTGAAAAAGAACAATGGGGCATAAGAGACAGCCCTGCCAGACCCTGTTGTGTTTGTATTGGGTATGGGAATTAGATCCATTTATGGGAATAAAGAAGAAGTAGTAAAAAACAATGCAAAATTTAAACTGTCTGCGGGCAGTTTTGTTTCAATGTTCAAATATGGCCTGCCTATCTCTGGTACAAAACCATGCTTTAAACCTCTGTCACTTAAGAAAGAAAAGATATGAGACATTTATTTATTAAAAATGCCATAGCACCTTAAATCAAAAAGACTATGTTCCTCCTCCCATCCTGGCTAACAACTCTCTTCTCTTTTCTCTGACACCTCCCCTTATCTGCTTTCAGTCCCCTTCTATCCCCACGTCTTCTTTGTATTCTCTGAAATTGTCCGGCCCTCCTCCCTCTCCCATATACCTCCCATAGCCTCTGTGTCTCTCTCATTATCATGCCTATTATCACCACCTCCTTCTCATACCTCCCCCTAACCTTACCTTACACTACCTACTCATCTCTTAGACACTCTTTATCCTCCCAAGTTCTCTAACCTTATCTTACACTATCTACTTGTCTCTTATACACTCTTTATCCTCCCAAGTTCTCTAACCTTATCTTACACTATCTACTCATTTCTTCTACACTCTTTATCCTCCCAAGTTCTCTAACCTTATCTTACACTATCTACTCATTTCTTCTACACTCTTTATCCTCCCAAGTTCTCTAACCTTATCTTACACTATCTACTCATTTCTTCTACACTCTTTATCCTCCCAAGTTCTCTAACCTTATCTTACACTAGCTACTCATTTCTTCTACACTCTTTATCCTCCCAAGTTCTCTAACCTTATCTTACACTATCTACTCATTTCTTCTACACTCTTTATCCTCCCAAGTTCTCTAACCTTATCTTATATCTACTCGTTGCCCAGTCAGTCTATCCCTGTAATCAAAAGCAATAAAACATAAATAAATAAAAATCAGTGTTTAATGAATATTAGAAATGATGACTATCCAATGGACCTTGATTAGGTTCAAGCAAGAGTATTGTATTAGCTAATGTGAAATATGTATTGTGTTTGTAACCTGTAATTGGCATAAACTGTTAAAGCTGAGTCAGTCTAGGGCATAAATCATCACAGAACTTAATAAAGAATTCCTCTGACAGCATGTTGGGACCAGTTGTGGATTTTTTTCAATGCCTTCAGTTTTAGCTGAATGAAATCAGCAATTTAATTTGTAAATATATTTCTACAATTTATAGATATATTTCTGCAATATTGAGCAAAATAATTAGTATGCTATTCAGTATCCTTAATAACCTCTGCTTTCATACATAATTCCTTAATGTAATTCCTCTTATTTTATTTAGCTAATGAAGAAGAAAAATGTTCATGTTGTTCTAAATGAAAGTAAAAATTTTCCCAATATAGTAGAGGGGATGCATTCAGAATAATAAATACATAACCTGGTAAGATGTATCATTTCTTAACCTCACATATGTGTCATAATTCACCTGAGAGAATTTTGTTTATTTATTTATTTATTTGACATTTGTTGACCGAGTTAGTCCTACTGGGCAGATTCCATTTTTCAGCAGATACCTGAGAAGAAAAGCTCCAAAAGATACATACATGATAAAATATGACAAAAGTACATAAGTAAAAAGAAATACAGTAAATAACAGGTACTAACTGAAATTACAGTACACGTTCAAAACACTTAAACAGGTACAATCTACCATTACAATAAAATATTCACAAAGAATTAGATTCACAAAAATTATAGTAAGTTAAGGGTAAGATGCAATTTCCATTCAGGATAAGATGTGCTGAAATACAACCTACATTTTTGACATATGTGCTAGAATTACATTAGAGTCAGGAAATAGGTGTTGAGGTAAAGAAAAAGAAGAAAGGGAGAGGTATATTATGTAGGAAAAAGAAGAAAGGGAGAGGTATATTACGTAGGATCATAGCAAGAGCAAGTCCAAGAATTTAATAGGTGTTCTTTTGGAGTTTTCTTGAAACAATTAAGGTTAGAAATAGATCTTAAGTTTAGGGGCAATTTATTCCATTCCTTGGAAACTGAGTGATTGTGAAGAAGTTGCCAATGTTTTTTTTTGGGATTGTGGATTTCCAGGAGGTGCTGTTCAAAGTGGCAGCATGAGCGATTAGGAGTATAGAGGGAGATGAGATAAGTGCAGGACAGAAGTTGGGTTGATATAGGTAGGAATGAGTCAAACATAATTCAGGCAGATGGAGTTGATGATGAAATTCAAGCCACTGTAGGTTGTTTAGAGATATGCAATGGTAAAAGTGATAGGGTTGATTTGCTGCAAATCTGGCAATTTTATTGTAAGTAAGTTCAAGTTTGGACAAGAGATTGGCTTGGTGATTAATAAGGATTGGGGCAACATTTAGCAAGGTAGGCAGTAGATAGGCTTGAGCAACAGAGAGTTTAGTTTTGTGAGAAATTTCTATATAACAGGTCAAGTTTTTGATGAGTCTTTTTGATACAGTGTTGGATATGTAGATCAGATTTTAATTGGTTATTATGACTCCTTATAATCATATCATTATGACTCCTAGTACTTTTGTGTGTGATTCTACATTGATAGATGTATTGTTGAGGGAGGAGACAGAAGTGGTTTTGGAGAGATTTTGGGAGGAAGAGGAGTACTTTGCATTTTTAGGGTTGATTAGGAGTTGGTAAGATGTAAGCCATTTTTCGACTGAGTGGAGTAATTCTTTGGTAAGCAAGAGAAGGTGGGGGGATTGTCTGAGGAGGAAATTATTGCTGAGTCATTGGTATATTGTATTAATGAAGAGTGTGAACAGGAAGAGTGTAGTTTGTAAATGAAAATGTTAAATAGTAGAGGTCCAAGAATGGAACCTTGGGGAAACCCTGTTTGGACAAGAAGGAAGGGGGGGGGAGCAGAGAGCAATTTTGTAGTCTGGAATCTGTTGGAGAGGTAGCTAGATTAAGGCTAGACAGTTTAGACAGAAGTAGGTTGTGGGAGATAGTGATGAAGGCTTTTTGAGAGTCAAGGAATAGACATAAAACTAATTTGTTGTTATCACGAGAGCTAGAGATAGCCTGTATGAAAGATATTAGTGCTGTAGAGGTACTATTGTTCATAGGTCCATAGGTGTGTACTAGGCTAATGGCCCTGGAGCCTTTACAAGCCTAGCCCATAGGATTACCCTGGCATTGTGCCACCCGACCTTAGTTTCCAGTGCCTCTGTCAAGTAGAACCACTGGAGTGATCCCTGGGGTGAATTTTCTATTTCCCATCCACTCATCAAGATTTCTTTTGAAGAGGGCCTGTGAGGTGCTCTGTTTGACGTTTATGGGAAGAATATTCCATAGCATGAGCATTCTCTGGGTTATGAACCTGTCCCTCCAGCATGTTCTGTTGATTGTGGTAATGAGGTTGAGGTCTCTGGAGCATGTGGTGTGGAGGGATTTGGATTTCTTTAGATGTAGCATTTCTAACAGAGCTGGGTCAGACATGGCTTTGTAAGTCAAGCAGAGATCGCCTCTAAGTTGGCTATATGAGACAGAGAATAGTTGGAGTTTTTTTGAGTCTATTCATATAGGACAAGTGTTTAAGGCCTAGGATCCTCTTTGTGAGGTACTTTTGTGGCCTCTCCAGTTGTTGCTAGTATCTAGTGAGTTATATGCCAAATGAGGCATTGTACTCGATGACTGGCCTAATGAGAGAAGAGTAGAGGGAGACAATGTTCTCTTTCTTCCTGGATGCAAAACCCATAGTAATGAGATGTGCCAGATAGAAGGATTTTTTGACCACAGTGGCAGTGCGGTGGTCAAAAGAGAGGTTGCTGTCAACCTGTTTTCCCAGATGTCTTATAACGCTTTCTGTGTTCAGTGGACTACCATCAATGTGGTGGTTCATGGGAACTGGGTTTTTCCCAAAGGGGATGATGACACATTTGTTGGCACTGAGCTTAAGGCCATGGTTCTGAAACCAGTCTTTGGTCAGAGCTAGGCCTTTCTGTCGGATGTCAACATCACTTGAGGAGTTCATAATGGCTCCCAACTTGCAATCATCTGTAAACTTTGTCAGCCAGAGTCCCTTTGTGTTGGACTGGACTTCTAAGAAGTAGATACCAAATAGGAGAGGACCCAGTACTGATCACTCATGACTGGGCGGCAGTTTTACTTGGAGTCAGCTACTTTCACACTGTGGGTTCTGTGAGCCAGTTTGCAACCCACCTAGTGATATAGGGGTTGATGCCTAGCTTTGTGAGTTTTTCTATGATTCCTGAGTGGGGAATGGTATCAAAGGCCTTGGCCAGATCAAGGTAGGCTGTATGAACCACCTTGCCTTCATCCACAGCTCTGGTGACTGACTCAAAGAAGTCAATCAAGTAGAGTCACAAAACCAAACTGTGTGGGATCCAGAGTTTGAGGAGTCCCTATATCCTTGTTTAAGAGGTCCATGATGATGTGTTCCATAGTTTTGCATATCAGACTAGTCAGGATAATGGCACAATAGTTCCCAGGGTCTGTAGTCGCTCCTCCTTTGTGGAGAGGGATGACTATAGCAGTGCACCATTCGGTAGGGACAAAGCCTGAGGTGAGGCTGTGATTCAACAGGGCACACAGATGATGTGCCAGTTCACTCTGTAGTTCATGTAGAACACAGCCAGGGCTATTGGCAGGTCCCATAGAAGCTGTATTCTTGGCCTTAGACAGTGCTGTTTTAACCTGTGCAGCAGTAATACTGGGTGCCTCGCAATATACTGGTAATGTGATTGGTTCTTTGGGGGGGGGGGTAAAGTTGGCACTGAATCTATCAGCCAGTATATTGGCAATATCTGTTGGCTTGGTATGGGAGGTACCATTGTGCAGTAGCTCAGAGCAAATCTGGGTATTGCTGTGGAGGTTCTTAATATAACTGTAGATGGCCTTGTGGTTGTCTTTACTATCTGCTGCAATTTTGTTTTCATAGCTAGCTGTAGAGGACAGTTTCCTCCTTCTCTTGTAGAGTTTGTTTATGGCAGGGGACCACCAGATTGGCTTCCTTTTTTTGGAGGAAAGGGTCTTTGTTCTATTGGGTAATGCGAGATCCGTACATTTGTGTATGTGTTCGTGCAGTGCATTGGTGTATGATTCGGCGGTCATGCAACTATTCTGCATTTGCATGGGTGCCGTGAAGTTAGCCATATCTGTTCTTAGGAGCCCAAAATTAGCTTTGGAGAACTTATTCATGGTGGTTATGTTTGTGGGGGTGGGGGGTGGGAGGGATGTGGATTTCCAAGGTGATTAGTTTGTTGTTGAATCTAACCAGGGAGGAGTTGACTAATGGTGTAGCGCAACAGTTGCCCATGTTAGTAATGACCAGGTCAAGGATATTGCTACCTCTAGTGGGGGTAAGCATGAGCTGGTCTAGGGCATTGCAATTAATTAATTCCAGGAAATGGGCAAGTGTATTAGTATATGATTAGTTTTCCCAGTTAATGGAGGGGTAGTTGAAGTCACCCAGTATGAGTGTGTTAGGTTGGATCTTAATATTCTCCAGAGTGCTTAGGAACGTGGAGTGAGTGTCTTGGGACATGGTTGGGAACCTATAACAGGCTACAACCTGAATCACTGTCTTACCCAATGTTAGCTGCACCTGAAGTATCTCAAATGCATTATGTTGAGCTATCAGTGTGGACATGTGCGCATCCTTTATGAATATGGAAACACCACCATCATTGGAGCTTCACTCCAAGTTCTGGGGCCAAAAGGTGTGGAATGAGTTATAGCCTGGTAGTGCAGGGGTGCTTTCTGCTGTCTTGAACCAGATCTCTGCTACAGCACAAATGTCAATATTCTCCATTTTAAGGAGTGCTTCAAGTGAGTGCATTTTGAGATTTAAACTTCTAACTTTGAGCAGCATGACACTCAGATTGCATTTGTTTGTAGCTGTTACAGTGGTAATTTGGTCTTTGAAACACCACCTAAAAAGCACTATAGGGGTGGCAAGAGCCTTGGCCAGTATCCAGAATCCCAGGGGTGACAGATGTAGGCCATATCTGGCAAAGGATTGACATCTGTCAGTCATGTCATCCCAGGCAGACAGATACTGGATCCCCTTTGAATGACACCAAAAACTTAGCCAATTGTTGAAATCAATAATTTTCTGCTTGTACTGTGGTATCATTCTGGGTGATGGTAGGATGATTTTCAGGGTTAGGGTCATACCCACCTGGGCTACATAATCTGAGAGCTCCTCCATATCCCTTTTCATGTAGCCCAGGGAGGTACGTCTCAGGTCATTCACACCCACATGCACAATTACAGAGTCATATTTTTACCTGTTGTTAAGGCACCTGAGTGCATGTGTTATATGGCAGATCCTGGCACCTGACATGCAGCTGACTGTTACTTTCTCCTTATTCAGCCTAGTGAGTGGGACATCAGTGTGCATCACTATCAACTCACCTATGACTAGTGTGCTGGGCATGGTGTTTTGCCTTAGGGGCTTTGGTTGAGTGGCACACTGTTTAGGAGAGTTATGTGTCTCGTGATTAGTGTTGTGTTGTGGTGGTCGAGTATGTTTCTGCCTTGGAGGTCTCTGCTGTTTGGGTATATTTTTATTGAGACCCTCTGTGAAGGTGGGTGTGTGATTTGTTTTTTTATGTGAAGGCAGTGCTGGCTTCCAGTTTGGATATATAAGTGCATCTCTTGCAAGTCTGAGTGTTGGTAGGTAAGAGGAGAGGGTTGTCAGTGTACATGAGGCAGTTGCTACATTGCCTCAGGATTTATTTTATTTGTATTTATTTTTATTTTACATTTGTTGACCAGGCTAGTCTAACTGGATATATGTCCATTTTCAGTAGAGGCCCTGGGAGATAAGCTCCAAGAACACAATTCTAATAAAAATGTTGGTACAATACATAATCTAACAAATGATAACAGCTCATTCCACAACTATATTATAAACCTGTCACACACATTTAACAAAGCATAAGAATGAAATCACTACAAACATTGGTATTTTCTACAAGATACAATTCTCTTTGTTATCTAGGAATCTGGAGATAGTACAGAGAAGTAGTGGGTAAGCAGGAGCTACTAATAGAAAGAGGAATTTAGTCAGGGTTAGTACAGGGGTATAATCAGTGTGTTGTAAGGTGTAATTTCAGTTTATATTTGAAAGGTGATATTGAGAACAATGATGCAAGTTCACTGGGAGGTAGGTTCCACTTTTTCCCAAAAGTGTTAGAGAACAGAGAGTCTCCTGTGGATGCCCAAGTTCACCAGGTTAACAGGAGAAAGCACAGGGAACTGACCTTTAGACATGCCTGGAGGGGTGAGCATTAATAATACGTACTGGAGCTGTTTCCTTGTAGAATGTTTAGTGCTGGTAGCACTTTTGTGTGCTACAACAATTGCTACAAGAAGTCTGGTAAAGTGCTAGACTAATAAGCTAGTAAAAGTGCAGGAGAGGAGAGAAGTAGAAGAATGAAGGGAACATTGAAGAGCAGACTTTGGCACCTCTCAGAAGCTTACAAACAGTCCTGGATACAGCAAATGTGTATCTGGACTAGACTAGTTACAGGAAAGGCAGGAAACAAGCGCAACGTGGGCTTCTAAACCAGAAATTTGAAAGATATGGAAAAACTGCCCAAACGGCCAATAAACTACAAATTCAGGGCCAGAAACCACTCCTCTTGTGGTAGATAGGCTACCTAGTGCTTACCACTCCCACTGATAAGCTAGAAGGCTTCCCTCCAACACAGAAAGGCATGGGGGCCTCAGAGGCTTACATGGAGTCCTGGATTCAGCAAATCTGTATCTGAACTAGACTAGTTACAGGAAAGGCGGGAAAAGTGCAAACGTGGGCTTTTAGACCAAAAAGTTGAAGGAGATGGAAAAATCTGCCCAAACAACCAATAAACTGCAATTTCTGGGCCAGAAACTGCTCCTCTTGTGGTAGATAGGCTACCTACTGCTTACTACTCCCACTAACAAGCTAGAAGGCTTCCCTCCGACACAGAGAAGTTTGGGGGGACTCAGAAGTTTACAAACAGTCTTGGATACAGCAAATCTGTATCTGGACTAGACTAGTTATAGAAAAGGTGGGAAACAAGCACAAATATGGGCTTTTAAACCAGAAAGTTGAAGGAGATGGAAAAAAGTGCTCAAACAGCCAATAAAGTACAATTTGTGGGCCAGAAACCATTCCTCTTGTGGTAGATAGGACTACCTAGTGCTTACCACTCCCACTGATAAAGCTAGAGGGCTTCCCTCAACACAGAAAGGCTTGGGGAGCTCAGAAACTTACAAACAGTCCTGGATACAGCAAATATGTATCTGGACTAGACTAATTACAGAAAAGGTGGGAAAAATGCAAACGTGAGCTTTTAGACCAGAAAGTTGAAGGAGATGGAAAAAACTGCCCAAACAGCCAATAAACTACAATTTCTGGGCCAGAAACTCACTCTTGTAGTAGACAGGCTACCTAGTGCTTATCACTCCCACTGACAAGCTAGAAGGCTTCCGTCTGACACAGAGAAAGCTTGAGGAGGCACAGTAGCTTACAAACAGTCTTGGGTACAGAAAATCTGTATCTGGGCTGGACTAGTTATAGGAAAGGTGGGAAACAATCGCAAATGCAGGCTTTTTAACCATAAAGTTGAAGGAGATGGAACAAGTGCTCAAACAGCCTATAAACTACAATTTCTGGGCCAGAAACCACTCCTCTTGTGGTAGATAGGATACCTAGTGCTTACCACTCCCACTGATAAGCTAGAAGGCTTCCCTCAACACAGAAAGGCTTGCGGGGGGACTCAGAAACTTACAAACAGTCCTGGATACAGCAAAACTGTATGTAGAGTAGACTAACTGCAGGAAAGGTGGGAAACAAATGCAATTGCCGGCTTTTAGACCAGAAAGTTGAAAGAGATGGAAAAACTGGCTAAACGGTCAATAAACTACAATTTCTGAGCGTGAAATCACTCTTGTAGTAGATAGGCTACCTAGTGCTTACCACTCCCACTGATAAGCTAGAAGGCTTCCCTCCAAAACAGAAATGCTTGGGGGGCTCAGAAGCTTATGAACAGTCCTGGATACAGCAAATCTGAATATGGACCAGACTAGTTGCAGGAAAGGCAGGAAACAAACTTAGAATTATTTTTTTTTTGTTACAGAAAAGCAGCTAAAACAGCACTAAAAGCAATTCAAATGCAGTGCAAGCAGGCACACTAGAGTGTGTAGCAATATTAAAGCAATTTATTCAAACTGTATTCTGAACTGAATTCAATTATTATTAAATTCAACTCCGAACAGTTAAAAAGTGCCAAAAAATATACATAGCTGAGAAGCACACTCAATCAGAACACAAAGTAAAGTGGAAAGGGAGAAAAGAGAAGCAGAAGATAATTCAAGGTTAAGGGTCTAAGTGGGTTGGCCTACTCAAATGTTCTCTCTGTGTTAGGTATAATGAGCTAATGACACTAGAATGGAATAGAGCTGGGATAGAACTGAAAAGATGGGACTTGTAGGAGTGTCTGAAATCAAAATATGATCTCACTGTACTCGGTTGAGTGAACAAATGAGATGGACCCAGGGGGAGTGTTCAACCACAAATTTACCGGAGGCAGGGGCAGCCCGTGCTATTGGACTGCCGGACTGCAGCCCCCTCAAAACAAAAAGAACTAAAAATAAAAATAAAAAATAGAAAAAAAAAAGTTTTTAAAAATTCACGGACTTTGCACATGCGCAGTAGTCCAGACTATTGCGAGTCTATGCGCATGCTCCAGGCAGTCTGGCAGTCCCGATAGGGGGACACAAGGATATGTCTGTGCACTTTTAAAGTGCACAGACTCGCTGTGATAATGCATCGGGGCCGGACTGCAACAGCAGCAGTCGGGAATTACTACAGTCTCGTCGGGGAAAGGCTTTGAATTTCAGGGATCTCGCGGGTCTTTGGAGTATTGCGCGGGCAGGATGTACGTTGGTTGGATATTATGGAGAACGGACAGGTAAGTGTATGGTGCTTTTTACATTTTGAAAGTATGGTGCTTTTTACTTTATGTCTGGTACTTGCTTTGTTTTTACTGTTTGAATGCTTGGTATGGTGCTTGCTTTTATACCTGTTTGAATTTATGGTGTGTGTGTGTGTGTGTGTGTGTGTGTGTGTGTGTGTGTGTGTGTGTGTGTGTGTGTGTGTGTGTGTGTGTGTGTATGTAGCATTTCTTGAACATTTCTCCTCAATTAATACCACTTTTTTAGCTCTGTGTATGTGTGAGAACTGTGCGTATGCAGAGATTCTACTAGGTGTGCATCTGGATGCCACAGGAAGGAGAAAAAAATTTAATTTTAGTATATTTAACTATTGCCTCAAGGTTAGATGATGTGGAACCGAGGTTTGTGTGCATTAATACCTAGTTCAAATCAGAGAAGCACAGTGGAGTGAGACACTGACAATTTAAAGCTTTTCTATTCTTTCTTTGGTGAACATGTTGCAATCATGTCTCAGCTAATTAATTGTGTTAGAGCTCTGAAACTAAGCACGATTACTCCTTTGACCACAATTTATTTGGTACACCATATGCAGTACATTGATATTGTTTTAAAAGATTAGTTGTCATTCTTCAGTGATGTTTGCCAACTGGATAACAGCTGAATCACACAGTACTTACTTATCTAGATGTTTGTGAATCAGCCTGTCCAGATACTCTTTAAAGTATGACTTGCAAAAATGCAAGTGGCAAGTGTTACAAAAACAGTAAGATGAGAAGAAAAAAGGTGATACAGAAAATGTGCAAAAAAAAAAAACACACAGTGGTACACTTAAATCATAGCAGCTGAGAGTATAAGCAGTAATATGCACTGTCAGTGATGTGAGGGTAAGATGGCTACGTAGGTGCTTTACCCAAATTTGTTATCCATGATCAATAAAACATTTAATTGACAAGACAGCAGCACATTTTGAAGCAATTGTTTCTTGGCCATCTTCATATGAGTGATGATGATGGAGCTTATAACAACAGAATTTAGAATGAGTATTTAAATGTAAGTTTTTTTAAGGCATGGGGAAGTGTTCATTATTGTAACAGTCTGAAAATAATTGAAGCGAACAGAGAAGTATCCCTTTCAGTGATGCCAGACTATGTATATTAGATAATATGAAGCAGTGATGGTGTTGTATTTGTAGGACAAGGGAGATAAAGAGGCACATTTTAGCTAGTGAGGTTTGCAGAGGTTAAGAATTATAGGATAAGATCATACAACCAAACCACATTTATGAAAAATCCAAGTAATTTATGAAATTTTCACATTGAAACCCTGCAGTAGACATATACAGTATGCAGAATGTATATTGCACAGTTATGCATATCAGTACTTCATATAGGACAACTGCACCCAAATGTGTGTGTGTGTGTGTGTGTGTGTGTGTGTGTGTGTGTGTGTGTGTGTGTGTGTGTGTGTGTGTGTGTGCGCCCCAGGTGCTCATGGTGGTGTGGTAGGGAATACCTCAGGCTTGAACCCTGTACCCAGGTGTTAAAGACTTGAGTTCCCTACCCACCACCATTTGTAAAAAAATTGCAGATTTTTGCCTCATATTTATCTGATCTGTTCCTCATAATATCTGTGGTTTGTAAATGTTGCAGTGCTTGATATTTGATGGTGTAGTAGTAGCATTGTTGCCTCACAGCTGCAGGTTCTCAGGTTTGATTCTTGGCTGGGGTTCCTTCTTTGTGGGGTCTGTTATCTTCTCCCTGTGTTTGTGTGGGTTTGCTTTTATTTGATGGTGCACTGGTAGCATTGTTGCCTCACAGCTGCAGGTTCTCAGGTTTGATTCTTGGCTGGGGTTCCTTTTTTGTGGGGTCTGTTATCTTCTCCCTGTGTTTGTGTGGGTTTGCTTTTATTTGATGGTGCACTGGTAGCATTGTTGCCTCACAGCTGCAGGTTTTCAGGTTTGATTCTTGGCTGGGGTTCCTTCTTTGTGGGGTCTGTTATCTTCTCCCTGTGTTTGTGTGGGTTTGCTTTTATTTGATGGTGCACTGGGAGCATTGTTGCCTCACAGCTGCAGGTTCTCAGGTTTGATTCTTGGCTGGGGTTCCTTCTTTGTGGGGTCTGTATCTTCTCCCTGTGTTTGTGTGGGTTTGCTTTTGTGTCCTCCCATGTTACAAAGACATGTCTGCATTATTTCTTCCTGGGCCTCTGCTGAAAATTGTTTTTTTGTTCCAAGTCAGACTGTCCTGATTAACAAATGTTAAATAAAATTGACAGGCATTTGAATTTCAGACTTCAGGTTTCTGAATGTTTAATTTCTTACATATTTGATGGTGCAGTTGGTAGTATTGTTGCCTCACCGCTATAGGTTTTCTGGTTTGATTCTTGGTTGGGGTGCCTTCTGTGTGGAGTCTGCATCTCCTCCCTGTGTTTGTGTGGATTTGCTCTGGTGCCCTGTCACTTTACAAAGATGTGTCTGCAGTATTAATCCCTGCGTCTCTGATGAAAATTGTTTTTGTTCTGTCAGCAGTAAAATTGACAGGCATTTGAATTTCAGACTTCAGGTTTCTGAATGTTTAATTCCTTGTGTATTTTATGGTGCAGTTGTAGTATTGTTGCCTCACAGCTATAGGTTTTCTGGTTTGATTCTTGTTTGGGGTACCTTCTGTGTGGAGTCTACATCTCCTCCCTGTGTTTGTGTGGATTTGCTCTGGTGCCCTGTCACTTTACAAAGACGTGTCTGCAGTATTAATCCCTGGGTCTATGCTGAAAATTGTTTTTGTTCTGTCAGCAGTAAAATTGACAGGCATTTGAATTTCAAACTTCATGTTCTTCAGAATACATAGTAGCACAACCTTTTTTTCTAGCAATTTTCTAAGTTTATAAGATGAATATTTTAAATTTGTCCCTATTTTTGGGACTGTATTCCCCCATTATTGGCTTCGTCCAGGTTTTTGTGCTAAGGTTGACAGCTATGGCAAGAACTGAATACACTGAATATGTTTGAGGGCTGTATTCCCTCATTACTGGGTTTGTCCAGGTGTTTTGTACTAAGAGGTTGACAGCTATGGTGAGAACTGAATTCACTAAATGATAGCCATTTAAGTTTCAGTCTTCCTCTCTTTTACAAAGCAGCTGATGTGGTGTAGTGGTATGTTACTCTGACTGTTTTTTGCTCAGGGACCTTGGCAGTAAAATGTATGGTGGCAACACAACATTTTATTCTAGCAACTTTCCAAGATTATACAAGCAATGTTCAATGTGTCCCTGTTTTTTGGGCTTTTGACCCCCCCCAGTACATTTTGGCTTTTTCCAGTTTTTTTGAGCTGCGAAGTTGAGATGCAGTTGAGTATTGAGTAGATTTTACAAGGGGCTGAGAGCTGCAGGGGAATAGAAGTTTAGTGGTTTGCCTAGTTAATACTATAGCACAACAGGTTGTGTACTTGCTTTTGATGCTGAAGGTTGTGGGTTCTACTCCCACAAGGGGTGGATGCTGCCGTACTGAGTATGTTCTCCTTGGTGAAGATACTAACTATGAGTCTATCAGTTTTCCATCCATTTCCTCTTGCAATATTATTACTAGCTTATCATTTTTTAATGTAATATAGGCAATTTATTCCTGAGGGGCAACAGACACTTTATTTTTCGATGAAACCATGAAATATAAAGGTGATTGCTAGCAGCAACCTCTTCATTAGTTGCAGATTTCTTTAATGTGGAATTATTTAGATGACTTACTTCAGAGATTGTGCATATTTACTGATAATGGACTGTAGAATTGTGCATATTTACTAATAATGGTAGACCATAGAATTGTGCATATTTACTAATAATGGTGGACTGTAGAATTGTGTATATTTACTAATAATGGTGGACTGTGGAAGTCTGAGTAGACTTTTTTATGATAAATGTTCTCAACTGGGCAGTTTTGCCATTATGGGTGCATATGGTTTGTTTCATTGCTTACTGGAAAAATGTTCAAAACAAATTTAAAACACCCTCTAACAAGTGTACTGTATTGTACAAGGAATATAATTTTAGTACAATGAGGAAGGTGTATCAAAGAGCACATGTATGTTTCATATGCAAGGGGCCTATGATTTGAAAACAGCCCAAAATTAATCTTTATCTGCCACTGGCAAAATGTATTTTCTTTGAATGTGGGTTTCAATGCTGTTTCAATGAATGTGAGTTTCAAGGGCAGAGAAGTTTTAATGCTAAGTTTTCATTGTGAGACTGCATTGATTTGTTTAACAGATGACTTAGTGTTTGTGCTGTAAAATACAAAATAAAACTTTCAAATGAAGTCCAACTCATCATAGAAGTAAAGCAGTATGCACATTAGTGTTTATGGTAAATGGAGTTAAATAGCCAAGTAATGGTTAATTGGAATGGCTGCAGAGGCTCCATTCAACCATTATTTTGTCAGGGGGGGAAGGGCAGCAAACTCAGACAGGCCCAGTTGAACTATACCTCCCAACTGTCCAGATTTTCAAAGAATGAATAGATTTTTGCTTCTTATTTTTGGTTTGTTCTTCATAAAATTTGTAGTTTTCTGGCAAATCATTTAGGAATTAAGTCACTAAATAATAAGTTTCAGACTTCATAACCTTCAGAAAAATGCATGTTAAAGTAAGAGCTGTTCTATCAACTGTCTCAATTTATACAAGAGCAATTTTTAGTACTGTTTATATGTGCCCCCAATATATTTGGCCTTGTTCAGATTTACTGCATTAACAGGTTGAGAGGTACATGCAAATAAATTGCTTTATAGAATTAGGCATAGCCAACCTCTCAACTGTCCCCAATTTTTGGCTCATAATGTTGCTGTTCCCCCTAATAATCCCTCCGCAGAATAGCAATTTTGGAAGAAAACATGGAGGGTTTACAATTAAGAAATAACTGTAATAATCAAAGTTATAGATTACTTGAAATGCATGTAGATTCTTTTATTTTGTCAGCTGCTCAAGGTAGCAGTACTAATATTAAAGTGTCCCTTCTTTGACAGGTAGCAGCTGTATTGTGTGTCTATTTTATATTTTTGCATCACATTTTTGGTCCATTTTTCATAAAATTGTGTTTTTTTTGGCAAATTAGTGACAAATCACTAAAGACTGAAGTTAGAAAATGATTGAGTTTCAGATTTTATACCCTTCAGAAAATTCATACTAATGCAAGACCTATTCTATTATCTTTCTAAGTTTATTAGAGCAATATTTAAAAATTGTCCTTATTTTTGGGCCTCTGTCCCACTTCTGTGTATGGCTTTGTCCAGATTTCTTGCTCTTGAGGTTGAGAGGTATGACAAATGTGTCAGGGCCATCACAGTCAGCCAGAGACATTTCAAATTGTGACATGCTTGTTGCACCCCACTCCCCCATGTAGTGACTCTGGATGTGTCCAAGCAAGGCAAGGAGTAGTCGTGTCTACCTTGGATGGGGAGGACACACTGCATAAGTACTACAGTGGCTTTTCATCTGTCCTTGATTTTGCAGAATCGTCTGGTTTCTGTCATATTTTTGTACTGTTGATTTATGCTTATTACTCAGATTTATGCTTATTACTCAAAGTGCCTGTTGCTCTGTGTTTAAATAGTAATGCTTTAATGACCATAAGGTAAGCTTGTCTGAGATCGTAAGATGCAAGTAAGCTTTAATAACCATACTGTTAAAGATTTGCCAACATTGAAAGCCTTTCTGTTATTGCCATGCAGAGAATACTTGACTAGATAATGTATAAGCCTTGGGTATTAAAGGACAGGATTCCATTATTTTAAAAAGCTCATTACACTTGTTGGAGACTTCCAGTCATCTCTACAGACTTTACCCGTAAACTAAACAGAATGCCAGTCATGTGTGGTCCATAACCTGTACAGTAATCCTTTAAGCAATGTATCTTGAGCTTGTTTCTTGTTTGCTTTTCATTTTTTACTTTTATCATGTTTTCCCCATGAAACAAGTTGTCAGGCAGCAGGTCTTTTTTTGGATAAGAAACATTTTTACAAGTGGGGGCATCACATAGATTTCTACTTTCAGCATGTTACTTGGTACTTTAATAAAGCTGAATATATTATAATTAGAACTGCAGTGCAAGGAGAAGTGGTTTGAGTTGAGTGCTTCTGGTTTTCTTATACTTGATTTTGACTGGCATTCCAGTAATGTATTTAAAAAGTAATTTATTTGTTCATGCCTCACAACCTTTTGTTTCCATCTAGATATTAAGTAAGCTGTCATGCAGCCAATGCATTGAAATATTTTTATTCTTCTACACTTATTTTTGTCTTGATTGGACTTTTATAATGATGGTTTGCCACCCAGGGCAGCGTATTTAATTAAAGTTAGTTTTTTGTGGTTTAGTGCATAGCTCCTCCCCTTTCTGGTTGACCACACCCCCTTGACCCCACCCATTCAGCTGTCTCCTGCAGCCCCCCTGTGATTTAAAGTCACCAGCCACCACTGGCCGGAGGGGCGGGCCATTCCAAAGTCACCAAGATTAATACCACAACAACAACAAGGAGGGAGGGCGGGAAACTAATTGCAGAGAGACAGAGAGATCACAATATTCAGTGAGGCAAATAAATAAGCAGAAAAATAAAATGCAGTACTATCTTTAACACAATATTCAATGAAACAAATAAATAAACAGAAAAATAAAATGCAGTACTATCTTAATACACAGCAAGTTTATGCTTATCTCAGCTTGTAATAAAGTTAATGTAGGTATATAACAGCTAACCAAACAGCTTAAATATTCAGCTATTCAGCAGAAATAAATTCAGAGATAAGTGGCTAAGACTTATAAGCACAAAAAAACCCTCTAGGCTATGAGTTCAACAGTGAATATCAGTGAAATTAGAACAATAGCCCCCACTTACTGCAGAGAGGCAGAGAGATCACAATATTCAATGAAACAAATAAATAAGCAGAAATATAAAACACAGTATTATCTTTAACACAATATTCAGTGAAACAGAAAAATAAAAAGTACTGTCTTATAACACTGCAAGTTTGTATATATCTCAGCTTGTTATACAGTTGATGTAGGTATATAACAGCTAACCAAACTGCTCAAATATTCAGCAGAAATAAATTCATAGATAAGTGACTTAGAGAAACCCTCTAGGCTAAGAGTTCAACACCGAATTTCACTGAAGTGAGACCAATAACCCCCACTTACTGCAGAGTGACAGAGAGATCACAATATTCAGTGAAACAAATAAATAATCAGAAAAATAAAATGCAGTACTATCTTTAACACCATATTCAATGAAACAACTAAATAAACAGAAAAATAAAATGCAGCACTATCTTATAACACTGCAAGTTTGTAATTAGCTCAGCTTGTAATAAAGTTGATGTAGGTATATAACAACTAACCAAACAGCTCAAAATAAATTCTGAGATAAGTGACTAAGACTTGTAAGCACAGAGAAACTCTCTAGGCTAAGTGTTCAGCACCGAATATCAAAGAAGTGAGAACAATAACCACCACTTGCTGCAGAGAGACATAGGGATCACAATATTCAGTTGTTGTTGTGTCTTTCGGCTTTTCCCAGTTAGGGGTCACCACAGCGGAACTCCGGTCCGCTTATGATTGGTAGTTGATTTGTACGTGCCGAGTTACCAGCCCTGATGCACAACCTTCAACAAAGGTACGCCCATTCGCGCATGTCTTTATGCAGAAGACACTCTAGCTGAGAATCGAACCGGACAGCGTCTTACTGTGAGGCGACAACACTACTGCAGCACCACCACCATGGGTTTGGGATCACAATATTCAGTGAAACAAATAAACAGAAAAAATAAAATGCAGTACTGTCTTATAACACTGCAAGTTTGTACTAATATCAGCTTGTAATAAAGTTGATGTAGTTATTTAACAGCTAACCAAACAGCTCAAATATTCAGCTATTCAGCAGAAATACATTCAGAGATAAGTGACTAAGACTTATAAGCACAAAGAAATCCTCTATGCTAAGAGTTCAACACCAAATTTCAATGAAGTGAGAACAATAACCCCCACTTACTACAGAGAGACAGTGAGATCACAATATTCAGTGAAGAAAATGAATAAACAGAAAAAATAAAATGCTATACTATCTTATAACACTGCAAGTTTGTACTTACCTCAGCTTGTACTAAAGTTGATGTAGGTATATAACAGGTAACCAAACAGCTGAAATATTCAGCTATTCAGCAGAAAAAAAGCCATGTTGAGTAGGGGTTACTAGAATTTCTTGAAGAAGATGTTCTGGTAGCTGCTTGTGGATGCACTTTTCGAGGATCTTAGACAAAGGTGGCAGAATGGCTATTGCCCTGAAATTAGAGAGTTCAGTAGAGAGTTACCTCCTTTGTGTAGGGGTAATTTCTTCCAGATATCAGGAACTGTGGCTTCTTGTATTGATCTATTAATTAGTATGGAGATGGGATAAGTTATAGAATTTATGGCAGAATAAAAATAATTTATTAAATGTTTAGCTTTTACCAGAATTGACTCAAGTAGAGCCTTCTTAATTGTAAACAAATTACTCAAGAAAACGAATGAAGAGTTTGAATGCAGTCCGCTTCTTACTTAATACAACTGGCTGAGGTTGATTGCAATCCTACAATTTCATATTTCTGCTTTATATCACTGTAAGCATCATTAATCAAATGCTATTTAACCTAAATTTGTGCTTTTAAGGATATGTTGACTGCATTAGTCCTTGTGCAAACATGATATAAAAAGAGCCACAGTCACAGTGGCCCATTTTATACTTTTGGTGTTGTTTCCCAGGGATAGACATTACAGTTTAGTGGGTCACACTGAATTCAGTTTTTGTTGTAAAAAATATTTAATTGAAGGTGTTGTGAGGGAATTACTAACTCCAGAAATTTGTAAAACTGTGGTGAGAGTTTTTGAACTACTTCTGAATTAGACAGTCAACTAAAAGCCTTTGTAAGTGACAATTTTGAGAAAAATAAATTTTCCTTAAGACCTTTTTGAACAACTAAAGTGACACATCCCTAGAGCAATCTCTTATCACACTGTGTACAGTTATAGAAATCTAAAAGTGTTCTCAAATACATTTAGCTTCAATAGGTTCATAGGTTCATACTAGGCTATCTGCCCTAGGGCATTTATAAGCCTAACCAGAGTGTGTGTGGCTTTCACCACCCCTTAGGATGAGAATACTACGCCCATTTAGGGTTTAGTTTACTGTGCCTCTGTCTAGTAGTGACACAGAGATGACCCCCGAGGTAAACCTACGATCTCCCATCCACTCGTCAAGATTTCTCTTGAATAGAGTTAGTGAGGGGCTCTGCCTAACATGGATTGGGATTCTGTTCCAGAGTGTAGGGAGCCTCTGTGTTATGAATCTGTCTCTCCAACACGTCCTATTTATTTCTGTGTTGAGGTTTAAGTCTCTTGCTCTTGTGGCTCTGATGGATTTGGATTTTCTGAGATGGAGCATGTCCATTAATTCCGGATTGGACATGGCCTTGTACGTCAGACACAGGTCACCTCTGAGTAGGCGGTATGAGACTGAATAGAGCTGGAGTTTTTTCAGTCGGGCAGCATATGACATATGTTTAAGACCCTTTATCCTCTTAGTGAGGAACTTTTGGGGTCTTTCCAACTGCTGCAGGTGTCGGGTAAGATACATCCCAAATGGGGCACTGTACTCAATCATTGGCCTGATAAGAGAAGAGTACAGGGGCACAATTACCTCTCTTGATCTAGATGTGAAACCCTTCATGATAAGGTGGGCAATATAGAGGGTCTTCCTAACCACTTTGGCAATGTGCGTGTCAAATGAGAGGTTACTGTCAACCTGGGTCCCTAGGTCCCTGATTACCTCTTCCATACTTAATGGATTACCACCTATGTGGTAATTTGTGGGTACCTTGTTTTTCCCAAAGGGTATGACTATACATTTTTTGGCATTTAGCTTAAGGCCATGGCTCTAGCACCAATTATCCGTTTCTATGAGGCCTCTCTGAAGGATGTTTGTGTCCACTGGAGTATCAATTATGGCGCCCAGTTTACAGTCATCTGCGAACTTTGTCAGCCACAATTCTCCTATGTTTGCCTGTACCTCGGAAAAATAAATGCCGAACAAGAGGGGTCCCAGGACTGAGCCCTGTGGGACACCGCTTGTGACTGGCTTAGAGTCTGACATAGCTCCAGCAACTCTGACCCTGTGGGTTCTGTCCTTGAGCCAGTTTGCAACCCATCTCGTGACATATGGGTTTACATTTAAGCTGGTGAGTTTGTCTATGATGCCCGAGTGGGGTATTGTGTCAAAGACTTTTTCAAGGTCAAGGTAGGCTGTGTGAACTGCCTTACCCTCATCAATGGCCTTAGTGACTGTTTCAAAAAAGTCGACCAAGTTCAAAAGGCAGGATCTGCCTTTATAACAATCTCAGTACGCTGAGTGCACTGCTCAGTTTCATAAGAATGGGTAATGGTTGTACACTGTTTTTTTTATAGCTAACTAATGTTATGGCTATTATTTCTAATTAAGGAATGTCTTATGTCTCACCTTTGCAATTTCTAGTTCATAATTACGTCTGCAGGAATTGATACTGCTCCTGAGCTCTTTGTTAATCCTTTTAATGTTGATTTCAAAGGTTGATTTCAATATGCTGAATTGTTAGACTCACTAAATATTTATACATGCCTGCATCCTGTGTGATGCGTCTTTTTTCATTTTGCCTTAAATTCTTCTGATCCCCTGCCTTTCTAAGATCGAGCTTTGCCATGCTGAAAGACATTCATGATGTTATCCTTTCCTTACTCTAATAAATGAATATTAACATGGACTACATGTTGGTAGACAGTTTAGGTATGGAGGACAAACTATGAGTAGAAACTCTATCCTGAAGCCTGTGTCTTTTGTTTTCTTATTTGTAATGCCTATAATATATTGCTTAAGTGCATTACTTCTCTAACCCATATAGTACCATATTGTCATTGGTATATACGTCCTAGGGCTTCTGCAGTAACATCGTTTTAATAGTTCATCTGTTCCATTTAGTACTGTGTGTGCTGGTGTGTATATAGCTGCTTGCAGTGTTGGTAATTCTGGCAAGTGAGGTGCCACTCAATGTTCATCACTCCCTGGAGCCCAGTAGAGGACTTCTGGATTATGCCATGTCTATGACTTGTTTATCAAGAATCTACAATCACATCATCTTTTTGACCTGTTGCATGCTGGGTCATCAGCTAAGAGGTTACTGAGTTTGCAGTTTTAGAAAACTAAATAATGAATCAATATTCATAACAGAGTCATTTGTATATAGAAAGGTAAACATCAGTATTGACAAATGGTGGAGAACTAATGCAGAGAAAGAAAGGAAAACACAAAATGCAAAGAGTACACCTTGTCCTGTTCCTTGGGTTTGTTTGGACTGGATAACACTGAGCTGTAGACAATACTGGATTATTTTCTACATAATTCTTTAAGCAATCAGAGCGTTTGTGGCCAGTGTGTTCAAAATATCATAGCTGACTATATAATCATAAAAGTGCTAACATGTTAGGGCAGTACTTTTGGGGAAACTTCTGAAGGTTCATGAATGTAGCTGGGTGTTAAGCAGATGCATAAGACAGTAGTGAAGGTACAACTGACCCCACAATAAACTCTGTGAAATAGGCATTCATTCTGCAGGAGCCTAATTTACTTTTAGGGTCATATTAGAAATGTATTAATACTTGCATAAGGGTACAACTGACCTCACAATAAAACTGTGAAATAGGCATTCATTCCGCAGGAGCCTAATTTACTTTTAGGGTCATATTAGAAATGTATTAATACTTGCATAAGGGTACAATTGACCTCACAATAAACTGTGTGAAATAGGCATTCATTCTGCAGGGAAATAGGCATTCATTCTGCAGGAGCCAAGTTTGAGTTTAGGGTCATATTAGAAATGCATTAATACTTGCATAAGGATTATATGGTATGGATGGTCCACAGTGACATCTGGGCATTTCATAACTTCAGAGCTGCTTCCCAGAGATGCACTTTACACAACTCTAAAGGATCAGATAGAGTAGTCTGTTATCAGCATTGTACACCTTGCTTCTCCACCCATGCATTACAGCTGTGTGATGCATAACATACAATTCATTATTGCTTTTGCATTTACTCATTTAAATTAATTTGCAGTACTTATTAACTGATGTCTTAACTATTGCATCTATTTAGATCTGCGGTTCTTTCTACCCATGCAACACAAAAATATGAGAGGAAGCAGAGACTATAGCCTAACAAAAATCATCTAGATTGAAAAGTACCATATGTGTGCCATTTCATTCCCTGCAAATCACTGACTGTAAAAAGAGATGCTTGCAGCTCCTTACAGATTAGTCACCTCACTCAGTTATGACTATAAGTACCATATATATCTATATTTCTATATTTCTGTATCAATCTATGCATTTTATATATATATATATATATATAAGTGCTATCTATTTATCCATATATCTTTCGTTCTATCCATCTAATGTATCCATCTATTTATGGTTACAGTCAAACACATTGACTACTCATTTGAGTGAAAGATTTTTCAAGCTGTAAATAACAACAAATTCTTGCATATGTAAGCAGTTTTCAGTGGAGTTTTTACCACTGGCATTTTGTATAGGATTGTGGTGCGGCAGGTTAATGAAATTTGACCTTTCCCCACTGTTTTGCAATCTCTGAGTTGGTATATGTAATTAGAAGGGGATGGGGTGGGAGGGGATTGTCCAGCTAGACAAAATGATTTTTAATTTGTGTTGTTTTCAATCATTTTAGATTAGATCTAAAATGCTTGTTTGATGGTATTTGATGACGTGCATATATCAATATAAACATGGTTTGCCCAGCATATATCTATTTTTCATTAAGTAAACCTCTATATTTTTGACACACTTTCATCGATATATGCGGATGGTCAACAGATGTGCAAGACTGGCAGTCCCCAGGGGTAAGGGGATATGCCCTTTTCCTTGGGAATGTCCAATCTCTGAATTAGTGTATATATTTAGTAGGGAAGTGGGGGGTGCAGGGGTCTTGCTCCCTACAAAAGCACTCTGTTTTATTGCATGTTCTGGGGATTAGCCTCAGAATATGTGCAGCAGTTTTCAGTGGAGTTGCTGGTGCCATGTCAGACTCAAAGCCTGTCACAAGTGGTGTCCCACAGGGCTCAGTCCTGGGCCCACTCTTGTTTGGCATCTAGTTTTCTGAAGTACAAGCAAACACAGGAGGGTTATGGCTGACAAAGTTTACAGATGACTGCAAACTGGGCACCGTAGTGGAAAACACATCCGACACAGATATCCTTCAGAAGGGTCTCACAGAAACAGATAACTGGTGCCAGAGCCATGGCCTAAAGTTAAATGCTAAGAAATGCATAGTCATACCCTTCGGGAAAAATAAGGTTACCCCTAGCTACCATATAGGTGGCAATCCCCTGAACACAGAAGAAGTTATTAGGGACCTGGGAACCCAGGTTGACAGTAGCCTTTCATTCAACACTCATATTGCTAAAGTAGTTAGGAAGACCTTCTACATTGCCCACCTTATCATGAAGGGATTCAAATCTAGATCAAGGGAAGTCATAGTCTCCCTATACTCATCACTCATCAGACCAATGATCGAGTACAATGCCCCATTCGGAATGTATCTGACCCGACACTTGCAGCAGCTGGAGAGGCCACAGAAGTTCCTCACCAAAAGGATAAAGGGTCTCAAAAATCTGTCTTATGCTGCCCGACTGAAAGAACTCCAGTTATATTCAGTTGCTTACCGCTTGCCCAGAGGTGACCTATGCCTGACATACAAGGCCATGTCAAACCCAGATTTGATGAACATGCTTCATCTCAAAAAATCTAGATCCCTCAGAGCCACAAGGGTGGGAGACTTAAACGTCGACATGGTTATTAATAGGACGTGCTGGAGGGATAGATTCATCACCCAAAGACTCCCTATGCTGTGGAACAAAATCCCGGTTTATGTGAGGCAGAGCACCTCGCTGGCCTTGTTCAAGAGGAATCTTGACCAATGGATGGGAGATCGCAGATACACCCCAGGGGTTACCTCAGTGTCACTGCTCGACAGAGGCACAGCAAAATAATGGGCATAGTTTCTCCAAACTAAAGGGGTGGCGTAAGCCACAAACCTATGGGCTAGGCTTATAAATGCCCTCGGGCAGATAGCCTAGTATGAACCTATGAACCTATGAGCAGCATGTCATGAAAAGAATATTTGGTAGGAAAAGAGGCTGAAAGGCAAACTGCTTTACGTGATGCATTCAAGTAGTATGTACTTCACAAATGATTCACAATAAGTAATCGTGGTTTCTTAATGTCTAGAACTCCCATTGAGTTAGATCAAGAAATGTATCGCACTTTTACAGGAGAGTATGCATAGTGCATTATATTTGCCAATGGTCCAGAGTTCTTCATTAGAAGATGTGCTGTATTACAGACTGCAAAAAAAATGAAATATATGGACAATGTGTATGTACTTGGAAGGCGTTCTTGATACTGAGCTTCACTGCTGCATATGCAAGCTTAAATATTTTGCAATAATGATGCTGTTGTGTACAAAAATCATGCAACATGATTGTTATTAACTGAGAAAATTGACATGAAACAATGTTGTTCTGTAAGTCATGACTAGTAACTGGCATGTAAAAAGAAAATACAGACAAGAATTCATTAACAGTGTTTTGTTTTTAGTTCACAAGGTTAAAAATTCCAAGCTATGACGACAATCAGTTGTAGTGTCATTTCACAATATTTATTATGCAAACATATTAGGCAAGCTTAGTTGTTTATCCTCGGCAAATATCTTCTTTATGTGGTAGACTTCTGTCACCTGCATCTGGGAGTAATTTTATTTATTAAACTTTAACTGGAGAGTACTGATCAGATATAATTTTGATCTTATGCCATTATTAATCATTTCCAAATAAACAACAAATCAAACCATTAGATGAAAAATGTGCATTCGTTGTGACGTGATGCTGGAATGTGTTTTCGTGTTCTTCTTTCCGTTTGTTGTTTGGGGCTAATATTCACATATAGGTTTTGCAAGTGGTAAAGAAACTGATATTGCCTAACTTTATTGACTAGATGCAGTAAGGGGGAGGATAGTAGTAATGGGCTTTACTGCTAACCTGTCTGTGAAGGAAGGGTTGGAGTTGAGATGCTGTTAGGATAATGCCATCTGCTTTGATATCTGCAGTAGACAGATGCCTCACAGGGAGAGCCAGACTGCATGTTATTAACAGGAAAGAGGCTGTTCTGTTAGCTAATCTGTAAACCAGGCTAGCAATGTCTTTCAGCTTCTCCCTGTAGGGGTCGCCACAGCTGATCACTGGTCCGCAGATTGATTGGCAGAGGGGGGTTTTATGATGTTGAGTTGCCAGGCCAGTGCCAAACCTTCACAGAAGACACACACACATGCACACTTGTACCTACCTGCATGTCTTTAAAACTCACTCAACTGCAGGGAGGACATGCAGACTCCACACAGAAGGCATTCCAGCTGAGAATCAAACCGAAGAACCTCTTGCTGTGAGGTGACATTGCTAACCACTGCAGCTTAATTTGTAAACCAAGCTAAATTACCTATATAGCATCCAGTGGTGAAGACAGAATAGGAAAAACAAGTGTCTTACCACAGTGAAATCACATTTTAGTCGAGAAGCAAGACAGTGACTAAAAATTACTGTCTTGGCTTAGAATAATTGTATCAGTAGTAGCAGTCCATAACCTTAATAGCTTTAGTGTACATGATCATCCCAAAACCCATGTTAGAAGGCTTATATATATTTATTTATTTATTGATCGATTTATTATTTACTTGGGGTATCCCATGCTATTGAACATGGTATACAAATTATTGCAAAACAATTTTTTTAGCCCTCTTACCAGAAGCTGTAAATTAAAAAGAGACACCAGCTCTTTTGTAGAAACGCTGGATGAATTCAGTGCTCCATTAGTCCTGAATTAAGACAGTGGATAATAAGATACAGGTAATGTGAGTTAATTGTCTAGCAATGGTAGGAATAGCTAATTTAAAGAAATTATTAAGAAGGGCACCTGCAGGTATAGGACTGTTTCTATGTTAGCATTTCCAAAAGCAACGATTTAATGTGATATGTAATGGCAGACTTTAATCTAGAAACGAGGAAGACAGTTTTTTATAATAAAGTTAGGAGGTGTATTCATAGAAGGATTATTAGAAGACAGCAAGGAAATGAAGTGTAATGCAAAGGTGTGAGAATAGAAGTTATTTGGGTATTCTGCGTCAGAAGGGCCACTACGCCAGGAACTGTAGAATGTTTTGCTTGAGGCAAGATCAGTCAGGAAACTTTCTAGAAGTTTGCTATGGTTACAGATTTTTTAGGCCCTTGGAGTGGGGGGGGGGGGGCATTAGTCTGGGAAAACTGCACAGGATGCCAGATGGCTTTGCTGAAAGCTGCTCCATATAATTCCAAAAGAAGACACAAATAACATTATATTTCACAAACAGAACCACATCATATAGACCATTTCTTCAGTTAATGATCAGGAATTGTTAAAAAAAAATCAGTTCTCTAGGTATCTTGCTAATAGGCAAGCCAATGCTTCTACTCCATACCATTCCTATTTTTTAAAAAAGGCAACATTCTAGAACCAGTTCTGGATCTGGCAGTCCTGAACAGCTTCACAAATGTAATAAGTGTAATACTGGAAAAAAAACAAACAAATGTAACAAGTGTAATGTAGTGAGAATAATGATTAAGAAATCACTTCTGCTATTTTTAGAAGTGGGTTCTTGGATGCTAAATCTAGACTTGGAAGATACCCATTTACACACCCCAGTAAGGCCATTTTCAGAGCAACCTATTATAAACAGTTCCCCTGGAAGCTTGTGAACCCGTTGATGTTTACTTGACAAAACTTGTATCTGTAAAAATAATACAAATGCTGTTTTAATTTATTATGTACCACAATGATTGTCGACTATAAGATTTGTTAATCTCTAACATATTATATATTATATTGTGTATGTTTACTATAAGTATGCTCTTTTTGATAAGATTTGTTAGTCTCTAACATATTATATATTATATTGTGTATGTTTACTATAAGTATGCTCTTTTTGATAAGATTTGTTAATCTCTAACATATTATATATTATATTGTGTATGTTTGCTATAAGTACGCTCTTTTTGATAATATGTGTTAATCTCTAACATATTATATATTATATTGTGTATGTTTGCTATAAGTATGCTCTTTTTGATAAGATTTGTTAATCTCTAACATATTATATATTATATTGTGTATGTTTACTATAAGTATGCTCTTTTTGATAAGATTTGTTAATCTCTAACATATATATTATATTGTGTATGTTTGCTATAAGTACGCTCTTTTTGATAAGATGTGTTAATCTCTAACATATTATATATTATATTGTGTATGTTTACTATAAGTATGCTCTTTTTGATAAGATTTGTTAATCTCTAACATATATATTATATTGTGTATGTTTGCTATAAGTACGCTCTTTTTGATAAGATTTGTTAATCTCTAACATATTATATATTATATTGTGTATGTTTGCTATAAGTACGCTTTTTTTGAAAAGATTTGTTAATCTCTAACATATTATATATTATATTGTGTATGTTTGCTATAAGTACGCTCTTTTTGATAAGATTTGTTAATCTCTAACATATTATATATTATATTGTGTATGTTTGCTATAAGTACGCTCTTTTTGATAAGATTTGTTAATCTCTAACATATTATATATTATATTGTGTATGTTTGCTATAAGTACGCTCTTTTTGATAAGATTTGTTAATCTCTAACATATTATATATTATATTGTGTATGTTTGCTATAAGTACGCTCTTTTTGATCAGATTTGTTAATCTCTAACATATTATATATTATATTGTGTATGTTTGCTATAAGTACGCTCTTTCTGATAAGATTTGTTAATCTCTAACATATTATATATTATATTGTGTATGTTTGCTATAAGTACGCTCTTTTTGATAAGATTTGTTAATCTCTAACATATTATATATTATATTGTGTATGTTTGCTATAAGTACACTCTTTTTGTTTTTCTCTTCTCTCATGTACTGTATTGTGTTGTGGAGGTTTTCTCCCCAGGCCTCCACTGAAAATGTACCCATGTCCAGTCGGACTTGCCCAGTAAACAAATGTAAAATAAATAAAAATAAATATGTTTGAACTCACTATGCCAAGTCCAGAAGTACAAAAAAAAGACTGAAAATACCGGAGAAAAGTGAATTTCACACATCACTCTTCTCTTTAAATTTGTTTGATAGGCAAGCCAGTTTGCACCTCCTGATGTGGGGTGCAAGCCCCCCCCCCCCAAATTTGTATATACTAAGTCATAAATTGTCATACCATGGACAAAATATAATGTTCTAATTGATAGCAATCTTTATTTAGTATATACAAGTCTGGATTTTGTGTCCTTCAGTCTCCATATTCAGGGATTCAGCATTGCATGTGCTGATATTTCATTTACCCTGTTTCAAAGAAAGTACCTCAGATTTTAAATAGTTCAGCATTTTTTTCAGTTTTAAGATCCTCTGTCTGGGTTATAAGCAGCACTCAGAGTATTTGCCAAATATTTACCTCTGATGTTTACACATCAGAAAACAAAATACATCCATCTTCCTTTATATGAATGATTGTCTTCAACAAGCAGAAATAGGGGAGCTATTACTTCACCAAATGCGTCTTTCTAGTTAACTGATGCAGTGTTTAGGAATAACAATAAAATTAACAAAATCACTCAGTCCTTCAGCATCAGTAATCTTTTAAGAAACAGTTGCAGACACTGTATAGTTGAAAATATTTCACACACAGTAGAGGCAGACAGAGATGATTTATTTTATTCTATTTTATTTGTTTATTTATACATTGTTGACTCAGTTAGATTTAGTCCCATTAGGTATCCATTCCAGGGAGATGAAAGGTAGTGTTTATACTACTAATGGAAATTTGGCAAGAGTATTTGGAACCTCCCCTACTCTTTTTGATAGGTGCCATTGAATCCTTTTACATGAGCTTCCACCAACTCAAGCGGATTGAGATTAGGTCTTAGCATCTCATCTGAAATACAACATGCTCAGGAATGCAACATCCCCTTCTACTCTGCAAAGTCATCAATCAATTTACCTGGTGTGGGACTTGAACCCTCAGCCTTCTGCACCAAACTTTAGTGTGCTGCCTGTTCAGCCACTGACACTGCTGTGTTGCTTATGTTGGACTCAGTGAAAGCAAGTTTATATAACAAATTCTCTGCTTTATTACATTCAAAAACAATAGGATTAGCTGGACAGAAAAACAAGAAAAATGCTTCACTTTTCTCAAGTTATATACAAAAACAGTCTATACCAAGATTATATATTTCACTCTCTGAAGAACATATGGGCATCCTCAAAGTTGACATTGAAATGCATACATACCTGCTGACCTCATCAGATCCAAACACATTGAAAGTTTTACAACATGAGGAAAAGAAATGTAAGATCACCTCTCTGCTTAGTTTCATAGAAGCATTCAAGTGGAAAGTGGGAATGGAAATCAAGCCAGAAGTAGTCAAAATTCAAACAGCAAATGAATATCTGAAAAAACAAAAGAAAGAATATAAGGAAAATGATTAGATGAGAAAGAAAGAAATGTGAAAAAGTCATAAATACAAGTATGGAATGATCTCCTGGAACAACCTCATGTTGATCAGGATTTGATGTAGGAATGGTTAAGGAGAGTTAAGTTTAAACCAATGGATGAACAGTTAATAACAGTAGCCCAGGGGAGTGGACTACAAACTCTTTGATTTACAAATTCCATTGAACATGTGGGAGAAACAGATACATGTAGGTTATGTAAAAAACAAACTGGAAACAGTTGCATACCTTGCTGCTGGGTGTGATACACTCATGGCAAAGGGCCTGTATACTGACAGGTTATTGCACTGGGGATTATGCAAACACTACATTACAGGAGTAGCTGAGAAACATTGGAAACATGAACCATAAAGCATTGCAGAGAATGATGAAGGATACATCACATGGGATCACCTTTACCAAAAATAAAAAAAAAAAATAGATGAGAGAAAACCAAATAGTAGTCCATGAAAAAGTAGCATTGGCCATTGAAATTGCTAGACCTAGTTACAATAGTGTCTCACATATAACAAGTCATAAAATACCAAGATTTGCTGTCAGAAATGAGAGCAATGTTAAAGAAAGATAACCATACAGTTCCAATAGCAATAGGAACAATAGGTCTAATAAAAAAGATTTAGTCATATTTAGAGACATGTAACTCTATTCAGATTGCAGAAGGAGTCAGTTCTGGGCACATTGTGGGTGCTGCAAACAACACTTTTGGCTAACATCAAAGATTCAAACAATATAATTTCATAAACTTGAATTATACCCTGACTTAGGAATTTGGTCTGTTCCTGTGATGGTATTAGAAACCTAAACGATTTGGAGAAGTTAAACTAAGAGAATCTAGCTTTTGAAGAAAACAAATTTGTGCCTTTCATAAAATAAAAAGAGGGGGTCTGTATGTTAGTCAATGGAAGTATCAAGTTTGTTGGCCCACTGCACTGTGTACTTTAGAAGTGCTTCATTTTGCAAGACATAATGATACTTGGATACTTGCTACATGGAAAACTGACCAGAGATTTACACACAGCATGAGATGAATGCACAAATCAGAGGTAGGACAGGATCTGGCAAGGCTGTGGTACAGGGTATAGTATAACTGTCTCCCTCATGCTTATAGCAATTACTGCTTAAAGTTCTACCGTAATGTTGTCTATTGTCACAGTGAATGTTCCCACCAAAGGCAGTGTAGTCTCTTTATAGAGTTTGTCATATGAGTAAATATTCTACATTAGGTCTTTGTAAGAGTAAAATTACGCTTACTCCATCCTCAAAGTAGATACATTTTTGAAATATGACTGCTTCAAACATAAATACCCTCCAGCCATATCTTAGTTTTATTTGTTGTTAATACAAACACATGTATTGTTCAGTAAATGGAATTTGGCAACCACAAATATACTTCCCTGAGAGGCCCTTACTCGCTTGAAGAACAATAAACAGCAAGACAAAGTTGAAAAATTCCTTTTGCTTCCTAACTCAGTAAATTTGGTGGTGTAAGAGCACTGTTGAGCCACAAAGGGAATGATGATACAGCGAGTAAGACTGAAGAGAGTTGGGATTAACAGTATAGCTTACTGCTGCTATTATTTTTGTTTAAATGTTTCCTCATTATTACTCCCTTAAACATACCTACTTAACATGTTGCCTTCTCCACCCAAGAAGAAGCCATATATCTACACATACCAGTTCATAGGTAGGTAATAGGCTAGTGGCCCAAGGGCCTACATAAGCCTAGCCAGCAAGGTTCCCTGACTTACGCCACCCAAGAAAGTTACTTTCCTGTTCCCCTGTCGAGCAGAGACACAGAAGTGCTCCCCGGGGTGTATTTCCTATCTCCCATCCACTCATCAAGATTTTTCTTAAAGAGTGCTAATGAAGAACTTTGCTTGACAATAAATGAATATAGTGTCTCTGTTCACATTGTATTGTTGATGCATTTAAGGAAGTCTGCATTCAATGACCCCATGTAGGGGACATTTGCACTTCACAAGTTCTTAGTAAAAGTTCTGGTGGATTACAAGCGGAAACTAAGTAACCATTAGTTTAAGGTTGCTATTTTTCTAGAAAACAGAATGTTATTCACCCTTTCACATAGTTAATGAAAGTATCAGGAAATTATACTTGGAGGTAATTATACCTCGATCGTCAGCCATCCACTGCATATAAGAGCACCATTCTTCTCTTGTATGCTGTTGTTCAGCATTAAAGTTGATGATGCAATTTTTTCTTTGTTGGTATAAGAAATTTTGATGATGACATCTTTATAGTGACAGAAAAGAATATTTTGTACTGCAGCACATAAGAGTTTTTATTTCTGATGTAAGACCAACTTAATACCAGAATGTTATGGGCTTTTGCTCCATTGCGCTCCACTAGCAGACAGGACATACCCACCTTTTGCAGAAACCAAATATAGTTCAAATAGGCAGACTACTCTAGTTATAGCTGCATGTAAGTGTTAATGCATATAGGCAGAGAGGTCTCTCATTTTATTTATTTTTCCAGTGTAACAAAAGAAAAAGAAAAACAATGTTATTGCATTATAATTGAGAAATCTTACACAACTCGTATACTGTAAGTATTTGGCTTCTGCCTTAAAAAATATATCCCATGTCATATTTTCCAGCACACACTATCTTTTTAGACAATTCCCAGTACTATGTGGAAGTCACAGTATAATCTGTAACTTCAACAGCTGACACTCATTGCATATATATTAATTATTCATGGGAAGCAGCATTTGATTTGTTACTGTCTACATACATACTTACATGCATACATACAAATATTTCAAGCATGGTCATTCATACCCTTCTAGCCTGCCAATATACCAAAACAGTTGTTCCCATAGTAAGTGTCCAGGCTGCTCCTATCAGCTGCTCTCGGAGAACCAATTAGTACACTCCTCATTCCTATGGAATCATCTACATAGCTAGTCAGGTGATTCTGTAATACTTGTTGCTAACCCCAAACATTCCCAGAGGTAATTGCTTCTAACTGCCCTATATACCTGAATAAGAGCTCCTCTTAAATAGATTCATAGATTATTATTTGGCTAATGACCCTGGTGGGGCCTTTCTAAGCCTAGCCATAGGATACTGAGAGTGAGACATTTATAAGGTAACTCTGTCCATAAGGGACATGGGTGGCAGGCTCAGTGTAAATTTCTTATCCTCCATCCACTGGTCTAGATTGTGCTTAAACTGGGTAATAGACAAACTCAACTTCTTATGGATGGGAAGCCTGCTCCATAGAGAGGCAGTCTCTGGGACACATATCTGTATCTCCAGCATGTTCTGTTTAAGTCACAGTCAAAATTCCAGTCCCTAGACTTTATATTTCTGGCACTCTTTGACTTACAAATGTGTGGAGTTTGCGGATGCCTTGTAAGCCAGGAATAGATCACCCCTCAACAATCTATAGGAGACTGAATAGAGGGAAAGTGCTTTAAGGTGCTCTGCATAAGGCAGGTTTATTAAGCCTTGTATTTTTTATTTATTTATTTTTTTTGTAAGGAACCTCTGAGATTGCTGTACTTGCTGCAAACAAATCATACTCTGACTGGTCTGATAAGGGCAGAGTACAGTGGGATAATGACCTCTTTGGAGCTAAATGTCATGCCCTTACTTATACGTTGCGCAACATAAAAGGATTTCCTCACCACTGTGGCCACATAGTGGTTGAATGCAAGGCTGCTGTCTACATGCATACCCAGATCCCTGACTAATGGGACAACTCTTAGGGGTGTATTACCAACATGGTAATTAGCCAAGATGGTTGAATTCCCAAATGGTAAAATTATGCATTTCTTAGCATCTAGTTTAAAACCATTACTTTAGCATCATTTGTTAGCCAGAGATAGACCTTCTTGAAGAATGCTGGTGTCAGCAGGGGAGTTGATGATAAGCCACAGCTTGCAATCATCTGCAAACTTAGTCAGACATAAACCTTCAGCATTTGCTTCCATTTCAGAGAAATGCATGCCAAACATGGAGTGCTCTCACTACAGAGCCCTGGGGGACTCCACTAGTGAATGGTCTCTAGGTGGAGGTGGTCTCACCTATTTTGAGCTCCTGGGTCCTATCTGTGAGTCAGTTAGCTGAGGGTGATAAAAGGGTTTATACCTAAATTAGTGAGGTGGTCTATAATGCCTGTGTGGTGTATTGTATCAAAAGCCTTGGCCAGGTCAAGGTAAGCTGTATGCAGAGTGTTACCTTCATCCAGTATATTGATGACCCTCTCAGAAAACTCCACCAAATTTAATAGGCGTGGCATTCATTTAACAAAGCCAAACTGTGATAAGTCCAGCGTTTGCAAGTTACCTATGTAGCTATTTATCATGTGAGACACTGTACAAGTTCATATATTTTAGTCTTTCATAATAACTTAAATTTTCCCGTCCATGGATGCTGTTGGTATATTTCTGTTGTACTCTTTCCAGTTTACTCATGCTTGTTTCCTTATAAGGTTTCCATATTGTTATTCCATACATATGTCTGTGTCTACTGTAATTAATGAACAATGACTTCATAATTAGACCTTGTAAAGTTTTTCATACAACCTATAGTTCTATAACTATCATTAACCATTTGATTGATAAAATTAGCAAAGCTCAAAGCTGTGTCTACCCATATACCCCAGTCCTTAAATGATTCTATAGTTTCAATCACTGTGTGCTATATTAAATATTCAGCTTTAAATTAATGTATCCCAAATCACATATGCTTAGTTTTTGATGTATTTATCAGTATATTATTCTCCTTTACCGAAGTGGTTAATTTAGTCAGGTTCTTTTACAGCTATGCCTTATCTATAACATATGTAATCAGGTTACCCAATTTTTAATCATCTGCATACAGATTGTAGAACACATCAGATGAAAAGATAGGTCTGAAAGATACAATTTAAACAAGTATGGGCTAGCACAGAGACACTCTGACGGTAACCGAGAATTTACTTGTCTAATTGCCATATGGTACTTGCTATGTCCTATTTGTAAGCCATGCAGCTTCTTATCAAGAGTATTTCAATACCTAGCTGTTCTAATTTATTGATCAGTGTTATGACCATATCAAATGATGAATTTAAATCTATATAAATTATATCACAGCACAATTTTTCATTCATATCTGTTATTGTATTCTAAGAGAACATCATGCTACAGGTGGTAATATATTTTCAACGTATGCATATAGTTTTAAGTCTCAATTTTTCCACTTATGACAATAACTTATCTAATATTACCTTGTCCATTATTTTTACACATCATGAAATTAAACTTAAGGGTCTGTATGATTTTGGATTTGTCCTATCTCCTTTCCCTTACAGATAGTTTTAATAAGCGCATATCTCCAAACTTGAGGAACCTCCCCATATTTATATGAGCTAGTATATAATAGATGTAATGGTGCATGAAGTTCTTGCTGAAGTGTTCTCAGGTCATTACTATTAATCCCATCTCCTCCCTGTGCTTTGTTTGGATCCAGTTTGCATAGTTCTTATTCAATATAATAAAATTTGATTTAAGTATCTGAGGTTTCCTGGATGTCACTAGGACAACTTATCACCCCCTTTGTGGAGCCAAGCTGTTTTGCATACGATTTTGAAAATATGTCTGTAATGTGTTGTGTCTGAGAATACATTTTATAATCTGCATACAGTTTATCAATTTGCATGCCTTTATTCCTTCCACATCTTGTGTATCTATAAAATGGTCTTCTATTAAGCTCAATATAAATTTTCTTCAAATTTTTCATGATCTTGTATTACACTGTGCTCAGTTTGTTCGGATTGCTTATTTCAGTTTTCAAAGTTGTAGTTCAACCTGTTTTCCATGTCTTATATTTTTTGTCTCTCACCTTAATCTGGCATCTTGTTCTGGAAATATATCCCCATGATGTTGTATGCTTAGATCCCAATTTTAAACATTTAGTTATTTTTTGCATTCAAACAATTTCTCTTTCAAAACTTTCCACATTCCTTCTGCAGTTCTCCCACTGAATACATCACTCCAATTAGATTTACACAGTGATTATTTTCCTTCCGTATAATCTGTAATTAATCTGTGCATCTGAAGCAATTGTTCCCGAATATACATTGTGAAAAATGTCCTTGCTACTCTTGTTTAATCAATATTATTCCAGTCTGTTTCTGGTAAATATAAGTTCCAGCTAATATTATTTTTCCTTCCTGTGTTTCTAACAATTGTTATATGTTCCAAGGTTGTCTATATTGTCTCAGTTACACAGTCTATAGTATTGGTGTTATCATTCACAGGTCCCATAACTATCTTTAATCCCTATCATAACACCTCCACCTGATTTTTGTTAGAATGCCTGTTAAAGTTAACAGAACTGGTTTCCAATCATTGTTCTTTAACAATGTTTCACAAACAATAACATCAATCCTGTGGGAACATAGCAAATTTTCTAATAAAAATAATTATTATTAATGCTCCTAGCATTTACATCCATCAGAAATGCATCAATGTTTTCATCTCTGAACTGTTTAATTTTCGACCTTGCAAAAGCCTGCCTTGTGTTTTGTCAAATATTGCAAAATATCTGCTGCAAAAATTCACTTCCTTGATCTTGATAAATTTACACCATCCTGCCTGAACACATTTCTACCCAAAATTAAGCTCAGATGCTGCACGTTTCCATTTTTTAAAATAGGACATTTTTTCATCTAAGTATTTACCTAGTTTTATTCATGGTGACCTGACTCACCTTTCTATGTGTGATTTGTGAAAAATATGTCCTAAACCTGTACAAGCTATGCTATCTAATAGGGATGTAAGTTCCCTACTAACAGAAAGTCCTTGTGGATGATATCGTTTGTACTGACATGAATAAAAATAGATCTGTACTCCTTACATTAAGGAATTTTAAGGCTTGTCTCACATCCTCTATTTTTTGCTCCTAGTAAGCACAACACTATTCGATCTTCATTATCTTCTCTGCAGATATAAGTATCAGTTCCTCTAATAATTGAATCTTCAATTGCAAGAATGTCTTTACTGACCAGATATGAAGAATCTTCAACTTTTAATTCAATAATATCTGCTCTATCAGTTATTCTAGTCTAGTGACCATGGGTTATCCAGGCAATTCCCAGCACTATTAATTAATACAATCTATATTTGAAAGCTTTGTTGCACTTACAGAAATTTATGTACCTATCCCGCAGCTGCTGTACTGTTCTTTGATTTTTTAGTTCTAAAAATTATTTCTGTGAATTGTGTGTGTGTACGGCCCACATGCTTACTTAAACAGTCTTCTGTTTGTTTGTTAGATTAATTATTAAAAAAGGGATCATTCTTTGCAGTAGGCAATATGTATTATCAACACTTCTTATCTGTATAACTGGCGTCTTGCCATTAGTCTTCTGCATATGTAAAAGAAAGCTGCAAATTGTAATCAGTAGCTTGTAGATACTGCTGCAGTCTGTAACTGACAGTAGATTGCTGGAAAATGCTGATATCCATCCTACCATCTGTCAGTCCAGTACTGTTGAGTTGCAGCAGAATCCTGTACAGACCTCATGAAAGAGCCACCACAATCCACTGAGTTTACTAGCTCAGTAAGGAACAGAAGTAGATTCCCAGGTTATTATTCCATAAAAGACACACACACACACACACACACACACACACACACACACACACACACACACACACACTCACACACAAGCGTACAGAGAATTTAAGAGTTACCATTATGTCTGCCACATGTCTTTGAGGTGTGAGAGGAAACTGGAGTACTGAGAGAAAATCCAGTGAGACCCAGGGAGGACATCAAACCTCACATAGACGTTATGCTATCCGAAGACCAAACTAGAAAAGCTCTTGCTATAAAGTTTTAGTGGTGTTTAATGTGGTACGCAAACACTGACATCCTTTGTATCTAAACAACTGATGACATTGCATAAACTATTCACTTAGGTTATACTGACAAGCACATAAGAAGGATGAACATGTCTTTTTTTTTTTTTTTTTTTTTTTTTTTTTAGTCTGGCAATTAGTGCAGGAGATTAAGGCTTTGAGCTCTTGATGAGCTACTTCCTGCGTTTACAGGGTTTGATTCCCTCAGCCTTCCTTTGCCTACTATGTGACATTGAGCAAGTCACTTAACTGGACAGTACTTTTGAGCAATTCAAAATTTTTGCTAGGCTGCTTAATGGCCTTCTGGACTGCATACCTAGTTACTACTATGAATGTTACATCACACTATAACATATCATGGAATGGTTAAGTCTGCCATCTTACTGTGAGGCAAAAACAGAAGGAAGATATGCCAGTAATCTGTACGCCATCTTGCGTCGGGACTTGAGTTGAGGTAAGCTTTTTGAATGACTTTAGAATGATTGTTTCATTATGATATTAATTGTATAAACAAAATATTTAATCTTAACGCAATCAAAGAGTAGAATTTTTTTTTTATTTGTGCATTAGATTTGCTTGTAGAGACAAGGCACTGACTAACAATGACCAATTACATTTTTTGTATTTTGAAATCTTAGTTTTAGCTTCTAAACTTTATGATTTTATAATTAAAAATAGAGACACAAAATTATTTTGGCACCCAAAATGATGACAATTATTAGATGACACACACTAAAATGAAATAAATGGACACACCCCAAGCAATTATATAACTTAGAACTGAAAATAAATTGAAGAAAACATGTATTAAAATTCCAGCTTGAGAAACTATTAATTGGCATGCTCTTGTGTAAATGATGACTGCTGCTTAGTGAATCCTTGCACAGAAATGAAAAGGGCCTCTTTGACTAATGGAATTTTCTTCTTTTCTTATTATTGTGTAAGAAACAAGAAGGGGGTGCTGTTTAAGTCAGAGGTTATATGGCAGCACAGTCTTTGAGAAAGGGGGTGGAAACAACCTATTGTAAGAATGTATTAAATGACATCTGCTCTTGATTAAATATCTTGTAGCCATCCCTTAGAAATGTATCATGATTTTATTCCAAAGAGCACAGGTATTTCTCACAGTTATATGGTATAGTAGTCATTTCCTATTGAATTAAGCTGGATATAAAAACATTTAGAAAAAAAAAATGTATTTTTTGATAAAGTACATTCATTGCACCCATGAAACAATACCTGCTTCAGAGTAATAGAACCTTTGATGTCTGTACCTGACTGCAATCACAAAACTGAACACTTTATAAGAAATCACTTTCAGCAGTGTTCAGCTAATTTGCAAGTAGATGTTGCCAAAAATGTTGTTTAATAGCTCTGAGTAGGCAGTAGTTACTGTAATACAAGTAAAACGCATTCTTCCTGTAACCCTTTACAAATATCTTCAGGCAGTAATGATGTGTACTTTATTTTTGTTTTTGCTACATGTCCTGTGTAATGCAAGACATGATGTTCAAGTTAGCAGGTTCCTTTCATTCTACAGCTGTTCATATGAAGGATGTTTTGTAATCAAGTTCACTTTCTTAATTTTTCACTTGTATCAGTTCTGTAAGGACTGCTTGCATGACTTCCCACAAGCAGACCATTGTTCCTTCTGCTTTTATTTTAGACTTTGTCCGTCGCATTTTAAAAAACCTGACATGAGAACATTTGGCTGGTGTCAAACACAGTTGCTTTGTATTTTCTCTGCTGCTTCTGCGTACTTTAAAGAAATGTTGCCTCTTTCCATTTATAAGCCTAGAACTATTAAAAGGTAGACAGATGGGGGAAGGCTCACAACATTTCCACGTGGAAGGTTATAACTATTAAGGGATGTAGGCTACTTTGAAATCCTTCTCTCTAGAATGGGCTCCTAGTCATAATTTTGGGCTGCCTTAAAGAAGTACATGCATTCATTTGTATAAAACTACATATATCAGAGCGAAAGATATGCAGAGCACACCACTGGTCATCACTGCATATACGAGAAAAAGATATGCAGAGCATGCCACTGGTCAGTATTATGTACATGAGTGAAAGATATGCAGAGCATGCCACTGGTCAGTACTACGTAAATGAGTGAAAGATACACAGAGCATGCCACTGGTCAGTACTACGTATATGAGTGAAAGATATGCAGAGCATCCCACTGGTCAGTACTACGTATATGAGTGAAAGATATGCAGAGCATGCCACTGTCAGTACTACGTATATGAGTGAAAGATATGCTGAGCATGCCACTAGTCAGTACTACATATATGAGTGAAAGATATGCAGAGCATCCCACTGGTCAGTACTACTTATATGAGTGAAAGATATGCAGAGCATCCCACTGGTCAGTACTACTTATATGAGTGAAAGATATGCAGAGCATGCCACTGGTCAGTACTACTTATATGAGTGAAAGTTATGCAGAGCATGCCACTGGTCAGTACTACTTATATGAGTGAAAGATATGCAGAGCATCCCACTGGTCAGTACTACTTATATGAGTGAAAGATATGCAGAGCATCCCACTGGTCAGTACTACTTATATGAGTGAAAGATATGCAGAGCATCCCACTGGTCAGTACTACTTATATGAGTGAAAGATCTGCAGAGCATGCCACTGGTCAGTACTACTTATATGAGTGAAAGATATGCAGAGCATGCCACTGGTCATTACTACACATATGAGAGAAAGATATGCAGAGCATGCCACTGGTCAGTTCCATATTTACTCGAGTATTAGATGAGAGACTTGACATCTATTAATAAGACTTAGACACGCAGCAATATAGTCAAATCATCTCATATAAAGCTTCTCCCAGAAGTAAAAACTTTCCTTGATGTAAAATGTTGCTTATTCCACTGATTCTAACTTCAAGATTGTGGCATGCAAATAAAATATTGTTTAATCATCTGTTCGTGTTTTGTATCTGTATCTGAGCTGAGATTCTCTGCTTATATAATTTTGGCTGAATGTGAAAACATATGTTATTTTCTTCATTGTCTGGAAGTAAATGAATAAGAAAGAGAAGTTACATTGCGAACTGAGCCTAGAAATAATTAAATTAGATCAATACTTCCAAATATAAACAGGGTCAAGAGAACCAGTAGAGTTTTCTAGTGCATGCTGTTTCTCAGAGATGACTGCCAAGTACAGGGAGTGGTAGGCCAACTAACAGTTAAGACAGAGGTTTATCAAAATAAATATAGATGAAAGTGGTTCCTTATTGAAATGTCAGCACTAGTAACACCAAGTGTTGACATACTGAAAAAGAAAGACAGACCAAACATGCAGGATAAGAGTGAATATAGAATATCACTCTTCTAAACTTATTTGATGCAAGGGGGCAGACCCTCCCAACTTATATATACAGTACCAAATCCAATATTGCCATATCTCATTGAAAAGAGAATATATATTACAAATGGCCATCTAGGTTATGTATGCTTTTTGGCCATTTAATATCTATATCATGGGACTCGCTAAAGCAGGTCACAGCATTTCAGTTACCAAAGAAATCATGCAGTAAGATACACTATCTCCCCCCTATAGTGAAAAGGAATAGAAGATCAGAGTACTGACACTGAATGTCAATGGAGATGTAAAACAATAACTACTTGGCTGTGTCATATACTGCATTTCAAAAAGAGAAATCAACTGAGAAACAAAATAATTTCAGTATGGCAGCCCCTATCAGGCCATTATTACAAATTACATCTGTAAAACATGTCAGATCATGACATAATAAAAAAATATTTTATGCACCAACCATGATATTTTTCAGATTTCTGGTCAGTGGTGCCCTTTAAATTATTAAACTGTCAGTTTTTATGGGACATCGTAATATATGCAGTTGTACTAAAGCAGATATTTTCAGGACAAAACCAGTTCATATGTGTGGGAGGAAGGGGCAACAATCCAGGATCAAATCTAGGGCACCTCCCATTGCGTAGTTATGAATTAGGAAGAACCAGAAAGCGTATTAAATGAAGGACTGTGGAATAATATAGGAAAAAGTAACTTTTTTTGTGTTCCTGTTCATACTGACCATCAGGTATGTCACAGTAACTCCATCTATCATTTTCTTAGCAGGTAAGAATTAATCACAGCATAGCCAACATCCAAAGAGCCCTGACAGAACTTTATTAAAAATAATTCTTACTTCTGTGCATATGTCCAGTAGTGATCCTGGGGTTGTTGCATAGTGTTAACTCTTCCATAGATTATTTTGTGTCCACTGAGAGACTCGTATGGAGTGCACATCCCTGGATGCTTATATCCTCTGTCCTCCCTAATAAATCTGATCAGAAGCAGCCTTTTCGCTTGTCTCCCACTACAGCTGGCTCTCCCAACAACAAGGCTGCCGAATGAATGCAGGTTGACTGGGTCATAGTCAGGGCTCGATCTATTCCAAGGAACTAACAATAAAAGTAATGTTATGGTGAAAAGTTATCTACACTGTACACCATAACACACATGATGTGAGATTAAAGAAACTATGTTCCACACTATGTACAAGAGGGAGAAGGAAGATGGGACTGAAAAAACAGCACATTTCAGGAGATATGTAAATTACAGCAATACTCCCAATCTTAATATGGAAGGTGGACATCTAAAGCAAAATGTGAAGAAACTTTCCTCTCAGAAAAACAGCATATTACTGTTTCATGACTTAGTCTTATTCTAATAAAACTGGATTAAAATGGGTAATTCAGCATTGCAGAATATAGAAGTAAAGCTGATTTTTTTTGTCGTTTATGGAAATAGGTTTCAGGCCAGATAATTTCCTTATTTTATCTTTTCTCTGTTGGGTCATGGTACTGACTCTGTGGATGGAGTAGCTGTATATCTGCTGCCATATTTTGTGTTTCAGTGTAAATTTGATATGAAACAGAATTATGACTTATAGTTAGTGAAGGCACAGTAGCAGACTGGGGTCATTATATGCAGTCATAGGTACAGACAATTGGGCATCAGTGGAACACATAATTTGATGAAAGATAAGGACAGAATGGCTCAAGTACTCAGCCCATTATTGCATATATTTCAGATGTTACCTTAATAGCAGTTTGCTCTCCCTCCAGTTTTGACATTATAAGGTTTGCATCGTTTGGCCCATTGCAATGCTGAATGCATCTACTGATTTAATCCTATTACCTCTAAACAAAGGTTGTTTTCAGATATCCACATTCCTCGTGTCATCACATTGTGCCTTATTGTTCTCACAAATCTTTTTTTTAATGATGACAACTGCATGGATGCATTAGATTTACTTGAGTTACTTAAAATTTTCTGTCATGTCCCCACTCTGCCTTTTTTCCTGAGAACTATATATGTTATGCTCTTTTTGTCTGTCTTAACAACACAGGCCACCTTTGTTGCGTACAGTTAATTTGCTTATTGGCTTAAGCCTCAATTCTAGCAAGCATGTGGTTTCCAAAATTGCACACAGAGCCCTAGGTATTTCCTTATCAGCTGTCTGTAATGAAGAAGGCTAACTTCTTGTTTTCCACTGATTGTGCTTCTGTCTTAACTCCCTTTACCACAAAAGCCAGCTGTAGTACTTTCTCACACTACTTCTTTACCTTTTGGCACTTTTGTTGTTACCACAACTTCCCTCCAGCTGCATGCATCCTTCCTGCATTGGATGAATATTGTTTATATATATATATATATATATATATATATATATATATATATATATATATATATATATATATATATATATATATGCACACACATACACTCACACACACACGCACACACACATACACACACACACACGCACACACACACACACACACACACACATATATATATATATATATATATATATATATATATATATATATATATATATATAAGTTCCCTATTAGAAGACCAAAGACGCATTTTTTCAAATGCGTCTTGGTCGAATTCAAAGCCTGAAACAGAAAAATATCGAAGCGGCTTTTAAGTGAATTCTTTCCCTGGGAAAGAATTTGCTTGGCCGCTTCATTACTTTGCCATTTTCGGCACTGTAGTGCGGTCTCGGAGTTGGTATATTTAAGTAGGGGGGTTGTGAGGGGCACAGCGCCCCACTTAATGTAATGTTTAAAGTATTTTTTTGTTTTTTGTTGTTGTTGGAACAGCGATTTTTTTCCCTAGGAAAAAAAATCGCTGTTCTGACAGTTCAAAATTCTAAGCTTTCGCTTACATGGGGTCAATTAATCACCGTTCGCCTTTTTAAGTGCTCGGTGATCTAATATAGACCCTATATATATATATATATATATATATATATATATATATATATATATATATATATATATACATGCACACATATACACACACAGATATATATATATATATATATATATATATATATATATATATATATATATATATATATGGGTCCCCTTTAAAACATCTAAAACCCATAACATCTAATTTCATAACATTGAGACCAGAATATCTAAAACCCTTTCATAACATCTAACAGTACAAATCACATGAAAATAACATACCCTCCATATATAATGACACCAAACTACCAAACACTTTTTACTACGTTTCTGCAGGGGGGCTATATACAGTGGAGTTAGGAAATTAACTTTTTCCCACTGTAGTGCGATCTTGGCGTTGGTAGATTTAAGTTACGGGGGTAGGGGGGGACGTATTAAAAAGTGTGTTTGGTAGTTTGGTGTTGTTATATGTGGAGGGGATGTTATTTTGTTGTGATTTGTAGTGTTAGATGTTATGAAATTAGATGTTATGGGTTTTAGATGTTCTGGTCTCAATGTTATGAAATTACATGTTATGGGTTTGATGTTTCAAAGTAGACCTATATAGATATATATATATATATATATATATATATATATATATATATATATATATGGTTCTAGGTCATAAGATCGACAGCCACTTTCACCGATAACAGAAACATCGACACCACATTATCGACAAACCATAAACACGACACCTCACATGCCCGACAAACAAGTAACCGACGGTCCACAAACACGAAACCCCATACACTGCACACACCACAATAACAACAATCAACTAACAAAACACATCCCCTTATCCAAAAACCACACACAGAACACAAGCACACCAAAATCCTCACAAACCCACACTAAACCTCACACACACAACTATGTACAACCCTAACCCAAACCCTTACCCTAAGGTCCGTCACTATCGCACACTCAGCTAACCCGCGCCCTAACCCTAACTCACTTAACCCACCCCTAACCCAAAAAATACCACTACCGCACACTTACATAACCCACGCCCTAACCCTAACTCACTTAACCCGCCCCAACCCAAAAAACTGCCACTACCGCACACTTACCTAACCCGCGCCCTAACCCTAACTCACTTAACCCGCCCCAACCCAAAAAATACCACTACCGCACACTTACCTAACCCGCGCCCTAACCCTAACTCACTTAACCCACCCCTATCCCCACAGACTGTCACTATCCACACTTACCTTACTCGCATCCTAACGTCCGTCACCACCGCATACTCACACAGCCTTCTTTCCAAGTCACTATCCCTGGCGTCGGCGTTTTCATCCGTAGCGTCGGTCTTCCGAGTGTCGATCATCTGGCGCCTGCTAATCCGTTGTCGGTGATGGCTGTCGATCTTCTAACCTAGACCCATATATATGTATATATATATATATATATATATATATATATATATATATATATATATATATATATATATATATATATATATATATATATATATATTGATATATATACGTGTGTGTGTACATATATGTATGAATATATATGCCATGTATGTATGTATGTATGTATATATATATATATATATATATATATATATATATATATATCGAGAGAGAGAGAGAGAAATAGATGTAGATGTATAGATGTGGTGCAAAAATCTATTCTTAGCCTTTCTATACACCTTTTTTTTTTTTTGCATCAGGCCTACTATATAGCTTTGAGTGACATTATAAAACTAGTAGAATTTTTCTTCCAGGACTTCTGTAAGGGTCATTTTAAAGACAGAGACAAAGAGTAGCCCACAGCAAGGCCCCTGTAGTGATTCATTGTTTACATCCGTTTCATCTGTGTCACCTCCATTAGAAAACCCTCTGTACTCTATGATTTAGGCAGTGTTTAACTTATGCTGCTATACTAGGAGATATTTCAACTCAATCTAATTTACATAATAGCTTTTTAAGTGGCATATGTCAAGTATCTTACTAAGGCCGAGACAGATCACCTGCACTCTTCTTACCTGATCTGATATGCATGTAATCAAAGAATTGCATTGCAGTTCCTTGTCAGGCCGTGCCTACAATGGATGGCATGCCACTTTGGGTACTTTGCCCCAAATGCTTCCACATATTCTGCTGTTAGTGCATGGTACCCCCTTTTGTGCTACAAGTGGCTTTGCTTCTTTTTGCCTGGCTACAAACAAATATGTTAGCTAAGATATTTGTTTAAAGTGATTACTTTAAGCTTTGCTCAACTAGCTTGTGTGTACATGTTCTCCAAAATGTTGTTTCCTAGCCATGAGCAGGCAGATAGTTACTACAGTATTAATACTGCTAAACTCATTCTTCCTCTTAAGTATTTGTAGATTCTTTAAGGCTGTAATGGTGTGATGTGAACATGTATATTTAAGCAGTGCACCATGGCACATAGTGAATAATTTATCATGTATTCATGTTGAGGGGTATAGTTTTTCATAATGGTCCTGCCCAAATAGCCAAAGCAGAGCCCCTCCAGTTATGTAGTTAAATATATGAATTACACATTTTTCTGCCATACTGGTCTTCTGTTTTGTAACGGGCATCATTTTAAAACTTTTACCTTTTTCAAGTAAGGTCATTTTATTATGATGTATTTATTTTTGTTCTATTCCACTGTACTAATGTGAGTCAGCAAAGTGACTTTCTGATGCACTTAATGTGTGAATACCTATATACTTGATGATATATGTGGTGTGCACACTCCCAAGTATACTTGGTGACACTGTAAGCATGGTAGCTGAAATAACATGGAATAGTCATTATTTCTAATTTCTTAACTGGTGTTTTTAGTAGTGAGAATGGAAGGGTGCAAATTCAAATACTATTATTTCTTTCCCTTGGGAAATAACTAAGATTATTAAACAAACACTTTGCAATGTTTCTCCATTTGGCAGTAAGGAATCATGGTAGCCATTTTCTGAAATTCTTTAGCTGGCAAACTGATCTGTGTATGTTTGCTAAACTTCATGGTGTAGGATACTGCATTTTATTTCACTACCATCATGACAAACACTACTCTGGGAAAAGTAAACATGTCTAATAAAAGTCAGTGTGTGTGCAAGCAAACATTTTTTTGTCATTTTCTATTGGAATCAATGAAGGATATTTTGAAATCTACTATTTTTTAATTTGCAATTTCTTTATAATCTTAAACAATGCATGCAACAATCAGCATGCTTTTTTTAGTTGTTCTGATTTCCATTTTGACAGCCATCATCAGAACTTTACTATTTTGGCCATTATCCATAACAGTGACTTATATTTATGCAGTTTTTTTTTTATTGTCCCTTTCAAAGTCATGGAAACCACCCATCTCCTTTACTCTCTGTCCTGCTAGTGTTCTGCATTCCTTCTTACAAACTAGGGAGCAACAAAAATACTTTATGTAGTAGGCATGACTGCTGATTTTCTATTTTTCCTTTAAGCCACGTACTTTGTTTCAGACTTCACTGTTAGTTTTGTTCCCTTATGTACTTATAAAATGTTTCACTTTCCAGTATGATGAAACAGCTATGCTTTCCTCTTCTGTGACCTTTCTTTTTGTTGATTGCTCTATTCTCTTCTGTTTGCATTAGTGTACTCCTCCTTCTAAACACTGTGTGCTTTCCGGCTACCAGTTTTGAATATTGTAGTGCCTTTATCCTCCTTTTAGCTTTGTGTATTACTTTCAGAAAAAAAAAAAGTTTGGTAACGCAAAGAAGGCTAGCTTTATGTATGTCAGCTATTCTAATGTATCACTTTCTTTGCCTTTTAGAAACGTACTAAGACTGCACCATTCTGTAAAACTCTCTCCTCCTGAAGTCCAGGCCTTCAGAATTCAAGTGTATGGTGCATGATGCTGGTGCTAATGTATCCTCAAGTGGCTGCCCACTTCCAGATCTGAGATTAACTCTAATTCCCATTTCAATTACTCCTTAACACTGAGACTCTGTAGTACTAACCCATCTAAAGCATGAAACATTAGGAATCGTCCTACTCCAAAGGCAGGCTAGAATAAAGTTATTCCAAGCTGAAGTAACCGAGTAACTTCCTATGATCCTATAGAAAATACATCCCTGGGATTCTACCTGTGGCCCTGCTGGACAGGGGCATCAGGTGGTGATTTGTCTATGCATGGGCTAAACTCTTGGCTAGACTTATAAGGGCCTCAGGTCGAATAGCCTAGTAACTTCCTATGATCCTATAATCCAATAAAGTAATTTTCAGCATTGCCTTCCTTTTATCTGTCATTCTATAGTAGCTAAGCAAAAGGTCATACATAAAAGGAACACATGTAAAAGTAGGAAAAATGCAGGCAAACCAGAGTCACCATTGTGTATTACCTTACACCTCCTTTGAAGGAGGCCTATGAGAAATATACAAATTACCCTTTTAAGGATCTGATGGTGTTCTGTCTTAATGATTTCTGAATGTCCATAAACTTTTTTACTTTTTATAAGTGTTTAATGATAAATTTAACTTTACATAGTCAATCCACAGTACGAGTAAAAATGTCATGCTTCACCATTTTTATGAGCTCATCAGTACAGCATAAGTGGCTAGATGTATATATCATATATAAAATGTAAATGCAGTAAGATGTGTAAGAGCATGAGCATGTGCACACACACACACACACACACATATCTATATATAGATAGGTAGACATAACGCCTACTCTTTTTAGTGGGATCTTTTACATCCATTTGAATATGCAGATCGTACTTGTTTCACACAAACTATGGTATAGTCTGGACTGCAGCATCATCTTAAGCTGCAATGCAATGTCAGTACTAGAAAAATGAATTCAACCACCTTGTGAAGAAACAAATCCCATAACCCTGTGATCTTCCAGCTTCAAATACAAGTATGCAACCTGCTAAGCAACTGACCACTGCAAATTACTTTATTGTGTTAACCACATTATTTTTATGCAGCAGTCATGATTTGTATGTTTTTTTCTGTGTCCTCCTAATACAGAATCCACCAGTATAAATCTGCATCCCTCAAGGGGGGATATGTATTCCTAGTAAAGCCACAGTCTTTGGCTCAAAAGTTTGTTGAAATTCATGATGCACTAAAATTATAATTATCTATACCGCAGACAGACAAACACCATGTCTGAGAATCTCACTGCTTTGGCCAATTACTTAAGGCTCCCTTTACATTTTCACAAACTCTTTTTCACTGCTTATATTTTATATATTTATTTAAACATTTTAACTTAGCAGATTGGCTGGTCTGATTATCATTTTCATCCATAATCGATTCAGGGGTAGTAACTATTATTGCCATAGTTCAGGAAAATATGTCATTGAAAACAGGCAAATTCTAGTTACAAAACTGAAGAATTCTAAAGGCTGAAGGGTTTTGTGCACTAATGTAGGGCAAATGCTGAGTGAAGTAGCCTGTTACATATTGTATGGTTAAAAGGAGATGGGGGAAAAAGTGGATTATTTAGTCAATATTAATAATCAAGTTAAGAGGGCAGCCACGGTGGTGCAGTGGTTAGCATTGCCACCTCACAGCAAGAGGTTCTCCGGTTCGATCCTTGGCTGGGGTGCCTTCTGTGTGAAGTCTGCATGTCCTCCCTGTGGTCCCGTGGGTTTCCTCCGAGTGCTCCAGTTTCCTCCCACATCCTAATGACATGCTGTAGGTGGATTGGACACTCTAAATTGACCCTAGGTGTGAGTGTGTGCCTTCTGTGGAAGGTTGGGTGCCGGGTTGGCAACTCAACACCGTAAAAACACCACTGCCAATCATGAGCGGACAGGTGATCCGCTGTGGCAACCCCTAACCGGGAAAAGCCGAAAGAAGAAGAAGAAGTAATCAAGTTAACAGGGGGAAAGAAGATAATCTACAAATTACTTAAAGAGAGGGTGATAGAAATGGAGTCATATTAATTAATGTTTTTAAAACAAGAGCATTGCACTGAGTTAATAAGGTGTTCCATTTGAACATGCCTGAATGGTGTAACTCATTGAGATTTCTGAAAGCAGGCAGGACTGCTGGAGCAAGCTTTAAGAGCTCCTTTGGTGCTGAAAACCAGAAAGTTGGGTTTCTGTTCCCACACCAGGTGACTGGATTGCTGACACTGCAGTCCAACATTGAGGGCTAGGGGTGCTGCATTCCTATGTGCATTGTCCTTTGGGTAGGAAGGAAAATGAAGGTTCCATCTGCTTGAGTTGTTGGTTGAGTAAGTGGATGTAAAGTATATGATTGTACCTATTGTCACGAAAGGAGATATTGCCAACACAGCTAGCTGGAGTTTTGTAAATAATTATATGTAACTTGTGAATATCAAAATCATTTATATAAGATGCTTGTGTTACAACTGTATTAGAACTGTATGTTTTGTGTATATCAAACTGGTTTGTACAGACGTGTGTTCAACAGATATTTTGTAAAGTGTTTGTGTTTGAGATGTATCCACAGTGTGCCCTGCTAGAGGAAAACAGAAATGTACATGTACTTTTGTAACTGTCTAAATGTATATATTTTAACAGGGAAACTGGAATACATGAGGTTAACTTCAGTCCAGCAAATTTTAGGAAAATAGCTAAAATTAAATTACTTTGTAGGCTATGCAATAAAAGATTGTATGTTTCAGTTTCCAATGCAGCTAGAAACAGAGAGTCTGTGCTTAGAAGTGTTCTGTATTATCTTTGGGGTGAACTAATTACTAGTATTACAATGTGAAGGAATGCACTTCTTTTATGACTTCTGGCATCTGCCAAAGATCTGAGGTCTATGTATTTTTACAGGTAGATGCTAAATGCTACCAGATGCCATCAATGGTTGTTTTGGGCCTGGGGACTAGAAGTCAGATGAGAAGGAATGATGTTATTCTGCAAGCTAGAACTAGCCCAGCAGTGACTTTTGAGATATTAATTTGAGAAGTCTCTTAGAGAGGCAGAGCATTTTGTATTCGGTCTTGGGCCTGACAAGAACCATTCGTCACACATCTACCTTGCTCTAATGAAGCAAGTTTTTAGGGAACAGTATTTAGATAGATAATTAGCAATATAAATAATACTGGATATCTCTCAAGATGTGCAACTTGCAGTGCAAATATTAACTACCGATTTCTTCAACAGCATCTAATGTTTTCCCTAATGTCATGCAACAGTTTGTAAGCCATTTGTTTTTTGAAATAATGAGTACATATGTAAATGTTACATATTTTCATAATTACATAACAAACAACTAGCTATATTCCCTGTACAGTGTGTTATAAGCCACCATTTTCAGTGAATTGTCCTGTTTCCTACATCGGAGTTTCATATCATACTCCTCAATATATGAACATGTGAAATTAAATATGAAAACATGAATAATAAGTGGTAAACAAAGACTAATTTCTGTTCTGCAGGCATTTTAGACTAACAATCTTAGCGTCATTTTGTTAACAATCCCTTAGTTCAAGAAGCCAGCTCAAAAACATTTCTGGATGCCATAAGGAGGAATAGGTGTGAACTGGATGTATACAAAAAAGGCATTTTAGGCTTGAGTGAATTAAGAGTGGAATGAAAATATTCCACTTCAGACAGAATACATTTTTTTTTTTTTTTTGCTATAGTGTTCAGAGAATCAGTGGTGACTTTACTGGCCAGCTTGAAAGAAAGTCTGAGATGACTAAGATATTTGCTACTATAGATGTCACCATGCTTGTGAAATGTGAGGGATATGGCCAGGGTGGATACTAAAGTATTTACAAGAATCATCAGCGTTGCTCCACGGATTGAGGATACATAATGTAAGGGCACTGTGAATGTTTCAGATATGCCAAAAACCATGGAGTTAGTCTTGGCTAATAATTAGCTTATGTTTCAAAACCAAAGACAAAGATATGAAGATTTAATAGAGTAATTGAGATTAAAGCAGTTGTAGTCCCCTTTGAAGAGTAAGTCCTCATTTGTATAAAGAAGCATGTTACATTTATTAAAGGCTGAAGGAAAAAAATAGATACAGAGAAAAAATAAAATGGATCCAAGTATGTAACCTTGAAGCACATCAAACTGTAACCCAGAATGAATATATCCCCAAAAATTCAAAATGATGTTCTTATGGTAATACTCAAGGAAGCAGAGTGTTCCACTGGCAACATTAGAACAAAGGCTAGAAATAATGCAGTTTTAGTATTAAAGGCAGGTCTAGCACATGTTGCCAAGAATATGGTATGTTTTTGATCCCATTTTGCATCTGCCCAATTTTAAGTCCAGTTTTCTTCTTGTATACCTCCTTCTGTAGCATTTAGTATATAATACCTACAGTTCAAGCTATGGAACCAAGTCATACCTCTTCTTTCACTGTCCTGACCCTTCACTTTAGATGCTTCTGTCACTAAAGGTAACCGTAAACCTAATTAACAGAATTAACAAAATGCTTTCCAAAGTGATATTTTGTAGCCTATCTTCAAATAGGAAGTTCACCATCTTTACCAAATTCTTCTCATAGTGAATCAAAATTTATTTGAATGGACAAGAGGGATGCAGGTTAATGCAGCTAGACTGAAATTAAAAGCATACACGGTAATACTGAAACTGTAAGAACATTTTAAGCAGTATCCATGAAAATGGGAACGTACCTCATTAAACTGAGTTTTATTAATTATATAACATGGCACTAGAGTACAGATCATTTTTCCATAACAGTATGTGAGATAAATTTATAACAACATGCAGTATTAATAATTGATTGGGGCATGATCACTTCTAGTCTTTGTCTCTAAGCAAATCAATAACCTTAGCAGCTTAATTCCATTGGTCAATAAGATAAAATGTGTAGAAATCTGGTACATACCTATAAAACTTTTATAGTATTATCAGTAATATGTACCTGTATTTTTCTGTACTTCTTTGATTTTTAACATGCCGGGCATTACTTCCAGCAAAATCTAGTAGTTTCTTTTGTTCATCCATTGGAGGGGGTCCCTTATTTTTAGTGGTGATTTGCCCACATGGTTCCCACCCATACCTCTCAACTGTCCAGATTTTTGACTCATATTTTTCGTCTATTCCTCATAAAATTTGTGGTTTTCTGGCAAATCACTTGGCTGATCTGAGGACTGAAGTCATTAAATAATGATATTTATTTGAATTTCAGACTTCAAATCCTTCAGAAAATGCAAGTTAACACAAACCCTAATACTCTAGCAACTTTCTCATTTCATAAGAGCAATATTTAAAATCTGTCCCTATTTTGAGCCTTTGTTCCCCCATATTGTCAGGCTTTGTCCAGATTTCTTGCTCTAAGACGTTGAGAGGTATATTCCCACCTCTTATGACATGAAGCTAGGGATAAGAACGAGCAATTTGTAGGGCCATTATACTGTCCAGTTTGGCATTTTCTTCCTTAATCCTGTTCACCCTGGCAGCTAAAGGTGGCTTATTGAACCATGTCCTAAAGTGATGTGCCTAGAGAGGGGTCATTCCACTCACACTGATCTTTCCAGCTACATTGCTACTGTATTGATGCATCACCTGGTCTCCACTAGGTGGAAATTACTCATTGGCTGATTCTACCTTCCTAACCCCAGGCTGTTTGAGATGATACTGTGACTCACTGCATTTTCCCATGCATCCTTAACAAGCCATTTCCAGCACCAGAACTGCTATTGGAAACTGTTCTGTAGGAGCATTGTTGCAGACCTTCTTCCAGCTGTACTGTGGAGCTAAGAACATAGATAGGCTTCCAAAAAGCTGTAACCTTTTTATTTAAGAAGTAAATTGTTGTACTAATCACAGGCTGAAATCCTTTCCCAATATGTTTTATGAATGCAGTAGCAAGATGCAGATGTTCTTCGTGTTTCACTGTTGCAGTCATCACGTGTGGGTTATCCCTGCTGTGGTAGCCCTTGGCTGGCCCGAATACCAGAGTCATTGTTTGTCTGCATCAGCTGCTGTCGCCTGTAGACTGACATCAAGTCGTCAGTGCTATAAAGCAAGGCAGCTGACGCCATTGCATCAGTCTTTCTTGCCGTGGAGCCTGTTCCAGAAGCAGTTCACTGCCAGAGTTCAGATCACAGCTGAAATGTCTAAATCTAAGTACCATGTTGGGGATCTCTTTTTCTTGCACTAACCAATGTCCGAAAAAGTTAAAAATTTTCTCACCTGTGGAAAGCAGATCCCACACTGAGACTTCCATTCATACTGCTTCACTTGTTAAGGCCCAGACCACTACGTCACCTATTGCTGGTTCTGTGCCCTCTTTAACATGAGAACCATTTGTCAGAGAGTTATTTTTGTAGACAGCTATTTTTGTCCTCCATCTTTTCATATGGTCTCAGTCAGCCAACAATCCATAGAGCCTCCTAAAAAGAGTAGGGATAAAGATAGAGACAGACCTCTCGAGGCTAAGACTTCTGATGACTCTTCCGCTAAGCAGGTCGTCAGTACTCCAGAATTCAGTGAGGCATTTTCGCAACCCCTGATGCCCGATGCGATTGCTATGCAGACCTCTACCGAGACCCTTTCGGAGTCCGGTATGCCGTAGAAATCTTCTTCCTTTTCAGAGCCATTGGCTGTCTCTGCCTCGGTTGGGTCCAGAGCCGCTAAGCAGGCACCAACTTTCGAGGAGCTCTTTCCCACTACTGATTCCAGTCAGAAACTGACATCTTCTTTCTCGAGTACCGCTCCTCTCAGACCAATGACTTCTCTTAGGCCTAGAAGCCAGGCCACCCCTAAAAAATCTACTTCTAGCCACCATCATACTTCCTCCCCATCCACCTCAGGCCCGATGCTTAAGATGGCGGAGGATCTTATTTCCCTTATCAGGGGAAGTCAAGCCACTACTTCTAAAAAGAAGACTTCTCCTTTGGGGAAACCCTCCACACCCTCAGGGAGCATTTCCAATGGGAATCTCAGGATTTCCCTCAGTCTAAGAAAAGGCTAAGAGAATTTCTAGAACTTCCCCAGCACAGACCCCTAGCCATCCCCCATGTTTTTGAAGTGGTGGATGATTTATTTATTTATTTATTTACATTTGTTGACTGGGAAAATCCGACTGGACACAGGTCCTTTTTCAGCAGAGGCCTGGGAAGAAAAGCTCCACAATAAAGAACATTTAATTACAAGATAACAAGAAGTATCGGTAGGCTTTTTGTTTAACAATAGCAGTAAAACAAACATAGTTTAAAATGAATAATATATTTATGTGAAGGACAATTGAGTATATACTACACACTTATAGCATCAGTATCATTTATGATGGCAAGTATCCTAATAGTTAAGCTAGCAGATATTACTCATGAATAACAGTACCAAGATTACAGCTGAGATATAGGTTTACAAGCCATGTAGTTGGCTGTAACCACAGATAGTTAGTAGGGTGGAAGATAGGTTTAGGGTGGTTGGAGTAGAGATATTAGTGAGGGTTGTTACAGGTGCATGCCCAGTGCTCTTTTAGATGAGATTTTAGAGCAGCTTTGAAGTTAGTACATGATGATACAGAGGTTATAGTGTGAGGAAGGGTATTCCATAATTTTGCTATGGAGTAGGAAAAGAGTGCTTCTCCAGCAGAGTTTTTGGCTCTAGTTACCTGTAATTGATTTTTGTTGCTGGAGCATAGGGGTCTGGTGGTATGATAGGGCTGGAGTAGATTTTGGATGGATGGGACATTTAGAGGATGATATGCTAGTTTGTGGGCGAGTGGGAGTTGGTACCATTGAAGGAGGTGAGGGAGTTCTAGCTAGCCAAGTTCAGTAAGTGAGGTGCAGTGGTGGCTGTGGTAGGCCGCACCAGTGGCAAACCTTGCTATTTTGTTGTAGCAAGTCTCAAGTTTACTTAATTTGCTTTTCCTTAGGTTAGTAAATATTGGAGAGGCATAGAGTAGGGTGGAAATTAGGTGGCTATTTGCAACTGAAATCCTAGCTGTTTCTGTGAGGAATTGCTTATTTCTGTATAAAGCTCCTAGTTTTTTGTCTACTTTTTTATGGTTAATGAAATGTGCATGTCAAACTTGAAGTTATTGTCAATCTCATCTCCAAGTAGTTTGGTGTGGTCTGTTGGGGGGATAATGGTGTTATCATTGGCTGTAATATTAAATTGGTGGTGTTTTGATTGTGTTTGGTGGGTTGGAAGATGAGGACTTTCATTTTGTTTGGATTAAGTATTAACTGTGCATCAGAAAGCCAAGTTTCTACTGAGGAAAAGGCTTCCTGTGTGGTCTTTTGAAGTTAAGGAAGGGAATGGGCTGAGTAGATGATGGTGGAATCATCTGCATACTGTATGAGCATGGTTTGTTTGGTAGCAGAGGCTAGATTATTTGATGATGTTTTCCATGAATCCAGTTTAGCCCCGGACACCCTTCCTCCTGCTCTCAGTAAGCCAGATAGGTATTACAGAGTACCAGACAAATACCTGTACAGAAATCCTGCTGCAGACCCAGAGGTCATTACACAGGGCCCCAAGGGAGCCAGGGCTAGTTCTGCAAAGAACCCTACTCCTTCTGATAAGGATGCCAGAGCTCTGGACAGATGGGGTAAAAAGGTTTACACCTCTGCAACCTTAGCCATCAGAGATCTTAACTGTCAGTTCCATATGTTAAAATATCAACAGCACACTTTGGAAATATTAATACCAAAGTTTTCTACTTTTCCTGACTGTGCCAATTCTATGGAGTTAGCAGATTTACTGCACTCTACTTGTCAAGTGGCTAGACACTCTTTTACATTGTGGATATAACGAACTAGAATCCTCTAGCAGGGCTGCAATGTCTCAGTATCTGGATCTGATATTCAGAGACATGCATGGTTGAAGGAACAACCTCTCCTTGATCATGTCAAGTCTAAATTAGTTGATGCACCTTTGGACAAAGACTGCTTGTTTGGAGAAAAAGCAGAAGAGGTGCTTAAAAAAATTGGAAGACGAAGCAAAATCTATGCAAACAGTAAAAGATTTCTTTCAGGTTCAACCTCATAGATTTAGCAGGAACTTTCTCTCTAAGCACTGGTCCTTTCCTGCTCCCAGCAGACAGGGGCAAGCTAAGCCCCGCAGGGTCAGGCCACCCATGTTCCTCCAGTAGGGACAACAGAGAACCAAACAGTGGACCACATCCGCCCCTAGGGAAGGGAGTTCTAAGCCATACCACTATGGCAAAAACACCCAATGACTCCCTACCCCCCCTGCCCTCCTTTCACCCAAAAGCTCGGAGGAAGGCTGTCCCTCTGCAAAGAAAATTGACTGTCTGTAACCAAGGACCAATGGATCTTAAATATCATTTTCCAGGGATACAAATTCACTTTCAATTAATTCCCAGTTCCCAGAGAGTACCCCGACTTACCTCCCAATCAGCGGGCAGAGGCATTAAAGCAAGTTCAAATTCTCATAACCAAGGGGGCAGTAGAACCTGTCCCCACAGATCAAGCAGGCAAAGTCTTTTATTCCAGGCTTTTCCTTGTTCCCAGAAAGGAGGGCAATTGGTGCCGCATCCTGGATCTGTCCATACCAAACACATCCCTGGTGGTCCCCAAATTCAAAATGCTAACCCTGCAGCAGCTGCTGCCTATGCTGACAAAAAATACCTGGTTAGTGACCCTGGACCTAAAAGATGCATACCTCCATATCCCCATAAGGAGTCCTGCAGGAAATTCCTGCTTTTCCGAGCAGGCTCACAGCACTTTCAGTTTTCTGCTCTTCCCTTCGGCTTATCTACTACTCCCAGGGTTTTCACCAAATGTTTGGCCCCAGCCATAGCATTTTTCAGACAGAAAAATGTACAGATTTATCCTTATCTGTATGATTGCCTCATCCAGGCAGAGAGCAAAGAAAAGCTGCTCCAGGACCTTCATTTCATGAAAACCCTCCTAACTTCCTTGGGGTTCACCATCAATGAGAAGAAATGAAAGCAGACTCTCTCAAGGAAGATAATTTTCCTGGGAGCTCTGCTGGACACAGCATCCCAAATGGCCTTCCTACCCCCAGAAAAGCAGAGGTCCCTGCCTCTATACTTTACCCAGCTGGCATCCAAAAGTTACCTCACAGCAAGGAAGGTCCTACAAGCCTTGGGATACATGGCTCCTTGCATCCTTCTGATTCCTCTGGCCAGGCTATACATGCTGAAATTTCAGTGGTATCTAAGGAACCTTTGATGCCAACACTCATAGTCTCTAGAGACCTCTCTCCCTCTGATCTCCTGTATGAGAGTCAAGTTGCTCTGCTGGGCAGGGGCCTGTGCCAGGAACCAGGGTCTCCCCTTCATCCACCGCCCCACTGGGCAGACCATCACCATCGACACCACAGACATCTCTTGGGGCACCCACCTAGCAGGCAGAAAGAGGATATAATGGGGAAGGAGGGAGGGAAACCAGGATGCCCAACACCTTCCCTTGCATATCAACCAGAAGGAAATGATTGCAGTAGAAAAGGCTCTGACATCCTTCCAGCCCTATCTCAGGCTAGGAGTCCACCTTATCAAAACAGGCAACACCACAGTAATGTGGTACATCAACAAACAGGGAGAGACACAATCTTACCCTCTGTGCAGGTTAGCCATGAACCTCTGTCTGACTGCCTTCTTGGGATTACACCTAATAGCCCAATACCTACCAGGGATCAACAATACCCTGCCAAACCACTTAAGCACACACTTAATGGACCCCAATGAATGGCAGCCCCACAAAAAGGTCTTTGTGCAAGTCACTCAAGTGATGGGAAATCCGGAGGTGGATCTCTTTGCTTTGTACCTCAACCATCAGCTAAAGAAATTTTGCACAAAGGAATATCACCACTTGGCATGGAAGGTGGATGCTTTGCCCTTCCCTTGGAACTCCCTCTTTGTGTACGCTTTACCCCCTCTGCCTCTTATTCCCAAGGTACTCATCAAGATAAGGGAGGAGGGAACCAAGGCCATCCTCATTGCTCCAGATTGGCCCAGACAACATTGGTACCCTTTGCTGTGCAGCCTGACATCACATCCTCCCAGGCAGCTTGCCCAGATCCCAAACCTCTTGACTCAAGCAAGGGGGGGGGGGGATGCTGCAACCAGATTTGTAGACTCTCAAGCTATCAGCATGGCTGATGCCCCCAAAAGAAAGGGAAGAACTCCTGCTAAACAAGCAGGTCCTAGACATTATCACAGAGGTCAGAAGGCCCATCATCAGAAGATCATATGCAGGGAAAGGGAAAATATTCTGCTCTGGTGCCAGTCCAGAGGGGCCAGTTCCTCACAACCTTCTGTCCTTCTCATCCTGGAATATCTAGAAGAATTACTTAATATTGGCCTCTCCTTGTCTTCTGTTTAAATCCACGCCTCAGCCATTTCAGCTCAGTTTACTACAAAACAGCCCCTGTTCTCTCACTCTTTGATTAAGCAATTCCGCAGAAGAGCTTCTAATATCAGACCTCCCAGGAGGCTTCCTACACAAGCCTGGGATCTTAATTATGTTCTGGAAAAACTAGCCTTACCACCCTTTGAACCTGCTGCTTCAGCAGAACTAAAATTCCTTTCCTAGAAGACTGCTTCTTTGCTAACTGTCACCTCAGCCAGAAGGGTTTCTGAACCTCAGGCGCTGATGGTCACTGAGCCCTTCATCATTTTCCATGCAGACAGGGTCTCCCTTAGGACTAACCCTTCCTTTATGCCCAAGGTGATATCTAATGTGACTCTCAACCAGGCCATTCATCTGCCTACCTTCTTCCCTAACCCTCAAAACAAGGGGAAAGAATTCTGCACTCCCTGGATGTGCACAGGCAGCTCAGATACTACCTGGACCGTACTAAACCCTTCAGAAAAACAGACCAACTTCTTGCCAGTTTTGCCCTAGTGGCAGAGGGGAAGCCCATTTCCAAGTAGACTATCTCTAAATGGATATCACACTGTATCCATATCTGCTACAGATTTCATGGGAAACCTCCCCCTAAGTCTGTTCATACCTATTCCACTAGGGCAGCCTCTACTTCCACAGCATTGCTCACAGGAGTTCCCACCAGGGACATCTTGGAAGTTGCCACCTGGACCTTGGTCTATACCTTTACAAAGCATTACCACCTTCCTCTCTTCTCTAAGGCTAGGGCAGACTATGCCTCTGCAGTACTGCTGGGCCTCCTTACCCATGCCTAGATCTCTAACTAATCCTGCCACCCCTCTCTTCAGCTTTGTGAATCTTCCCACAGGTGATGACTGCAACAGTTAAACATGAAGAACATAGTACAGTTGTGTGCACTTACCATAAATGTAGATGTTCAATTGTATTCACTGTTGTAGTCTGGGTTTCCCTTCCTCCTTCCCCATTATATCCTCTTTCATTAGGGAGACATAAGTTTCTTGGGGTGGTTGTTAACCACCAGGACCACTTTCACATATTTCCTGGTGCTTCTGAATGGTTAGGGCAAGAAAAACTGATGTAATGGCATCAGCTGCCTTGCTTTATAGCAGTGACAACCTGACGTCACTCTACAGGTGACAGCAGCTGATGCAGAAAAACATTGACTCTGGTATTTGGACTGGCCGAGGGCTACTACAGCAGGAATAACCCACGGGTGATGACTGCAACAGTGAATACACTCAAACATCTACATTTATGGTAAGTGTACACAACTGTACTTTAAACAGTTTTACAGTTTGTAATGAGGGAAAGACAATGCCACAAGATGTGTTCTAAACTAAAACTAAAGGCAAAGGGCAGACTTAACAGTGTAACAAACTACATGTGACAGGATCTCCTTTAAGACAATGCCCATCTCAAAATATTCTGTTACAGTATAAAGTAGACAGCTTACCTTATTAACTATTTGTATTTAGTATGCAGCAAAGGAGAAGAGCTTTCTTCTGATTCTGCAGACTATGCCACTGATTTGTAATCGCATGCATTTGGAAAATGTGACCAATGTTGGCCTGTCACGAATGACAAAAACATTGATTGCTTATTGTCTTGTGTTAAGGAAATGAGGATTGTAAGCCAGGTTTGCAGAGTAGTCCCTCATTTTGCCAAAATATGCAGTATTTTAAAAAAAAGCAATTTGTCTGTGACTAAGAAGAAAAATGTCTGCATTAAAGGTATGTCGTACTGGTCACTATCTATGTCTATGGCCTAAAAGTTTGGGTATCCATTTAATTATTTTGCTGAAGAGCTGTTTCATCTAGTCATTTTGGAAGCCACAAATCATTTCAGGCATTCCACAGAAAAATGTGACAACATTATTCCAATATATCATAAAATGTTTACTCCATGGTCATTTGAAAATAGTAATTCAAAAATACAGCATATATCATGTTCTTTTTAAAACTATATTGCCTGCAGATATCAATTCAAATATATTACACTTGCATGTGGCATTACAGCTGTTGTTTTGTTTTTTTTTAGCTTTCATACTTGGCTTCAACTTTCTGGCAGCTCTGAATCTTTACAGTAATGTGCATATTACAAAACCTAGACCTCTACCAGTAGACTTCTGGGAATCGCTGTGTTCACTAATGCAAGCTTATTCCTGCTGTGTTTGGGATGAAATAGCATTGACAGGAAGTGTAGGTGAAATGAAAGTCTGGGTCATAATGATCCTCTTTGCATAGCAACAGTGTACTGACAATCTTATCCCTGATTTGCACAGGCCACTGCGTTATATGGCTATCCATGGCCTTGGCCATCTCCGACAATAAGGACTGCATTGTTGTGCTGCTTGGCCAAAGCTCTAGTTAACATTATGTTGCTGCATATTCTCCTTACAAGTCAAAAGCAAACAGCTTCTTTCTTTGACATCAAAACTACTGTGCTGATAAAATGCAGGGTTGGTTTCTCAGGCTGAACTAAATGTTAACAATATATAGTTAGGTGAGGAATCTAGAAGTAAATGGCTACTGTATGGCTGTTACAGTAATAGTATCAGTGAGCGACTATTAACTGGTTGAGAATTTCATATCAGAATATGCATTTTCTTCCCTGGAGCAGTAGCGGTAGAGTCTGTCCTTCAGTCATACCTCCTTCATAGCACCGTAGCCTATTTCATCTCTGCTTTTACTCTCGTTGTCTGCAAATGACCACTTGTACTTCCTTCTAAATCTATCAGTTTACTCATAATCAAAAAACTTTACACATCCATAAAAAATCTGTATTCTATTTATACAAACGTGTTCCCTCACTACTGCATGTAACACTGCGTAACTACTATACTGACTACATAAAATAGTGCATAATGACTAAAATAGTGCATAATGACTAAAATAGTGCATAATGACTATTTGCTATAGCTGTACTAGTTCAACTGCAACCCACCCTCTTCTTGTGAATTGTGTAATACCATAAAAGTAAATAGTGTGCTTAGCTTAGACTAGGGTTTATATTGCACTGGAAACCCCTGTACTGTTTTGTTAATATCTGTGGTTGTTCATATCATGTTGTTGTTTAACTTTTTGTGGAGCTTTTCTCCCCGGGCCTCCACTGAAAATGGGCTCACCTTGGCCCATTGGACCTTCCTGGTAAAAAAATGTGAATAAATGAATAAATAAATCAGAGACAAAAACAAATACACGTTAACAAACAGTCCCAGAAGTGATATCAGTAAAAAGAGCTGTGAGTGTCTTATTTTGTCAGTACAGTTTTGGTATGTAGTTAGTGGATAGTTTGACATTTGAGTAAAGTAGCAAGCATTTGCATATATATATATATATATATATATATATATAGATAGATAGCTTCTTCTTTCTGCTTTTCCCAGTTAAGAGTCGCCACAGCAGATCACCTGTACGCTCATGATTGGCAGTGGAGTTTTACAGTGTCAAGTTGCCAGCCCAGTGCCCAACCTTCCAAAGAAGGCACACACAAGCACACACTCATACCTAGGGCCAATTTAGAGTATCCAATCCACCTACAGCATGTCTTTGGGATGTAGGAGGAAACTGGAGCACCCGGAGGAAACCCACACAACCACAGGGAGGGCATGCAGACTTCACACAGAAGGCACCCCAGTCGAGGATCAAACCAGAGAACCTCTTGCTGTGAGGCAGCAATGCTAACTGCTGCACCACTGCAGCTGCCCTATATATATATATATATATATATATATATATATATATATATATATATATTTTTATATATATATATATATATATATATATTTATATATATATATATATATATATACACACACACACACACACACACACACACACACACACACACACACACACAGAAACATTTTGTCCTTCAACCCAGAAACTAACCTAGGAGACCCTGATAACACAATCCTGATTCCTAAACAGCCCACCCAAGACTGGACAACATGAATATGCAATTTCCTAATGTCTGTATGGCCAGCTTGGTAGATTCGGTCATCCTATGGCGATTTAGAAATTGTCTCATGTTCTCAGATAACAAGCTAACCATTAAAAAAATAACACAGTATGTGACTGATGTAAATACACAACTTCTTTGGTGACAAAAATCTCTCATACAAATGAGGTTTTCAAGAATACCTATACTACATCCCTCACACACAACTCACCACATACACATAGATTGTCTTATGCTGAGGTGCTTAAAAGAAACTTTCCCAAATCTCAAAGACCTCCAAAGTCACCTAACAGCAGCAATCACTAAAGCACACAGCAGACCAAATATTTCACATAAGCCTACAACCAGTGGTGCCCCAAGAGCAAAGCCCATAAGACAAACACATACTTTATCTAATATTGTTGTCATTATGTGTGACACACAGATGCCCTACTCGTCAAGTTAGACAAGCAGAAGATAGCAGTTAGTTGCATATCTGGAGCTAGTATATGCAATGTTACACATACACTCAAGTCGCTGCACCTCCTATACCAATATGATTCTGTCATAGTCCATGTGGGTGTAAATGACCTGAGGAATATTTCACTGGACTATAAGAAAAGAGACATTATGGATTTCTGTGAATATATGTCTGAGACAGGTATGTGCCCTGCATTGAGCGGCATTCTACCTTCACCAAGGATGATGCCCAGTATGAATATAAATGACTGATTTTAGTAATCAGCTTATTTCTGGTGTCACTACAGGGGAATCTAATATCTATTAGCATGAGATGACATGATCAGCAGACCACATTGCTTTACCAAGGATTGGCTGCACCTGTCCCTGCTAGGCTGTCAGATACTAGCTAATACTTTATCCACAGCCTTAGAGACTTTTAGGCAGTGCCAAAAAGACAACACTACCAATTTAGTGAAAAAGTCTACAGGCAGTCTTAAGGTGTTACTGCTGAATTCTGGGAGCCTAAACAAAGACTCCATATCCTTCAAGCCAATGGGCTAAAGGTAGAGGAGTAAAGATCTACTTTAACAAGAAATATACCTCCACGTTGTTTAAACAAGATAATCTCATAGAACTTATCCCTGTACAAGTCATCATAGATAAGGTCCCTCATCATATTATACATATCTATAGGTCACCATCTATGCTCCTAGAGTCTCACAACTCATACTTAAACCTCCTAGAGGTGCTCATCATTCAACCAAACACCCTATTCATGGGTGACTTTAACTAACCCTCCATTTACTGGAAAATGTACACTGTTTCAAACTTGCATGCACAATGCTTCTTGCACTTTATTATCAAAAACATCCCAGAACAGATTGTGCACTCTCCGAGTGGAGAATCAAACATGTTGGATCTGGTACTCAACAATATTGGAGAGTGTTACACCACTCCCTATGGCACATCCTCACTGGAGAGGTTGGATCACAAAGCTGTCTCCTTTGAAGTAAAGATCAACTTGGAAAATCCAGCTAAACCAGTAACAGGAACTATTCTAAGGCAAACTACATCTTCTTAAATGACAGCTTGTCAAAATTCAAGGCTCCCCCAACCCTGAGACTACAGCTATCTATGCAGAATTTTTCATGGAGTCCCTATCTAAGCATTCAAATGGCTGCATAAACGCTGCTGTAACCACCAGAATGTAAGCCAAAACAAACATTAAAAACAAACACCACTGGTAGAATCCTCACCTAAACAGGGTGTATAATAAAAGAGAAAATTTGTGGCCAAAAATATATGAATTTCAAGTCCATTAAAGACAAGTGCAATTTGATACAACTAAACAAGAAACCGAGAGGTCTATTTAAATTCACCAAGGCCAAATATGAGGTCAGGATAACTTTGTAAGCTAAGGGCAGTCACAAGGCCTTTTTCAGCTATGTCTGGACCTTTAAAGGTAACACACAGTAGGGTGTTGAACTGGTGGTGAATGGTACCACCTTCTACAGTCAGGGTGACACAGCACATTTACTGGCTGATATATTCAGCTCAAACTTCACCCCCTACACACTTTTCTTCAGCTTCTCTTTGTGAAATCCCATCCAGCATACTTCCCCCTGCTATTAGAAGGGACCTGGTGCTGGCTTCAAATGATAAAATCAAGAACGCTGTCTCTATGGGTTCTGACAACAACCCCAGTTGCCTCCTGAACTGTCTAAAACATGATCTAGTAGGAAAACCTGAGGCACTGTTCAACTACAGCCTCAAAACAGGCTATATTCCAAGTGAATGGAGGACTGCAACAGTCATCCTCTGCCACAAGGGCAGACTATCAACCTAATTAGGCAACTACAGAATAATCAGTCTATTGACCCTAATATGCAAAGCCATGGAAATGATAAAAAAAGGACATGGAACCTGCGACCTGTAGACACTGGGCTCATCCCAGTTCGGCTTTGTTAAGTGAAGGTTGTGCCCACTTCACCTGGTAGGCTGTTTGAGGAGGTCACCAAGACAATGGATGAGGGTAAAAAAGTGCATACTGCATATCTTGACCTTGTCAAGGCATTTGAAACAGTACCCTACTCAGGCATTGTTGACAAGCTGTTTGAGCTAGGCATAAATCTTTACATAGCTTGCTAGATTGCCGGCTGGCTCACAAACAGAGGACCCAAGCTGTCAGAATCAGTGTGCCTCCTCTACTAAGAGACCAGTCTCCAGTGAAGTGCCCAAGGGCTCTGTGCTGGACCTGCTCCTGTTTAGCATCTACTATCAGAAGTCAGGGCAAATGTTCAAGACCTCTGGCTCACCAAGTATGCAGATTGTCTATTGGGGCCTGTTACAGTTTCCTCCCAATACACTAATATCCTGCAAGGAGGTTCAACACAGTCAAATGACTGGTGACAAAGCCATGGCCTAAAACTCAATTCCAAAAAATTAATTCTAATGCCCTTTGGGAAACTCTCAACCCAAGTAAATTACTCCATGGATAAAACACCATTAAGAGTCAACCCAGCAGTAAGGGATCTAGGAACATACATAAGCAACAATTTGGCTTTTGACCAGCACATAGCTAAAGCAGTAAAAAAATCATTATATGTCTCCCAGCTTATAAGTAATTTATGGCATCCAGATCCAAGTTATAATATCATTCTACTCGGTCCTTATCAGACCTACTATTGAGTACAGTACACCCTTTGGCATGTATCTAACAAGGCACTTGTAACAGCTGGAACACCCACAAAGGTCCATCACCAGTAGATTTCATGGTATGGCAACTCTGCCCTACAGTGAAAACCTAAAGTCTTTGTCACTGTATTCAGTCTCCTACAGGCTGATGAGATGTTTCTTTGCCTGGCTTACTGGGTTTTCTCAGACCCAGTCCTGATGGATCTGTTGCAAATGTGCAAAACAAACACCACCAGAAACATAAGATCTAGTGATCTGGACTTCGCTTGTGATATAAATAGAACATTCTGGAGAGAAAGATATGTGTCCCAAGGGATCCACATGCTATAGAATAGGCTCCCCATCCATGTAAATCAGAGTTCATCACTGACCCTGTTCAAACAAAACCTTGATGACTGGATGGATAACTGTAAATGTACCCCCAAACTGGCCCCAGTGACCTTTAAGGAAAGAGTCAGTCAATAAGAAAAGCATTCTCCTAACAGCTCCATGCTAACATGCCCCCCACCATAGTGACACCCATGATACTCAGGATCCAAATGGGTTAGGGAGTGTGACTATCCTTCTAAGGGCCCTAGTGGTTATTAGCTTAGTAGTGAGCTATGAAGCTATGGGAGGGCAGGGATCAGCAATCTGAGAGTTTCTGATACATGTTTTTATGTCTGGTTGTTGGCATATCACTATGATTTGATGCTTTTCTTCAACAATGGCTGCATGTTACAGAGGTCATTTTGTCTTGCCTTAAGAGCCCACTGCATCGGGAGTTGGTCATTGATCAGTGTACTACCCCAGTAAATAAATTAAAATTGTTCATGAAGCTCTTTACTGTTTTTCTGCCAACCAGAACTCAGTTTAGCATAGATAGGTGTAACTATGAGCAGCTAACAAGCTTTATCTTGTAGTCCCGGGTTTGATTCCCCTCAGTTTGCATTTTTCGATTGTGTAACTGAGCAAGCCACCTAACCAGACAGTGTACCTGGGTCACCCCTGGAAACAGGCATACCTCTCAGGATTTACCTGTTAATATATGAATAAGAAAAGATCTGAATACATTGTTTAGCTGTCTTTGTATACTGAGATAACAAAGGAGAACTAATTAAACCAGAATATGATGCCCTCTGAAAGTGGATACATCTCGAGCAGTCATGTGGAATAGCAGTGCCAGCACACCAAACAAAGGTTTTAACTCCAGTTTCTTGCTACTCACTCATTTTAGGGTACTTTTGAAATACATGTATACAGTAGTGGAGATGTTATAAACTTATGAAGAGTCTGTCTGTATACAACTGATGCAGTAATACGAAGTACTTTAAAATGTAATTGCTAAATTGAAGACATTGTCCACTGCAAAACCCCATTGCTTTGCAATGTTATATTTCAAAGAGAAAAGATTGCAAATGAAAGCACGTTTGGAAAGATATACCTGTGTTCAGTACGTTCTGTGCAAGCTGATAATATGCATGACTTGTCGTTGATAAGGAATTTTGACTTATCTCTGTGTTCTGAAGAGTAGAGGCATAGTTTCTTTGGTGTTGCATGTTTTGGCTATGTGTGATACTTAGTCCAACTGTGATTGCTTAACAAATGAAAAAAAACCCTTCCTATAAATCGACCTTCTGTTTTGCAGCAAGCTTCTTGTTCTCAGATAAAATTAACCTATAATGTGATGTTAAGTGAAATAAATGGTTCACCACAGATTATTTTGCTTTGTACATCGTTTGATAATGTGGTAAAAAAGTCACAAACTCTTTACTATTTTGAGAAATTTTTCACAGTAAAGGATTCTGTCTGAGTCACAAAGTGTCATATTGCAATACAGCTGGAGACCAAAGATTATCTTGTCCTCAGTTTCTGAAATGATATGATATTACGAAACGTTGTTATAGTGACTGATTAGACTTAAAACGGTAAAATGGCACGTCGCATAATTTAGTCTAAGATTGCATCATTCATAAGAAGTGCAAAGCATACCTCTCAACCTCTTAGCACAAGAAATCTGGACAAAGCCTAAAATAATGGAGGAACACAGGCTCAAAAGTAGGGACAGATTTTAAATATTGATCTTATAAATTTAGAAAGTTCCTACAATAACAGGATTTGTATTCTGTTTATAATTTCTCTAATTCCTTTAGGTTTCTAATATCATGACTAGAAACAACCCCATTCCTAAAAGTATAATTCAAGTTCATGAAATTAGTAATGTTTCAATTGTTAATGTTAGCCAAACGTGCTCTTCACAGCAACCACAATGTGTGCAGTAATGACTTTCTGCAATTCATATGGCATTATATGGTAACATATCTAAATATGATTGTTATGACCCATTGCTCCTACTACTATTGGAACTGTCTGGCTATCTTTCTTCCACATTTTCATAATTTCTGCCAGCAAATCCTGATATTTTATGACTTTCTATCTCTCTCTCTGTCTGTCTATCTCTTTGTAAGACACTGTAGTCACTGGGTGTAGCAATTTCAATGACCAGTGTTACTTTTGCCTTCTTTTCATCGACTATATCTGGTTTTCTCACATCTGTGTTTTTTTAACTGTTGGTAATGGGTGATCCCATGTGATATAAACTTCATCATTTTTTATGAAGCCTTGTGGCTCATATGTCTAGTGTTTTTTGGCTACTTCATAATTAACCAATACAAAACTTTGCCACATTATTATACCTTTCAGTATACAGTCCTTCTGCCATGAATATATCACAACCAGCAACAAGATGTGGGCCTTTTTCCAATTCTGTTTTACAAAACCTACATTTGACTGTTTCTCCCACATGCTAAATGGACTTTGTAAACCAAAGTTTACGTAGGCCACTGTCTTGAGCTTCCAATATTAACCTTTCATTTTTTAGTTTAAATTCACCTCTCATTAACCATTCCTGTGCCTGATTGGCATGAGGTTGTTCCAAGACTTTTCTATACTTGCAACTGTATTTATGCATTTTCAAAAGTTCTTTCCTTCTCATGTGATCCTTTACCTTATATTCTTTTTTTTTTTTTTTTTTTTTTTTGGCACATTTAGTTGCTGCCTAATTTTTATCTACTTCTGGTTTAACTTCCATTCCCTATGCTTCTGCTAAAATAAGCAGGGAAGTCATCTTCGACTTATTCTCCTCATGTTTCAAAACTTTCACTATGTCTGAGTCTTGTCAGGTCAGCAGATATGTAAGCAGTTCCACGAATGCAGGTCTGTACATGTAATAAGTTTCAAGGAGGCCCATACCTCCTTCAGAACGGGGAATATATATAGACTTGGTATGCACTGATTTGTATAAATCATTTGATGAGCATGAAGAATCCTTCTTGTTTTCCTGTCCAACTGAGCCAACATCATTTTGGGCCAGTCACTCACTCCAAAACTGTCAGTTAGGACAGGAGGAACAAATTGGTTTATAGCCTGGACTTTGCTGCTAGATGTCAGTCCTGTTTTCAATATTAATTTTAGCCTTTAAAATATTCCTTACTAAGTTGTATTAACATTTGCACTCCCTGTTGCTCGACTTCTTTTATGTCACGTCCCTGTCCCAGACTGTTCTTTTCTTGGTGCTGCAGCTCTCCTGCTTCAAAGGTTGCCTTTGCACATTTATGTAGACCAAATGGTATTCTTATATCATCTGAGAAAGTTTTGACCACTTGCAGTTGTGCTTTCAGTTCCTCATCTGTTGAACTATACAGTTTTATATCATCTACAAAGAGTATGAGAAGGCTTCACACTTTGTTTTTTTCTGGGAGCCAAATTATAGCCATGACCTAATCTGTTAAGTAGACATCTTAATGGGTTACGGGCAAGACAAAAGAGCAACGGTTACAGAGTCACCCCTGGAATATCCCCCTTTGAATGTTTATCCCTGGAATAATAATTTCCCTTTATCATGGCTTAACTGCCAAGTGGTTTGCCACTGTTTCATGGTCATTGTAATGTAATCGATCAGTGTGGGGTGTATCTTATATATTTTTAGGCTCTCTTTTATCCATGAATGTGCAATACTGTCAGATGCTTTTTTTGTAGTCTGTCCATACCATACTTAGATTCTTCATCTTTTTACAGGTCTCCGTTATGACTTTATTTAATAACAAATGATCCTTTGTTCCATTTGACTTTCTTTTGTTATGCATTTAATTTATTGCCATGATTGAGTTGTCTTCTACATGACTATAAACTCTGCCAGCATCAGTTTCAGTGTGTAGTTTATACATCGTTGTAAGGCAGGTTATTAGTATATAGATTTTAGGAAAGCTTGTAAGGTCACTCTTAAGTAGGGTCATTGTTTTTCCTGTTGTTAACCAGTGGTGTCTTTTCAGGGTGCACATATAAATTCTTACTCATGGCTAAATCTTCATGCAAAGATGTTAATACGTTTAGTCAGAAGTTAATGCATCAGGTCCTGGGATTTTCTAGTTTGAGGATTTTCTTGACTTTGTTTCAATCTCTCTGGCCATTACTTCACCCATTTCATATCTTACACATTTGAATTACTTATTCTTACTTTCACTTCTACTATCCATTTAGCGTCTTTGTTATGTTCCATAGAATCTTCAAAGCTATTTCTCTAAAATATATGTTTTTTTTTTTCTTTTTTTGTTGGTGTTTGAATTTCTTTTGCCTTGTTTTCCAGTTAACTATAAAACTTTTTTGGATCATCAATAAATTGCTTATTTTGTACTTTTCCTTTATATTTTATTTGCATATCTTCTAAGTTTTTCTGCCTGTGCTGATATTCAAGTTTATTATTTACAATAGTGCATGCTAGATCCTGATCTGTTCTAATACTGCTTATTGCTTTTATCATTTATTTATGTTAGCATGAATTTTCTGAAGGAAAAGAAGTCTTATACTCAAACATCTGTAATAATTTAGTGACTTAAATTCTCATGGATTGGATGAATTAAAAATATGAGGCAAAAATCTGGGCATTATGCAAACATCTGAAGTTGAGAGGTATGATGTAAAGCTTGGTATACTTTTTATTGTGGTGATTGTCCACTGGTAAGCAGTGTTTTGTGGTACTGAGGTAATATTTATTTATTTATAGATTCATAGATTCACAGATTAGTACTAAGCTAACTTCCTTTGTGAGCCATTTTAAGCCTAGCCAATTATCCCTTGCGAGACTCAAACCCTGCACCTTGTGTTTTGTAAGGCAAACACCTTAACCATTAGGTCACCCTCCCAACCCTCCATTTGTTTACTGGAAAGTTCAGTGATGCTCAAGCCCTCTTTTCAATGGAGATATAAGGAAAAAAGCTTTGCAAAAATAAATAAATAAATGAAAGCGGTAGAAGGAAAAAATGTACATATCAAGACACTGTACATAGAATGATTGGGAATAACTAGTTAACAAAATAAAGTTATATTTACAAAACATAAAGCTAGAAAGAAGTCTTTCTGTATTAGGTAAGAAAAAATGTTAAATAACTGATCTGTTAACTGTTTAAAACATTCTTTAGAGCATTTTCTGCTGTTTTAAACATTTTTTTATTGTCTCACCTCTATTTTTCTGCTGTAACATTCTCTAGTGTTTTGAGCTGAAACTAGGGTAGCTGTAGCATAGTCCAGATACAGGCTTGCTGCTTTTGGAACTATTTGTAGTGGCTTGTTTGTTCTGAGCATGTTTTCCAGGCCATCTTGGATTGGAAGTGGGCTATCTGCTCTTTTGTGAGAGAATTGTGCTGGTTGGGACCTGTCTGGTAAAGGGAGGCCAGTCTAGGACTTGGAGTAAATATCCTTATCGGTCCTTTTGAATCTTTTAAAAGTTTTTAGCTTCTGGTATTTAGGCCCTGCATTTGAGCAGCTTTCTGCTTGTTTGTACCGAGCTGAACTGAGGTGGGCTACCAGGCATGATTCTGAGATGAGATACCAGACAACTAGAGGCTTCTGAGCTTCCAAAAAACATACGTTGCCTGTTTTTATGCTTACTTATATTATTTACTGCATATTTTTATTGCCTGCCGCCTACATTTAGAATATATTTATTTGCTGTGTTCTAAACTACACTATTATACTGCAATTGTCTGCTTTACTACACCTGTTAAATCGAGTTTTAGTGCTGGTGTCACTGTTTACAAAACTTTTTTGTTACTTTCACTGTTTAAGTATTTCCTGGTATTTTTCACTGTTTTTAAGCTATCTGTTCTGCTTGTTCTGGTTTTCCCACCAAGCATTGTTTAAGTAACTGATCTCTTAACTGTTTAAAACATTCTTTAGAGTCTCCTTCCTTATTGTCTGATGTTTTAAATGCTTTTTTAGTGTCTCACTGCTATTGTTCTGCTGTTTTAAACATTCTCTAGTGTTTCCCACTGAAACTACAATAGCTCGTAGCAGTAATATAGTCCAGATACAGACTTGTTGCTTCTGGAACAATTTGCAGTGGTTTGTTTGTTCTGAACATGTTTTCCACACCATGTTGGATTTGGACAGGTCTATCTACACTTTTTTAGGAGAATTGTGCTGATTGAGACCTATCTGGTAAAGGGAGGCCAGTCTTCGGCTTGGAATAAGCATCTTCTTTGGTCCTTTTGCATCTTTTTAAAGTTTTTTCAGGTTTTTAGCTTCTGGTATTTAGGCCCTGCATTTGAGTAGGTTTCTGCTTGTTTGGGCATCAAGCAGCACCGCACATTGCCACGTAGTTGTGTGCCAAATCTGGACAGTTAAATTCAACAAATTTTCGCTAAAACCCAGGCAGAAATATCCATCCACTGAGCTTCTCCATGATCTATTCTGAATAGCCACCCCAATGAAAACAGTCTTCAACCTAGCATTATGGACAGTTGGACTACCCTTGTTTCTCCTGCTAATCTTGTTGACTTGGGTCTCTTGACAGCCCTCTACTAATACATACTCTAGCACAGAGTGTGAGAGATATATCTATACCAAGAATCTAGAATCAATGCTCTCTCTCACTCAAAACAGTAACAAGGAGAAGGTTGTCAACTCCCTGACCACTACATATGCTCATAGTGCCAGTACTCATACACATACCTCTAGCCATACACTTAGTACGCATCAAACACATAAATCCATGTACGTGGAGGTTCTCTTGAAAAACTTAGCGAAACACCAGAGACCTCAAAAACACAAGACTGCTGCAACTAACACAGTCCCCACAGCACCCATGACACATAGCAACACCAGTGTCTCACCCACCAAGCCAGCAAGGAGTAACACTCAAAAAACAAATTTTCATGTCATTGGAGACTCAATAGTGAGACACATGGATGTCCCACTCACCAGTTTGTACAAGGAGAAAGTCACAGACAGCTGTCCATCCAGTACCAGATCATGCATTCACTCAGGTCTTTCAGCAGCAAGTACCGTTATGACTCTGCCATAGTTCATGTTGGTATGAATGACCTGAGATGTACCCCACTGAACTACATGAAGAGAGACATGGTTGAGCTCTCTGAGTATTTGTCCCAGCCAAGTATGTCCCTAGTCTTAAACAGCATACTACCCTCACCTTGACATCACAGTATAAACAAAAAATGATTGATTTCAATAACTGGCTCTGTTTTGGTGTCAGTCAAAGGGGATCCAGTTCCTGTCGGCCTGGGACCCGTGGTCGACAAACCACTGCTTTGCCAGAGATGGTTTGCACCTGGCACCTCTAGGCTTTTGGCTGCTGGCAAAGCCTGTTGCCACTTCCAGTACCTTTTTAGGCAAGGTCTCGAAAACAAAATTACTGACATGAAATTAACCAATCAGAACAAAATAAGTGTCATGCTGCTAAATGCTAGGATCTTAAACCAAAAAACTGCACTTCCTAGAAGCACTTCTATCACTAGAAGATGTAAATGTCTGTGCAGGCACAGAAACCTGGTTCAAGGCCTCAGAGAGTACCCCGGCCTTGCAAGGCTACAATGCCTTCCACACCTTTAGACCACAAAATTGACATGTGAAAACCAAAGGTAGCGTTTTTTCAATCTATGTTAGAGATAAATTCACCTCCCGTCTCGTTAGACATGAAGTTACTCCAGGTCCAGGTTATGGTTTGTAAGACCCCCATTCAAGTCACAGTCAGTTATAGATTCCCCTACATGAGTCACGACCCTCTCCATGAAGCCTACCTGACCAAACTAGAGACAATCCAGATTTTTACCGAACACATTGGTTATGGGGATTTCAATTATCCCACCATCATCTGGAAAACCTATGCTAGCCCTAACTTGCTATTGCAAAAGTTTCTTGACTTTGGTATTTTAAATGCTCTGGAACAAATTGTCTGTATCCCAACAAGGGGAACAAACATTCTGGATGTCGTCCTCACCAAAATGTCAAACGGATGGACTGCAGCAACTGTCAGACCCTCATTATTTAAAAGTGACCACCAATCAGTAACCTTCCAGCTGGCACTAATACCAGAACTCACAAAGGGTGAAATCAGACTAAAAAATGTCAACAAGGTAAACTGTACCCTCCTGGGTGAATGTATAAATGCATTCCAAGACTCACCCCAAGTTAGAAGTGGTAACTATGCCAAAGCTTACACTAAAGCCCTGTACAATCACTTGCGTAAGTGTATAAACTCTGCTGTATCAGAAAGAATCAAAACCAGAGCACCAAGTAAATGCAAGCTGTCATGGTGGACATCCAGCATTAACAAAATGTACAACAAACACAAAAAGTTACTGTCCAAGAAAACAAAGGCAAGCCCCAACAATGGAAAATGTCCTCCTCAGCCTCAACAGGCAAATAAGACAACTTGTCAAATTCTGTAAGGGCTATTATGAGAGAAACATAGCAAGTACAGCCAAGGGTATCCATAAGGACTTTCACAGCTACATACATAACCTAAAGGGTAGGATCCAAGCATGTGCAGAACTAATTGCCAACAGTATCACACACACTGACCCCAAAGACATAGCAAACCTGCTAGAGGATAGGTTTGGCGAAAATGTCACTCCCTTATCCCCTCCTGACTTACAACAAATCTTCCCCCACCCTACATATCTGAAGAGCAGGTCCTCAAAGCCTTGTTCAAAGCAAAAAACACAGCCTCTATGGGACCAGGCGACATCCAAGGCTGTCCTCTAAACAGGCTAAAATATGAACTAGCATCACCACTAAGTGCCCTTTTCAATCATAGCATAATCACAGGCTTTGTTCCTCTGGAATGGAGAACAGCAACAGTTATTCTTCTCTACAAAGGTGGCCTAGCAACAGACCCAAGGAATTATAGACCCATAAGCCTGACCAGCCGTATCTGTAAGGCCATGGAATGTATCATTATGGACTTCATATATAAAAACACAGTGACCTCCAAACCGTGGATCCTACCCAATGTGGCTTCATCAAGGGCAGATCTTGCCTGTTAAATCTGGTGGATTTCTTTGAAAATGTGACCAAGGCCATTGACAAGGGCAAATCTGTGCACACAGCACACCTCAACATGGCAAAGACTTTCAACATAGTCCCACATTCAGGCATTACCGATAAACTTAGCAAACTGAATGCAAACCTCTTCATTGTAAGATGGTTTGCCAACTGTGTCATAAACTGAACACACATTATCAAAGTGGGTGACTCCACATCAACCAGCAGACCTGTTGCCAGTGGGGTGCCACAGGGTTCAGTCCTGGGCCTCCTACTGTTTGGTATGTACTTCTCAGAAGTTGAAGTCAAAACTAAGCAGTTGTGGCTGACTACATTTGCAGATGACTGCAAACTAGGTGCAGTCATTGAATCCCCAAATGAGGCTGTCACGCAAAGCAATGGCTGGTGTATTAGTCACAGTCGCAAGCTGCATGCAAAGAAATGCAACATTATTTCCTTCAGCACAATGTCCCCTCACAGTATCAAATTAACAACAATACCCTAAGTACCCATGAAGTGGTAAGGTACCGGGGATCACAAGTTGACTGTGACCTTTACTTCGACCACCGTATGTCTGCTGTACTAAGGAAAGCTTTCTATGTAGTACACTTGATTAGTAAAGGCATTGCCTCAAGAGCAAAAGATGTTATATTCCCCTATACTCAACACCTATCCGTCCCATATTAATATAATGCCCTGCTTGGCATGTACTGTACTAAGCACCTGCAGCAATTAGAGAGACCTCAGAGGCTTTTAACAAAGAAGAACAAGGGTCTCCAACATATGCTTTACACAAGACTGACTGAAGTCCCTGTCACTATACTCCATATTGTATAGACTTTTTAGGGGAGACTTATGCCTGGCCTACAAAACAATCCTAGATGCAAACCTAATGAACTTGTTGCATATCCATAAATCAAATTGGATTAGGACTACTCATTACAGGGAGCTAAATATGGCCTGCGACTTAAATAGGACATGCTGAAGGGACAGATTTATCACCCAGCAACTGCTGCATCTTTGGAACTGGCTACCAATTCATATGAAACAGAGCACCTGTATGGCACTGTTCAAGAGGAACCTGGACGAGTGGATGGAGCACTGTAAATTCTTACTGATGATAGAGCCCACAACCCTCTGGACATGAGCAGTCATCACTAAATGCAGTTTTGGATACTGACTAGCATTTCTATGGTATTAAATTGGGATAAAAAGGCTAGGCTTAAAATGACCTCTGGGTCGATAGCCTAGTAATCTCCTATGATCGTACGATCCTATATATTGAAACGTACAGTTTGCACATTTTTATTTATTTATTTATTTAAGTTTGATGAACGGGGAAGTCCACTGAGCCATAAAGAGCCCGTTTTCATAGTTCATAGTTCATAGTTCATAGGTTAGTACTAGGTACTGGCGCCCAGCCATTGTAAGCTAAGCCAGCCAATTATCCCTTTGAGACCCTCAACCCTGCACCTTGTGTTTGTGGCAAAAAACACCTTACATTACCCCCCCCTCCCCCCTCCCAATCAAGGCCTGGGGAGAAAAGCTCCAACATATTAGTTATATGACATGTCACACAGGACAAACAAAGATTTGTACAGATGACTTTAAAAACATTTCAGATGTGTAAATACATTATGTAATAAGCTCTAGAGAGTTAACATTTAAATATAAGGTAACTAGTCAATATAAAGGTAGGTAAGACTGATCATTTGCAGAAAGTCATTTATGTGAAATGAGCTTTGTAAGTTAACATATAAACAAGTAACTATTAGTTCTTTGCAGGTTAGGTGGACCATTTTGCATGGAGAGAGTATTACAAGATAGTTACTGAAGTAAGGTACATTAGATAGAATAGAGAAAATGCGACATTTTGAATGAAAATATCAACGTTATAATATGTATGCAAATTAATCTTTATAAACAGTTTTTTGCTAAGGAGATAAAGTTTAAGGTAAAGATGGAGTATAACAGGGAATGCAATAGGTGATATGATAAAATGAATTAGTAGGAGGCTGAGAGATTGATGAGAGATAAGTTATGATAACTTAGATATTACAGAGCTAGTAGGACATATATGTAGAGCAAGTAGGGTAGAAGTCTTACAGTGTTGTTGGTTTGACTATTGTGAATAAACAATTAGGTAGAATAGGTGAGAGGTAGCACTTTACTTCCAGTATTAAGTGACAGTAAAGGTCCGCATTGAATAGAGGTAGTAATTGTCATTTCGGTATTAAGTGGTGGTTAGTACAAGCCCACATTCTTCTTCAGCATGTTGTGCAATGGCATGCTTCATAGCTCTCTTGTTGTTTTCTCTGTATGCTGTTCATCCCAGCTGTAATTACTGATACTGCTAGAAACGGCAGAGCTGTGTAGAGTAATGAGACTCTATTCACCTCTCTAGTACTGATCCTGTGTTGATGAGTATGTTTGTACCTTTTGACGAATATGACATTACTACCTGAATAATCTTGCTACTTTACATTTAGTATTCCTGCCATGTTTTGACACCTAGGAAGTTGTTCATATAGCCAAAGTGATGTGGCTTTCATTGTATAATCTTATGCCAATTAATGAGACTCATTCAGATCTCAGGACTCCTGAAACTTGCAACTTTGGCTTGTTCATTGGTCAGACTTGTAAAACATACTATAGAGCAGAATTTCTCTAAATACAAACACTGCCCCTTTCAAGACATATACATCCAATGCTACAAGAAACACTGCCTGCTGATTTAGCAGAAACAGTAGTGCTTCATGCAAACTTGGATTTGGAAACACCCACAACATTCATTTTAGTAAGGGACTAAATGCAGTACTGGACTCACTGCACAAAACTAATCAGCTGACTGTTGTAAGATAAGACTCTCACATACAGCTTCAGCCACAGCGTCCCCCAAGGTGTAACCATGTCAAATAAAACTGGCTAAGTATGCATATTTTCTATGTATGCATTCATTTTTGAGCAGGTAAGCCCACATCACACAATTGCCCCCTTTGAAGGGCAACTTGAAGAGCTGTCTGGTTTAACGACTTGCTCAGAGTCATACAGCAGACAAGTGGAAAGAATCACACCCTGTATTAGAGGCTCCAGTAAGCAGCTCTTTAACAGTTCAGTGCCTTAATCCTCTGTACTACTTGCCAGTCTGACAGACTGATGTGTATGTACGGGGGGTTGAATTGTACTAGCTACAGTTCACAAATTCTGCATGAATAGAATCTTTTAAGACAGTAAACCTCTGATTGCATTGGACTGTCCTTACCTTTTGACACACAGAACAGATAGTGTACTTAGTGAACCAGTCAAGTGAGGTTACAGTGAGAGTCAGTTGCCATACTTCAGCTGATTCAAAAGTCCTTGGTGAAGTCATTGCATTGTACTGTACATCTTGCCAGATCACCTCATTATTTGCTGCTGTCTCTGTATATTCCTAGTGAGATTACAAAATCAAAAATAATAAAACACCATCAAAATCAACATGTGTTGTACACTCACACAAGAATAGCATTGTTACACACAGAAAAGGCTGTGTATTTGAGTAAGAGCAACAAAATTATCTGACTTTAAATGGCAAAAATATGTTTATTAGAGAAATCTAGAGAGCAAAGCTTTTGGGATACTTCCCTTCATCAGTGCTAATATGAAAACAGTGTTAACCAATAATTTATAATTTATACTAGTCACAAGACACAAACCCCCAATAGAATTTCTTAACAGATACTAAAATGACATGATTCAACTCACTTTTAAAATTTAAAAATATAGATAAAATTTTAAAACGACATACAATAAGTATATATGTATATACATACACACACACACACACACACACATATAACAATAGCAAAATAAAAAAGCTGTAGTAAATAAAAAGCTATTAATACTTTCCCAATATCACTTGTCGGTGTTTTAAAATTGGCTTAATACTGATTGCAGCATTCCAAACTGGGACTTGCTTAGCTTCTATTCTCACAATCCAGTTATACTCTGCTATTTCTAATTTATATTTACTATCACCTCCTCTTATGTTTCTAACTAACATTTGAATAATTCTGAATTTAAATGCATGTTCATAGCCACTGTCTAGGACATTAGTCACTCCCCCCATGTCAGATAGATGCTTGGTTATTCTTTCTTTAAACCTTCCACTACCTTTTCCTTCATAGAAACTAAAATATGCAAAGCATGTAGCTAGATAAACTATATTAGCAGCATTGCATGTCACATAACATTTGAATTCATATTTCCTATTAGTAATAGGATGTATAAATTCACTATTACTATAAATAAATTGATAACAGAAACAATTAAAACAGGTCAAAGTATCAAATTTCCTACTAATACTGAGGTTCTCTGAAAAGCTTGTTTCCTTATAAAATAAACGCTATTTTAAATTACGACAATTTCTGTACACAAAACTCAGTCGACTACTTATAAACTTACGGAGTGCCACTTAACACGATTTTATTTTATTTTGACCTGGATTAATTTGCTGCACAGTTTCACATTATTTTGACATCCTTACCTATAAACTTGTTCGGTTCTGGTAGTGCATTCAGAATTCCCCAGTTATGAGTAGTATTCATCACTTTATTTGTTCTACTATTAAAACGTGTAGCATTTCTTAAGCTAGTGTTTTTCTGACCTCCATGTATGGAAGCTCCTCCATCTTTACTACCCTGTGATCCATCAGTGTGTGATACATTATTTGAGTAAGAGCCCCATTTGTAATTGCCTGATTGTAATCTGCTGACTTTAACAGCACTGCAGACTTTGATTTGACCTGTTATGTCGCTCTCACCCAAGAACCTTCCCTAAAAATGGTTATCTAAGACACAACAAAGTAACCCTACCTGAAGTGTCAGGAGTTAAATTAGTCGCAGGGTCATAATCCTATGAATGATACATGACCTTTACCAGTAATGCCAATTGTGCTTACTGCTTCTTCAATGTAGCAAGATGAACCTTCTGTGGGTGTACAATAAAGCAAAGGTTTGTCTTTGAGGGGATCACATAATTATCATCACCTACAGCCTCACTTGTACAATTGTTAGATTAGAAGGGCATTGTTGAGAGCCGTTTTGTCCTGTGATCACTGCCAAAATAATCTGCTCCTACTGATTAAATCCATAGTGCTTTACCCTGGCCTCATTAAGAGCATGTATAAATGTGCTACTGTCTGTTTCAACAAGTAGGTCCAATCCTTCAGAAAAAAATATTAACAGGATTCTGAAATGAGTGGTCCATACCAGAACCAATTATCATGTTTACTTAACAAATATCAAACTAATGCTAATCTTGCTAGTATTTTGTAAATGCGGATCATCCCTCCAGTACCTTGCTCCTTTCTGCAACATAACTTTATATTTTAAAGGGGTGGGATAACCTATGGAAATGCATGCAATAGACATTGCACTTCCGTTTTAAAGCTTTTCCTTCCTTTGTTAAGATGGTCCTTGATCAAGTAATAAACTGTTTTGAAAAATAGTCTTTGCTGTATTTAAAAATGTTGCTGGTTTCAGTAGAACAACAGCATGCTTTATTAATGCTGTGTTGTCTTTTTGTCGCATTAATTCAAAGAAATTATTAAAATAAAAATGTTCTGATAAGGTAACTGCACGGACCTCCTTCTGTCTTACATTTAACTGGATAGGCCTTAATACTCTGTTGGATAGCATAGCAGCAAATTTATGTACATCTCTGGGCTGTGAGTTAAGCCTGCTCCTCTTCATGTCACTCAGGCCTGCTCCTCTTCATGTCACTCAGGCCTGCTCCTCTTCATGTCACTCAGGCCTGCTCCTCTTCATGTCACTCAGTGCTCTCAAACCTTTGTCTAGTCAGCTTTCTCAAATACAATGATGTGCCATCATCTTGCCCTAGCATAGTGCATAAAAAAGTAATGTATTTACATGCAAATCTACAGTGAGGTGCCATTGTTAATAATCAGGTTGTTGGTGAAATGGATAAGCTGCTATCTTTGATGATGGTGATTTCAGGTTAATTAATGAACTAGGTGCAGAACGCCAGAGGCTGAGAGGCTTAGCCAAACAATTCTGAGCACATGGAGTGGACAGATATCTGCAGTGGAGCAATGGAGCTTCCCACACTGGCATCATTGCAGGTTACATGTGTAGCAAAGGGTCACTTGTAGATTGAATACATACACGCAAAAACAGGCCTTTCCTTAAATTGAGATGATCTCAGCGTTAAAGATCATTAAAAATCATTAAAAATCCAGGATTCTTGTCCCACGAACAATATTAACAGTATTGAGTTTTAACCAGCTTTATGTTTTAAAAGAAAGAATTAATGACAAATATAAATCTAGGAAAAGAAACTATTCACAATTCTATTACCTAAGCCCATAACTTTTATGCCTGCACCTTTCTTTGTTATATTTTGAATTACTGGTTTATAAACATTTAACTGAGTTTCATTTTGAAAGTCTCCACATTCTTGGTCAAGACCAACAACATGACCAGTAGAAAGCAGTAAAGGGTAAACTAGTAGGGAGACCATTACCGGCTTAAGGCGTTTTCCAGCACCATCTTCACATTCTAGTCTGTACATCATTCAGTGATTTTAGAATCAGATGTATAGCTGCAAACATTTTATACAAGGGCTGATATTATTAAGTAGTAGTAAAACTAATAGTTTACAGTTATGATCATGCAATGCAATGTGTAGCCGTTCTGAGAGGAAGCCTAAAACCCAAGCTGTAAAATCTGAAGGAATATCTGGAGAGTAAGCAGGCTAGAGGTTAGAGCGACCCATGAGGGTTTTCATATCATTTCCCATCAATAGTCAACCAAAGGTCTTTGAACCATTCACTAACCGCTATAAAACTGCAACATTTGTACCATTCTATATATTTGGAAATTTCTGAAAAATTTATTTTTGTAAGCTATCATCCAACTTCATCCAGTTAATAATTTCCCAAAGCTGCCAAAGGCTTAATTTACAGTCAGGAACATGTATAATTTCTAATGCTTTGTACTGTTATTATTAGGCAGTCTCGCTGCAACCAGTTCTCTTTTTTTCTGTCCCAGTATATGATTTAATTACCCATACTAAATCTTAAATATTGCACTTATATTTATGGACTCCCATAACCTCAGTAAACCCCCCACAGGAAAGTTATAGCTGCCTGTTGTCTGAAGTGATGAATGCTTCATGTCTGATCTTAGAACAATTTTTTCCCACTCACTAGTTATTTACTGTCAATTATAAGGTAGTTATTTAGGTGCTCATAACTATGTTACTGCATTAGAATGAAAGGAATGTGAAGATCTTAACATATTTTACAATAGTTAGACGCTTGAATTGAATTGAGAGCTCCCTCCCCCACAGTACTACAAAGGTGTTAAAACTGTCAATGCACTGAGAGACCCTTGCAGATTCAATTCCTTTTAGACTACAAAAGAAAACCCTGATCAAAGGCCTGCAATTTAGCTACATTTCTGGCTGTAGTTGGATAACTTCTAAGTCTAGTGTAAAACAAGGTCTGAGTCAAACACAAATGAGGGTGATTAGAGACAGAAAAGAAGCAGCCCTTTTACAGAAGGTAAAGAAAATAACAGTGACCCTCCCAAATCCCATTATATGTCAATGGGATGGGAACTCAAAGTTACTTCCTTATGTCTGCCATGAGTCATATAAAGCATTATGGGAAACAGAAAGGGTTGAGGGAGAACAAGATCACATTGATACATCAAGACCCATTGGTAGACATGTTGTACAGAACAGGCTAAAATTACAAATAAAGCACTTAGAGTGATTTTGAGGTGTTAAAATAGGTCAGGAAACAGAGTGAAAAAAAACAGATTTTTTTTTTAGTTCTATGGTCGAGCTTTCCTTTGAAAGTCCTCTCCTAGAGTCTCTCAGTATGTAGCTGTTCTGCTCCAAATGTAATACCTTCTTTTGTAGATTTCATCTGTATTAATTTCAATGAATTTGAGTTGTATTGACCTGGAAGGCAATTCTTCTATTTACGGATTCAAGACTACATTTAATATCTTTTTTGGAGACTTCCAGTAAGGACTCAAATCTTCTCTTCTCTTCTGCTGTCCTGTGCTAGATGTTGTAACTTTTTACTGAGTTGTGACCTTTTTGTGGTTTCTGATTGTTTAACATTTTGCTAAAAAATGTTCATGTGATTCTTTATTCAAAGTGGTTGCTAAGGCTATTTCATCCCAGACAGATAGATTTAAGACAGCACAAACATGAAGGTACTTTGGTATCTTTCCACTATAGTTTAACAATAAACAATAGGTAGCATTTCTGTTTCCCGTCTGCTTATTAATGCTTGAGTGCCTTTAGAATTGTATTAGTCTTGAATATTGAAGTGATCTGATCTTTATTAATGAGCAGGAGATGAGGTTAATGTCCTAGTTTAACCTGCAAAGCAACAGAGTGGTCATAACTGGTTCCCTATTAAAACCGCGAAGGTCCACATACGCGAATACGGAAACATTGACATGTATTCAGCGAACCACGAAAACACCAATTGTCCTGAAGCACGAAATCCAAAATGTCGAATCATCATAGTTGGCCCTTCTGTGGTATAGCTCCGTAAGGTAAGTGTGCGATAGTTACGGACCTTAGGGTTAGGTTGCGGATTAAGGTAAGTGCATAGATAGTAATGCATGCAAGGTTTAGTGTAGGGTTATAAGTAGGGTTTTGTTAAGTGTATGTGTGTGAATTATTTATTTTGTTTGAGTATAGCTCCTTAATGTAAGTGTGTGATAGTAACCTTAGGGTTAGGGTGCGGGTTAAGGTAAGTGCATACATGGTAGTATATGCAAGCTTTCCTTTAGAGTTAGAAGTAGGGTTTTGGTTAGTGTATGTACATGGTTTATTTATTTTGGTTGGGTAGGTAGTATGTAGCGGGCGGTGTGGTTGGCCAACTATGATGATTCGAGATTTTGAATTTCGCAGTTTAGGGCGTTTGGTGTATTCGCAGTTTATGTATTTGCTGAAAAGGACATTTGTGGTTATAATATAGACCCGTCATAACTGGCTAGTCACCCATGATGTCTTATAGTATAGCCAGGTGACTTCACTGTTTTAAAAACTGCTTCTTGACTTGTTCTTATGGAAGGATTGTCACTTCTCATGCCTTCTTCTAAAATATGTAAAAGCACTGTAATCCCACTTAAAATGCAGAGGGCAGAAGCACATATCAACATTGTACTTATTTACAAGTGTCTTCAGTATTATGCGACTCAACTCAAGACTAACAATTGTTACATTTTTCTCCTATGTGTTGGAGCATATCCAACTTAAATAACAACTTACTTCATCACCAGAAGTAAACAAAAGTCACACACATTGCCTGCAGCTCACAAGTCTGCGCTTTGTGTTTGAATTCTGTAATTAATTCTGATCCTATCCTGCTCATGAAGGATGATTCACACAACCAGTACATTGTCTTGTATAAGACAAAGTTAGTTCACATTTACTCAGATGAAGCATTCATTCCCCTGTTTATCTTGATACAGCGTCTCAATGTTATCTTCATCCCTTTTTATGAAATGTACTCTTCCTCTGGACTCATTAGATTCCTTTAGGCGATCAGCAGCTTCTGTAATAAGAAGGCTCTAATGAACATCGCGCACACAAGTAGTAAATGATAATGCTTATAACATAGTGTTATTTCCTTACAGTGACTTGTTATGCCTACTCTTTGGATGTATGTGATATCAGCCCTCTCAACCAAGTTAGATTTTGCATGCCACTTTATAAATGTGATCTCATTTAAAAGATACTTGACTGTATTAACATTAACTATTCTTTCCCATACTATTAAATAACAATGTAAGAACTATCTGTTCTATGAACCCCTTTCTCAATATTAATCTCATTCTATAAATTATAAGTTAGACTTTTAATTGGCTTCAGTGCTTTATTCATTACTTGTTTCTCTAAAGATTTAATGACTGTGAAGAGTACCCGAAGAAAGAGTAAAGACGCATTATTACAAGGCTAAGATTCAATATCTAACACTCTATTCTGTTTATCAAAGTGAGGTAAAGCCTATCAAATGTATATAAAATAATTACTGAAACTTTGAGCCAAGGATGTTATAGTCTCATAGTGAACAATCTTTCTTCATGCAAAAAAAAAATTGGAGCAAATTCAGCACAACTGAGCAAACTCACACTGAGTGAGCAAAATTCTGTTACACTAAAGAAAATCCAACTGAGTTCAGAGAAAGAGTTTGACAAGTTAAGTAAAGGTGGCAGATGTCTTTCAGTAATCCTTAGGGAAGCATGTATTCAGCTGAAATAAGAATAAATATTTTTATAAAAACTGTTGTAGTTGCTTTTCAAATGTGTAAACTATACAAAATATTAAAACACGAATTTTGACAAATATGAAACTGTTCTTAGTGGAAGTAAAGCATGACTGTTGGAAAATAAAATTAAATCTGCTCATCAAATGTGGGCTAATAGTGCAATGATTACACTTCATTATCTGGACTCCTTCCCCTACCAAGTTACAGACTGAAAATAATAAAAACATCCTTTATATTGAAGAGAAACAGGAAATTTTGCCTTTGACTCTTTTAAGTAGAGAAAGTACAGTTGTATAAGTTGAACTTACCAAAACAGTACCTATTCAAATGATCACTGCTGCAGTAGCCTTAGATGGGTTATATCCTACCACGGATATAACAGCCTGCCAGCTTCCAAAGCTTTGGGGCAGCTTTCATGTGCCCAAACTGTCAAGCAGCTCGAGCTGAGCTGACTAAAAAACAAGTATGGGTGCAAAGCCCTTCAGAGCTTTCATGCCAGCAGGGAGAGGGAGGCTGAGACCTGAAAGGGCAATGCAAGGTACAACATAAACTAAGTGTCCAGAACCTGGAATGAAAAAAGCACAACAAAAAATAAGGGGGATAGAGAGAGAGAGTGGCTACTGCAGCAGTGAGCATATTCCTGTTATGGCAAGTTCATCTTACACAACTACATTATGTTCTTCATATTGCTATATGGGTAGATTACCATGGCTAACTATGTTTAGGAGAAGGAATGAGAAGGGTCCATGAGCACCTACAGGATGGTCCTAGCAAAACTTGATCTAAGCCTAGAGAAAGAATCCAGGTTATAGTGCTTTGTAAAAGTATATTAAGAGGACCAAGTAACAACTTCTAGCATACTTCTACAATCTAACTCTTTCTAAAAAGACATAGATGAAGCCAAGGCCCTGGTAGAATAGGCCAAGGCCCTGCCTGGAATAGATTTGTCATGGTAAGTATAACAAAGGATAGTCTGTTTTGACACAGGTTGTCCCTTCTTCTAACCTTAACAAGAAATGAACAATTGATTTGAAGATCTGAAAGATTTAGTTATCTCAAAATAGTACTTAAGTTATCTGTAGACATCGAAGGCATGGAGTATCCATCCAACTATTTTTTTGGTTCAGGAAAAAATGTGTACATGGATAGATTGGCTTAAAGTGAACTCGGACTTTAGGCATAAAAGAAGGATTAGTTCCCAAAGAAACCCTGTCCCTGTGGAAAATGAGGTACAGTTGACTCACCTTGAACTTGCAACTCGTATACCCTTCTTGCAGGAGTCAGAGCAGTCAGTAAAAATGTCTGACTGACAAAGTTCGCAGATGACTGCAAACTGGGAGCCATTATTGTATCCCCAAATGATGTCGATACTCTACAAAAGAGCCTTACAGAAACAGATGCATGGTGCCAGAGCCATGAGCTCAAACTTAATGCCAAGAAATGTATAATTATCCCCCTTGGGAAAAACCATGTACCCATGAATTACCACATAGGTCGCAGTACACTAAAGATGGTTCAGGGAGTTGAGTGCCTTGATCAGGGAAGAATCTTGATATATATGTGCTTGTATATCTGTCCTTGGTTTCCCACACTCCCTGGACTTTTATCTTTCCCGAAACTACTCCCCAAACACAGTCCGCAGATTCTGTAGTTACTGACTGCTTTGGAACAGGGAGTGAGAAGGGGAGACCTGGATTTAAGGATATCTGTTGCCTCTGCCAAAAAAAAAAAAAGAATTCTCTTCTAACAAACCCTACTAGTGGATCTGAAAAGTTAAAGGGTGTTGATGCTGGGCACAAAAATTTTCAACTACCACTATATCTTTCTCATGTGATGTCTTGCCAGGTGTATCATAAATGTATATGTATGTATGTATATATATACATATATATATATATATATATATATATTTATTTATATATATATATATATATATATATATATATATATATATATATATATATATATATATATACATACATACATACATACATACATACACTGATGCCATGATACCCAAAATCCTGAGCTATTTCTCACAGTGACTAAACATCTGAGTCGAAAACCTTAGAAACAGATTTAGATAAAGATCCATTTTTTTCTTGTGGAAGGAAAGCTCTTTGAACTGAGGTGTCTAGGTGACATCCAGGAATGCAATCCTGTGTGAGGGAGTCAAGAAAGAGTTTTGAATGTTCTCTTGGAATCCCAGCTTGTGCAAGATATCTCTCACCCACGAGAGAGACTCTTGACATTTTGAAAAGGACTCTGCAAAGATAAGCAAGTCATCTAAATACAGAAAATGTGGAAACCCTGTAGCCTGCAATGAGTTGTAAGTGGAGCTAGACACTTTGTGAATAAACTTTTTGCAATGGATAGTCCAAAGTGTAAGGCAGATAACTGATCATTTTTTTCCAGACACCCAAAACCTTAAGAAACACCTTAAGTCTGGATGAATAGTGGTGCGATGGCAAGCACCTTTTAAGTCTGGTGTTACCAGGAAACTTGAAAGAAGAGGAAGAGGTAACAGGTTGTGGAGTGACATCATTTTAAATTTGGGCACAATCACAAACAGGTTTAGGAAAGAAAGATCCAGACGTTTTCCCCAAGCATTTTCTTTCTTTGGCACTAGGAACATCTTTGAATAAAACCCTTCTCCACCTGGGAAGGGGGAACTGGTTCTTTCACACCTTGGGACATAATGTGATAAAGAACATGTGTAAACAAATAGATCTGAGCTGCAGGATGAGGAATTACCCTCTGGGAAGGAGGAATTTGCTCTCACTGCCCTCTGTAACCCTGCTGAATGATTTTCAGAATCCATTTGTCTTAAACAATCTGCTGTCATGCGATGGAGATTCAGACCTTCCAGAAGAGAAAAGGAGCCAGAGTGGGAGGGAGTTACAAGGTTACTTGAATAGGCATTCAGACTTGTTGGACTCTCATTGGTTTTGGGAGGTTTGAGACTTCTCTTTGGAACCCCCTTTCCACTTCTTTTAACCGTCTGTTTACCTGAATTCTGTTGCGACTATTTATTCTGTTTTTTTGCCAAAACTGAATGAGGAAAAAGAAAATGCATTGGACAATTTAGAAAAGAGGTCTGAAAAATATTAGAGATTCCATGCATCAGCTTGCCCCTTTCATCAAACTTTTGATCACCTCTGCAGCAGAGGGGCTAAACACTAAATCTCTATCTAAGTGAGAATTTAAAGTCTCATTTTTAAATCATCTGGGAGATTCTGAGAATCCAACCAAGCAAACATCCTTAAAATAGTGCCAGTACCCATAGTATCAACAGAGTCAGATACACTACTAACATTGAGTAGTGACCTGTGCAATAGAATAAACTAAGTTATTTAAAGCATTTTTCCCCACAATAAGAAACTGCAGATAAAACATTCCTCATACTTTCACAATAGGCTAGAACAAACTTAAACATATGAGCCTGACAATTTAAAATTCTGAAAATCAAAGTTGCAGAGGTACACACTTTTTTCTCATACCTATCAATAATTTTCAATCCCTATTTGAAAGAACAGGAATGGAATTAAGTGCTTAGTAGTAGTGGAGTCACTAAGACTATAGCTGCCGAGTCTGGTATGGGAATACTATATAAAAATTTGAAAGACTAAGGAACTTTTTAGGTGCAGCTGGATGACTGTCAGGAAAATTGTAGGCAGTGAGACACATCCTCTACAGCACACAGGGCAAGAGGAATGGGTGAATGTTTTGCAAGATACTTATGCAGTGACGTATAGTATTTTTTGAGGAACTGACAAGCCTCAGCGTTCTACTGAAAACACTGCAACATTTTAGCAATAGTCTCAGAAAAAGAAACCACTACAGGAAGGATCAGAAACTGAGCTCTCCTCTGGGTTTGAATCAGAAATCTGAGGACAAAACCCTGAATCCATCCCTGCATCTTCATTTTCAGATTCAGACTCTTGAATCTCTTCAGGAAAAGAGACATCCCTCTTTCTTTTAAAAGAAACTTCTCCAGAGGAAGGATCAATAGCTCGACTTAATCCCTGAGCCAGTCCCAGTAAATCACTCCCATCCAAAGAAATTTGGGGAGAAGTAAATACATTTGGTTTTCTGTTTCTTTTTAACATGTTAGTAATGGCAGCCACTGCTTCCCATGGGATGGGCACAGCATTCTGATATAAGGAAAACCTTCCCTTTTCCCTTTCACAGGACCAACAAGAGTGGCTCTCCCTTTCCCACTGAAGGGAGTCCAACAGTCGCAGAGGGTGTGGCTAATGCCCTGGTCCATAGTGGCTGTAGGTGCTACACTAGAGGGATTTGAAGTAAAAGGTGAGTGGTCTCAGAGACAATAAATATACATAGCAGAGTCACTCACTTGCAGCTGAGACAAATTGCCAGCCTGCTGTGGTGTCAAAGGTTGTTTGCTTAACATTTTCTTTTTGTTGTTAGACAAAGGACAGATCAAGAGACTGACAGTCTGTTCCATAGTCAAGCTGAAAATGGTGCCTCATTACCAGGGAAGACAAGCAGCAAATGGCAGTAAAACTACCAGTCCAGAAAAGTTACTTTTTTGACAGACAAAAAAAACAGAGTTAAAAGCATTTTCAAGTACTGAGGAAGCCCGAAAATGGAAAATTAAACAGAATTACTAAACAGAAAATGTTATCATTTAGTTTACACAGCTTTAAAACTGACAGAAAAAAATGAGTGTGCCATTTGAACATGTTACACTCTCGAGACAGTCCATTAAAACACAACACTCCTAGGTTTGAAATCATTTTCCTGAAGAAGAAAGGAATGAAACATTAGTAAATATAAGAAAAATGGAAGTTGTTTTCCCAAAGGGAGCTTATCTGCCCATCAAAGGAAAGCACAAGCTGACTGTTGATACTGGAAACATACTGTTCAGCGACAGGAAAGCACTGAGGGGCTTTCCTCACAAACTTGTGTTTTAGTCAGCTCTTCTCAAGCTGCTTGACAGTTTGCCCACATGGGAGGTGCCCTGGAGCTTTGGAAGCTGGCTGGCTGTTGTATCCTTGGCAGAATATAACCAAAATGGCTAAGACGACTGCAGCAGTGATGAATATGAAGACCAAACCGTCTGTTAAGAGTTGCTCAATACCTCACTTCAGAATTTGGCAAGTGCATTGCTTTCCAGGACAGAGCCCAAACTGGAATGCATGGCCATAGAGGAGTTACAAGCACTGTTTGGATTTTCAAGGAAGAGATGTGTGTGTGTGTGTGTGTGTGTGTGTGTGTGTGTGTGTGTGTGTGTGTGTGTGTGTGTGTGTGTGTGTGTGTGTGTGTGTGCATGAGTATATTCAGCTACTGTAGAAGCATGACCAAGAAAGTATTTATATTTTTCTATATGTCTTCTGAGTATTTAAAACTATTTATTTTGTATTTTCTTTGTGCAGGTGTATACTTATTTGCATATTTGATTTCAAAAACAATTTATTTATATTTATTTATTTTAAATAAAGATTATTATTATTATTCAGTTTCAGATGTTTGTTGATAGCAGTTTATTAGCTTAAAAGCATGTGCATTAAACTGGAGTGAACTGATTTGGCTTTCACCTTATGAAATGTTACTGCTCGAGGAATTGCCACCATACAAATACTTAATAGTTTGTTTACTTTAGCAGCAAACATAAATTCTTTTTTCAGTGTGTTGCATTTACATAGTTAGTGGCAACATTATTGTAAAGAGGGTAAATGGTATTTTGTACTGGAGGTGTATCATAACCGCTCCTGGAAATATTGCAATTGTGTTTGTCTGCAAAATAGTCTTGGTCAAGGTTTAATCATTCATGGTAATGTACTGCAAGGCATGCCATTCAACCTCTAAACTCAGGAGAGCTGAGCAAAGTAAAAATAATGGGGGAGCAGCGCCTCAGAATCGAGAACAGATTTGAAATTGCTCTTATAAACATAGTTGATACAATAGCAAGTTTTGTGTTACATGCATTTTTAATGAATAAGAAGTCTGTAACTCAAATGTATGACATTATACTGTGACTTCTATCTTCAGTGATTTGACAGAAAGCCATAAATTTTACAAGGGATATATCAAGACGATGCTTAAAAAAATGGACATTCTGCAAAAATCTGGATAGTTCAGGGGTATAGGACACAGCCTTTGGTGGGCAAAATCATTCAGCCCCAATAATTATAATAATAATGTGGCATATCTTGAGTATTACCTGAGGTAGTAAGACATATTTGCAATATTCTTCTCAGACAAATCACCCTTTCCATTGAGCAACAATGGAGATCATGAGACTGTAGTGTCTGACCATCATACAGAGATTAACGCCATCTTCTTTTAGTACCATGCTGCGTCAGTATTGAAAAATTTGCCACTGACAAATTAATCATCTAATTCTTTTCCTATGTTTAAGTCTAACTTTGTTTACCCATTGTTGGACTTAAAGTTTGACCAAGATCTTCATGGTAAAAGCCTCTTGAAAGCCTCCAAGTGAGATTTTGAACTTGTGAAGTTCCAGCAATATAATACTGGTCAGAATTGTGTTTGTTTGCTTATTTGTTTATCTATCTATCTATCTATCTATCTATCTATCTATCTATCTATCTATCTATCTATCTGTCTGTCTGTCTGTCTATCTATCTATCTATCCATTCATCCGTCTGTATCTATCTATCTATCTATATCCATCTATCCATCTATATCCATCTATCCATCTATACCTATCTATCTGTCTATCCATCCATCCATCCATCTATCCATCTATATCTATCTATCCATCTATCTATCTATCTATCTATCTATCTATCTATCTATCTGCCTGTATGTCTGTCTGTCCAAAGTAGGTTGACTAGCCCTTTTTCAGTTTCAACTTTGTTATGTAACGAGAAAGAAAAGAAAGTTAAACTGGTTGTTCAATGGGTACGGGAGACACGAGTGATATATGCACAAATATAGTACAAAGCATTGTTACAAACAGCAAAGTTAGTAGCATCACAAATTCAGCAGAAATAATTCATATACATTTTTAAAATACAAATGGGTAGAAGTGCCATACAAAAAGACTTAGAAACAGGTGAAAACGGCTCCAAAAATGACCACAAATGCAAGTCCAGATAATCCACTTTATTTTCCAACAGGAAGCTTAACTATGGCAAAATAAACCAAAACTCAGTAAACATCACTCAAACACTTGCATTTTCATCTATAAAGACTTCAAGGGGAGTGATTTCATAAAATGATAATTTTGTGTTGACTCACAATAGCCAATAAAAGAGGAGAGGGAAGGAGATACGTGGTCAAATTAACATTAGGAACAGGCAACTGGAAATACGATAGAGTTTAAAAACAGAACAGCGCCAGAGTGGAAGAGTGGGGAAAATTTTAATTTCTGTGTGACTCATAAGAGACATGGCCGTGGTCTCTTTACTAGTTTAAATATGCAGATAAAAGCAGAAAACAAATAAAACACAGTGTAAAGAAAATAAATCACAATATACAAACTAGAAGAAGGCAATGAAGCAATACAAATACAAGAAAGTAAAAACAGTCCGACTTTTCTCTCCCAGGAAATTGTGGCAGAGTCTGGGTGAGCTTTTCCATTCCACCATCATATTTCACTATTATTATTTGCAGATATGTTTGCCTTTATTACAATTACTGACCAGTGCCATGTATTACTTTGACACAGCAAACATGTTCCAATTGTGTAGCTATTTTACAATGAGGGACTTGCACAACAGTTGCTGGCTGATGCTTGTAAAATGTTCTTGTTGTCATTTAACTTATGTGATACCCTAGTTTTTTTCAAATCTATATGCACAATCTGCAATATTTATTATGTTGTACTGATACATTTTTGAAAATATTATTACATGTTATTGGAGTGTGTATGTTTATTGACCTTGCTTTCATGTACATTCCATTAAGCCACTGACAGACATACATGTGCATCTACACCTGTGTGTTGCCTTTAACATGGCATATGTATGGAATACATACAAATTCCATGACACTTTTGTTTAGGTTGTGTACACCTACTTGTGTATGTAGCAGCCTTTGTTGCTCTTCTGTAGTATTTCTGTTTGGCACTGCTCTTGGTTGTTTGTTTTTCACATGCATGGTCATAGGTTTGGTTCTATCCACTGCCAGAGTTGTCTAGCATCATTAAATCTGAATTTGCTCATCTGTGGTGTTGCTTGGCTTATACCTGCACTGCTGATGGACTAATGAGATATGTGTTTATTTATCTAATATGTACTGTGATCTTAATTGTTTACCCCAGAACACACATCTATCATTTGTCATACACATCCATGTATGACTGCCAGATAGTTTGCAACACGTTGTAACATGGCAGTGGATAGGTATATATGTTTTCTGCTTTTCACCATGGCTAGTATGCATCCCCATCCTGTTTTTTAACTTTCTGTTGTGCATGCTGTGCAGTGTGCCGTCTGTGTAACTTTCCTGTCCTTAATGTTTTTCTTCACCGATCTTTGTCTGTCTTTTGTTGTGATATTTGTTCTGTGAGTATACCTGCTGGGAGGTCCTTCTGCTTTTCTTTTTGTATGTTAACCTTTTCTTTTATGCTCAAAAAAATGGGGCTTATTCCCACCCCCAAAAAAATGCCTATCTCTAACTTTCCCTCAAATTTTTCTATTCGAACATCCCTCTTGCATGTCCTTCTTCACCTGTACCCCACCTCTTCTTTTCTATCTGCCACTTTCCTTGAGTGTGTGCATTACTTGTGTTCCCCACATAAGTCCTGACCCTACTGTTAGCAAATCTTAGCTATGGCAAGGTGGCCATGACTGCCCTTCACCTTTAATTTTTTTTTATTAGAAAATGTATGTGTCGGAATCCGTAAGTGCAAACAGGCATATTTTATTAGTACATAAATTACAGTGATATCTGTAGTTGTCTCTGAGCTTACTGGCTAGAGTGCTGTAAATATATGTATACCACAAATGGCATCACACATTTGAAGTATATATTTTATGTTAGTGGATGGATTACGGAAATATCCTTAGCTGTCAATGACATTTCTGGGTATATTTGTGAAAATATATGTTACAAATGCCATGCAGCTTACATTGAGAAACTTGGCATTTTTTTTGGTATCATAACAGAGTGAGTCACATTCTGAAGTTGTCCTTACTGGTCAGATTCTGTTTATATATATATATATATATATATATATATATATATATATATATATATATATATATATATATATATATATATATATATATATATATATATATATATATATATATATATATATATATATATATATATATATATATATATATATATGTATATATATATATATATATATATATATATATATATATATATGTGTGTGTGTGTGTGTGTGTGTATAACTATCTGGATGCTTGAATTGTGATCATCTTTCCTTAACTTCGTTACTGTACAACATGACTGCACTAGCATTTCTCATTACTTACAGATTACTTGCAGATTTGTTTAGTAATCCATTGATACTGTGATACTTCTTTGTGTGTTGCAGTATTCTGAGTATCTTCTAGTATATTTACATACTACAACATCATCCACAAGTTTTGAGCTGATGTCAGCAAAGTGTGCCAGATTCCGCTAGCTTTATGGAATCTGGCCCATGAAGTTGTACACTTTATTCTGAAAATGAATAAAATTAATTTTTGTGAAAAAAATGTGAACATGTGTGCAGAAACAGAGCATATTAATACCATGTAGACTGCACACATGATGATAAGCTCATAAAGAGATGATGTTTACAGAACAGATCTTGAGGACTCTGCAGTTTTTCTGCACTGAGATGTTGTAGTGCTTTGGATCACCATTGTGTCATCACCTTAAGTTCAAGGCTTTCTAAGAATTTATGCAGAGTTCCCTTGTAAAGTGATAGGCTTTCTTGAATTATGCAAATAATACATCACAGACCCCCCCCATGCCAAGTAAGAAGTAAATTCAAACACAGTTGGGGACTGCATAGTAATAACCATCTACATTTGTAGTGTCAGTTCCCTTCCTGATATAATGTGTCTGTTAGCTGCTTCTGTTTAACTTCAGCTATGCCTGGGAGACTCACCAAACTGCACCTGCTATCTATGTAACATCTGGAATACTGTGAGTTGACACATTTGGCTAGGTATGCCATTTCCATAATGAGACAAGCAGAGTTTAAGTTAATATGATTGGTTTTGTGACCTATTCATATGTCTCAATTAATGCAGCTTATTTGTTCTTTTGCATAGCATGCCCATTCAGCTACAAGCAAGTCTTGTCTATTGGGTCATGATTTAAGACTTGCATATCTGAAACCTAATTCAACACGCAGCTGTGAATACTGCAAACACCAGCATAAGCAGGTTAACCGACTGGACACCCAATCGTAATGTGTTTGAATTCAGCCCCTGAGGGACTTCACTTTAATGCTCTGTAAGTTTTAAATGAGTAAGGGGGGCATTTTCTGTTTATAATGATTTATTGATGTAACAATTTCTGTCATTATTTTTACGTAACTAGTAGCTGCATATTTCCCCTCATGTAATCATAGACTTAACATCGTAATAAAATTTGCATATCACAGTCATCCATAGAGACTGAGTTGAGTTTTGAACTCCAGCTTGTGTTACTCTTACCAAACCAATGTAAGAGGTGTTGCCAGAGGAACAATGACTCAAAAATATGACTGTCATTATGACTCATCAGAGAATTTGCTGCAGAACAGGGAAAGAAGGACATGCCCCTCAAGTTAGGACTAGAGTTTATATTTGCCATCAAGTTTGGACTAACTAAATTATTTTTGCCAGTCAGGCTGATCAGTGGTCTCCTGGACTACATGCCTAGTTGCTTCCTGTATACCTCCATGTATAGAATCAAGGAAGAACCTAAGGAAAAGTAAGACTGGGCATATTAATAATCATACTTAAGAATCTGTTTCAAATGTAAAGTTGTACAGAAAAGAGCTTTTTCAGTAAAGTTGTAAGTTTTTAAGGCCTACAGTAGATTTTACCATAGGCAGTTACTAGACATGTAGTCTAGGAGTCTGTTCATGAGCTGAAAGTAATTTCCCAATTGCTCTAAAATATTTTCTCATTAATTGGCTTGTGCAAGGTCACCCCAGAGAAAAAGTTAGGCTAAAGGAGTCAAAGCCTGGATAACAGGAAGCAGCTTGTTAACAGCATAGCTTAAACTCTGCATTAATTGTCAAACATCATGTCTGTTCATGAAATTTAAATATTTACAAAATTTAAAAAAAAACGTAGAAAGCATCAATCCCATGCATAACCTTAACATTTATACCATCTTAGTTTCTTGTTAATCATGCAACATGTTCTCAGTTATTCATGATGCTTAAGCCTTTTACTTTTATGTTTGGACCTGGCTATTTTATATTCATAAGTGCTCATTGTATAACTACTAATAGGGATGCAGATTACAGTGCACACACCTTTTTTCCATCATAAATTGCATTAGATGCCCTAAACAGTGAACCTCACACTGCAGATAATATAAAGGTATGCATTCATATAGTGTAAGTGTAAGACATAGTCTCTCCCAACTTTTGATCTAAAAACCCTCACTGCATTAATTATCTCTAAATATTTTTGCAATCTCCTCACTAGTATTTTGTCTGGACACTGAATTGCTGAAGGTGTTTTTAACTGCTTAAGCCAATATGTTAGATAATGGTATACTACCAATGTATATAATTGTATTTGATTGTTCTTTTTATTGTATTGAGGAGCGTTTTTCCCCCAGGCGTCCACTAAAATCAGGCTCTGTTTGGCCCAGTAGACTTTCCCAGTTAAACTGTAAATAAATAAATAAATGCACATAACATGTGAATAGACAGCATCTAGGACACTCCATAAATCTGTTTATGAACTAGAATACAAAAGACGTTCCATATAGACATATGTGTCTAACCCATACTTGTCACTTGTTTAGCAAAATATCCAAATATTTATTGTCCTTAGCCCCTAAGAGATATGTTATACGTCCCATTTCAATATTATGTGCATAAATTAGAAGAGTGTCTTGTATGCATTTCACATTTGCCACTACACTGCATTCAGTGCAGTGTTGCATTTTGTTCCATAAATTAATGCATTATGACTTGGTCTTCAGTCTTCATCTCACATTTACCAGTTTGCTTCTCTAAGTACCAGAGTTGCAGAATCATGACAACATCCATTCTATTCATCTGAGATGGTAGCCAGGGATGAAAACATTTGACATTTGTATGATTGCTTGTGTCAGAAACTAGTTTAAAAAGAAACTTGTTTAAACAGTCTGTGCCTCTCTGTCCTCAGTTTCAGCAACTTAAATCAGATGGGTCTAAGAAGTAATGCTGTTAACAGTCGTCTCTTTATATGCAAAATCTAAAAGTAATACCATATCTGACTTGCTTACATCAGTCATTGTTTCTTCAGGTTTATATCACTTCAGCAAAAACTCTTTTACTCGAACACCTCTGTCGAACACTTATTGTCGAAAGCTTGATCTGTCGAATGTCCGTTTTAGAGAATTTTTTCCAGGGGGAAAAACACTTGGCCAGCCTAACAAACATCACAAATGTTGCAAAATTTAAGGTGGCTGTGCCCCCCCACACACCCCATAACTAAATATGCCAACTCCAAGATTGCACTACAGTGGGAAAAGAGCAAATCCCCAATGATGGCCAAGAGTTTTTTCCCCTAGGAAAAAATTCACTAAAACAGCCATTCGACTGATCGAGCTTTCGACAATAAGCATTTGACAAAGAGGTGTCTGAGTAAAAGGGTTTTCCCTGAAGTGAAATAGACCCGTTTATTCAGACACCCTGTTTAAGCTACTGCAGACAGTGCAATCTGGGCAATACCAATATCTCTAGTTTCAAATAAAGCAAAACTTCTTTACTTGCTGTTATACGTTTTCACATGCACATTATGTCTCTAAATGAGTATCTTTTTAAAAATGAGTTACATCTTTTCTCAGATTTCCAGGACAAATTACTGCTTCTACACTACACCTAATAAAATAAAACAGCTGTTGACATTGGGGATGCTGCATCACAAATCAACATTCATGTTGTTACAATTTACATTTAGAACACAACTGCCTGACAGTTCACACCTGTAGCTAGAGACATTTTTTTTATTTCACACAGGCTTGCAAATCTGTAAATTTTTTATTTCATTTTCTAGGCTGTTGTGAAAGCAGATTCCATTTGTCAGACATTTTTGAATCTGGATTAACTTTGTAAAAATTTGACCTCATAGACTGTCTGTCACAGGGACTCTCTTCCTGGAGTGAGTGCTGCTACAGTAGTGCCTAACTTTTGGGTAACTGTTTTTAAATAGCGACACTACTTTTGTTTATGATGTGTAGGTCACTGCATGTGTATTGAATATCAGTTGCCCCTGCTTAATGCACCAAAGTTAGTCAGCAGCAGAAGTGTGCACTTGTCTTTTAAATTATTTAAATTTTTTCCCTGTATTTTACAAGTTTGTTAATGGTCAGTTGTCAAGCACATCTGTATAGTTCTGAGAATTTTCAAAACATGTCTGTTGTACAGCCCGAGGGTCAGTTTTTCTGACAGTTTGTTTATTATTATTGTTAAAGAGATTTACTTGGGAACAAAGTAATGCAGATGATGAGATTTCACCTAAAATCATGGAATAAATGTAATATGAGCACTGAACAATAGTTAATGCTTTTTATGTGAATTTTGCAAGAACATATAAATTAATCTTCCTGTTCTATTTTTTTACATTAAGTTCATTTTCCCCTTAGCTGAATGATCTGTTTACTAAGTAGCCATAACAACCATGCGGTGGGTAATTCATTATGTAATGAACTGATTTCATTAGGTTATACCTTCAAAATGTTTTCAGGTGCTTGTTATCTCCACCCATGATTAGTTGAAGTAGCCATTTATCATAGGTTTGCATTTGTTTGAGCACTATTATACCTCTGTGCACCCTAAGCTTTTATCCCTATCATGGGTCAGAGTTTTGCATCTATATTTTGCAGAAGATTTCCACTTTTGATTACCTTGGCAGCTGGTGATTGGTATGCATCCCTTCTTATGTGTCAGCTGTTTAAGATGCACTGATAATCTACTTTATAGCTATGCTTAATCTATTTCTAAGAGTTGAGGTAAAAGTCTTATCAAGTCTAATTTGCAGCCATTTGTGCTTCTTGTTGATTTATACACAGACAGTACTGTAGCTAATAATTTATGGTTACATGTGAAGCAAAGAAATAGTACCGGATGACCACTCATATCCCTAAATGTTCTTGCATGGCATTGTGGGTAGTGCTATATCATAAGGTAGAACTGTGTCTGTTTTAACTTGGGACGAATAGTTTTTCTAGGGCATCTGCTTCAAATTTATCCAACAGAAATGCATAAAGAAGTGATGGACATTCCATAATATCTCATTTCTCATCAAGACTGGCTGGTATACATTTGGACAGGGGGTCAGATGTGCAGATTATTATCCATCTGAAACAGTTAAGTCTCGTCCGTGTGTTGTAATAAGAGAGGTAGTAGAACAGCAGGGTCTTTTGCTCCTACTATGGATGTAAATAATGTAATGGAAAGCTAGGAGGATTGATTCATTTTTTGTGGTTCATATATTTTTATATAAAATTTGCCTGTAATATGGAATACTGTTAATATATTGTTAGATTCCCATAGTGACTAACAGTCTGCTGGATACATTTCAGCACTGAAGAGATTGGGGAATTGTTCAGAAAGATCTTGGCCTAAACCCTAAGGATGTAATTCCTAAATGTTTACATGACGCAGACACATAAACTGTCCTTTCATCAGTGGGAAACCAAATATTCCCTTGCCCAAGATGTGACAACACCCAACCGAAGTCTGCTGCAGCTAACACTATGCCCTGTACCACATTGTACAGCAAAATCCTTTTAAACTGCAGTGTTTAGAGGAAGGAGCACTAAAGAAAGTTCCAGAAAATAAATGCAGCGTGCACTATAGAAATATTTTAAACGAGTTTGTAGATGAGAGGATAATGAATTGGGACATTGTCAGCTGCACCAAGGCGAGGCAGAGAAGGAGAAAACTAGATATATGGCAGGCAAAAAAAAGGGTCAGGGAGAAGGCAGTGTTGATGAAGACAATGTGAGGCGAGTCAAAGCAGTAACAGCAAATTCAGCTAAAGGTGACTGGAAGGATAAAGTTTTCTATGGAGAAGCAATTTGGTTCAGTGACAAATATGTTTATGATGCCTTTTAAATCCTGAAGGAAATGTGAAAATGACAGTAAAGAACACAATTCTTCAAGACAGATCATTTTAGAATTGCAGAGATAGAGAGAGAGAGAAATAAGGAAAGAAAAGCGAAAGTTTCTTAGGCAAGGAAACCAATAACCAAGCTCCATTGCCTATTAGCTTTATACTGCAGACCACCTACTTTTACAACTGCTTTCCGCCACACCCAAAAATGCAAACCAGCTGTGTCTCCTCAATATTTGTTTCTCGGTTTCATGTCTAGTTGCTATGCATTTCTCTATTTTGCCTGTCCAAAGCATTGTCACTACATAAACAGAGGAGATAGAATGCTGTTGCAAGTTACTGTGTGGTAAAATTATAGGCTGTGACAGACCACTGGAACTTGTAGGACAGATGCTCCGGAATATCATATAAACACTGAATCATCTTAACAGATTCATCCATTCTGATGCACAGCAGTGACAGCTGAGAATGGTAAATTGGATATGATTCATATTTACAAGGTTTATGTTTTTCTCACAACACACGTGCCCTTCTACTGTCCATTATGTTCAAGATTTGTCAATGGGGAATGCAAGCATAAAAAGACAAGGGTTTTCAAAGAGTAAAACTTTACTGTTTCAGCAAGTTTGATGTAATACTTTATCACACAGTACATGGAATTGATATGTTTACGTACACTTTCATTATGATGAAGCTACAAACGACTGTTTCAAAGGAAAGACAATGCATTTCACAGAATGAATGAATGTAAACCTAGCTGTTATTGAAAGAGGCAGCAAAAAAGAGAAATAATCAGGTGTATCCTGGCATACCTCTCAAATGTTCAAAGTTTCACAGAATGTCCAGATGTTTGATTCATAAAGGATGTCCCTAGCCTTAAGCAGCATGTTACCCTTACCTAGAATGATGCCACAGTACAAACAAAAAAAATGATCAGTTTCAATAATTGGCTTATGTTGAAATGTGTGTTAACTGCAGATCATTAAACCAACTGATCTACAGCTTAGTTTTTGGTGTCATTCAAAGGGGATCCAGATTCTGTCAGCCTAGGATGACATAGTTGACAAACCTTGGTGCTTTGCTAGAGACAGATTGCACCTGGCACCCCTAGGCTTCCTGCTGCTGGCAAAGACTGTTGCACCCCCAGAGTGCCTTTTTTAGGCAAGGTCTCAAAAAACAAAATTGCTAACGTGAAAATTGCCAACCATAACAAAATAAGGGTTATGCTGCTAAATGATATGAGCTTAAACCAAAAACTATACACCCTGGAACCACTTCTATCACTGGAGGATGTAGATGTCTGTGCAGTCACAGAAACCTAGTACAAGGCTTTAGAGAGTACCTCAACCTTGCAAGACTACAATGTGTTCCACACCTTCAGTCAGCACAATAAATGTGTGAGAACCAAAGGAGGCGATGTTTCTATCTATATTAGAGATAGTCACCTCCCAACTAGTTAGAGTGGACAACTCCATGGAGTTACTCCATGTTCAGATTACTGTGGGTAAGGCCCCCATTCACACCACAGCTAGTTATAGACCCCCTCCATAGATCATGATGGGCAGGAGGCCTACTTGACCAAACTGGAGTCAATCCAAATATTGCCACACACTCTAGACATGGGGGATTTCGGTTACCCCACTATCAACTGAAAAACCTACTCTAGCTCCATCTCAAATGTGTAAACGTTCCTTGACTTTATTAATTCAAATATCCTGGAACAAATTGTTCAAACCCCAACAAGAGGAACAAACATGCTAGATCTGGTCCTCAATAACATGACAAACAGATGTACCACCGCAACTGCTGGAAATCAGCACAAATCAGTCACCTTCAAACTGGCACTAACACCAGATCTCACAAAGGGCGAAGTAGGCTAAAAAACTTCACCAAAGCAAACTCTACCCTCCTCGAGGAAGGTATAAATGCATTCCAAGCCCCACCACCTACTGGAAGTGTTAGTTGCCATCTAAGAAAACTAAGGCAAGGCTCCAGCAATGGAAAAGCACCCTCCTCAGCCTCAACAGGCACATAAGGCAACATGTCAAATCCTCTAAGGGTAACTTTGAGAAAAACTTAGCAATTACACTCAAGGATAATCATAAGGCCTTTTACAGATATGTACATAACTTAAAAGGTAGGATCCAAGCATGTGCTGAACTAGTGACTAACGGTATCAGACACATTGATTCCGCAGAGATAGCAAACCTGCTAGCAGATATATTTGATGAAAATTTCACTCCCCCATCCTCTCTAAATGTATCACAAACCTTGCCCCCCACCCTATGTATATCCAAAGAGCAGGTCATTAAAGCCTTGTCTAAGGCAAAAAACTCAGCCTCTATAGGACCAAACGGCATCACAGGCTGTCTTTTAAACAAATTAAACATGAACTAGTATCACCATTAAATATCATATTTAATCACAGCCTAACCACAGGCTTTGCTCATGCAAAACGGATAACAGCAACAGTTACTGCCCTCCACAAAGGTGGCTTAGCAACAGACTCAAGGGATTATAGAATCATATGTCTGACCAACTTCATCTTTAAAGCCATGGAACATGTTATCTTGGACCTCATAAATAAATACATAGCCAACTTCAAACCCTGGATCCTTTCCAATTTAGCTTTTCCAAATGCAGATTCTGCCTATTAAACCTGATGGATTTCTTCAGAAATGTGACCAGGGCCATTGACGGGGGCAAATTTGTACACACAGCATACCTTAACTTGGCAATGGCCTTTGACACAATCCCACTTTTAGGCATTACCGATAAACATAGCAAACTGAATGTAAACCCCTTTGTTGTAAGATGGGTTGCTCACAAATCAGTCACACACTATCCAAGTGAGTGATTCCACATCAACCAGCAGACCTGTCACCAGCAGGGTGCCACAAGGGTCAATGCTGGGCCCACTACTGTTTTGTATATAGTTCTCAGAAGTTCAGGCTAAAACTAAGGGGCTGTGGCTGACCAAGTTTGTGAACAACTGTGAACTGGGTGCAATTATTGAATCCTCAAATGATGTCAGTATGTTTTAGGAGGGTCTTACACAGACCAGTGACTGGTGTCTTAGTCATGATCTCAAACTGAATGCAAGAAAATGCATTATTATTCCCTTCAGTCAAAACAATGTCCCTTCACACTGTCAAATTAACAACGATACCCTATGTACCTATGAAGTGGTAGGAGATCTGGAATCCTGTAAAACACTTTGGATGGCCACACTTTTCTGTGTTTAGCCGAACAATGTATTACAGCTTTTAAAGCTGTCAAGAATCAGATAGGCTTTGCTTTTAGCTGTTCATAGGCAGCACTATGTATGTTAGAACTTTTAAAGTTATAAAACGTTTTTTCATTTGTTTTCTGTCCTGTAATGGAGCAGCTAAAGTTCAATGCTCTCCTTCACCAACAGTATACTTCATCACAAAAACAATGGCTTCTTCTCTACTGCTGTATTTCTAGATCTCTCAAAGGCCTTTGACATGGTACCTCATGAGCTACTACTCTTTACTCTCCCCAACCTATCCTTCTCACAATCAGCCTGCAGCTGGTTCCACAGCTATCTACATGGATGCCAGCAATCTGGGACGATAACATATCACCTCGCACCCAGTTACTCTCGGAGTTCCCGAAGGGTCTATCCTTGGCACTCTGCTATTCTCACTTTTCACTAACAACCTACATACTGCCACCACACAAGCATCTCTTGTACAGTACATAGATGACTCTACTCTCATCTGCTCTGCCCCCACTCTACGAGAACTACAACAAATCACACAGGAATCATTCTCTTCTGTAGAAGGCTGGCTATCCAATGCTCAGCTCCTACTCAACCCAATTAAGACTAAACTTCTCCTGTTCCAACCTTCCAAAGCCACCCAAAACACCCCCAACTTCAACATTCTTGCCAAAGATAATACCATCATCTCTCCATCAGTGCACACAAAATTACTCAGTGTGGAAATAGACGACAAACTTAGATTCAATACCCACATATCTCTAACAGTAAAAAAAGTTCACAAGAAACTTGGTGCATTATATCAAAGCTGCCAATTCTTAACCAAGGTGGCTAGAATCTCCATAGCCAATTTCCAGCTAATCTCAACCCTACTCTATGCATCCCCCATACTTACCAACCTTAAACAGACAGACCTACAAAAGCTGGATGCTTGTTGCAACAAAATTGCTAAATTTGCCACTGGAACCTCCTACCGCAGCCATCATTGTATCTCCCTTAAAGAACTAAACTGGCTAGAACTCCCACAACTCCTTCACTTTAATCAACTCACCCTCACTCATAAACTTACTAACCACCCCCTTAACATCCCTTCCCTTCAAACCCTTCTCCAACCCTATCACACCACTAGGCCCCTAAGATCAAGCAACAAAAATCAATTCACTGTTATCAAACCCAAAAACTCAGCAGGAGAAGCCATATTTTCATGTACCATATCTAAACTTTGGAACAATCTTCCACCCTCTATAACTACTCTACCTTCCAGCAGCCTTTTCAAACACTGCGCACAAATTCCACTTAAATTTGCACTGGCTTTGTCCTTGTTCTAATCCAGACTAACACCCCCACCCTTACCCCCCCCCACCTAGACTCTTAACCCAACTATACTACCGCCACTACTAACCACAGTCAGAAATAGCTAGTTGTCTTTACATACATTAACATCTTGTCTGACAACTTTTTTACTAGTATTATAAATGACAATAAACTGTCTTAACTTGCAACATTTACTATATATACTACTGATAATCAATATCTTGTTATTGAATTAAAGCCAACAACCTGTAATGTTGTTTACTATTGCTGCAACTTTATATCTCTATTTATCATGTACATGATGTGGAGCTTTTCTCCTCGGGCATCCGCTGAAAAAGGACCTGCGTCCAGTCGGAATTTCCCGGTAAACAAATGTAAATAAATAAATAAATTAAACAAATAAATAAATAAATCCATAAATAAATAAATAAATAAATGTACTACAGAGTCTTGATTGAAAATACAAATTGTGTTACAAGTTTCAAAGAGTAAAAAACTTTGCTTGCAATAGATTCATACTAGGCTAAATGTCAAGCCCCACCAATGACTCCATTTGAGAATCAAAGCCTGAATCTTTTCTCTGTAGAATAAACACCTTAACTACTATAGCAATCCTCCACAGAGAAATTCTGTCCTTCTCCCACTCCCTTCCTGTCTCGTTCGCACCCTCATTGTCTTTGTAACTGGTAGTACATAGAACAGGTAAATCACCATGTATGACAAATATTTATGATCTAATCTCTGTAGATGGATTTCTCAAACATATAACAAGTTTGTGATGATCAGAGATACAATCATAATCCTTTATTTTATGGCAAGGGTTGAGAAGGGAAAATAGTTTGAAGAATATCTAGTGTTTGAGAATTGGAAGAGAGGCCTTGTGACCTTTTCTGTAGATGTCCTACAAAAAAAAAAAAAAAAAAAGTAGGTACAAACATATAAGGAACACGTGTGAGAGGCGAAAGTCAGTGAATGGATATAAGAAGCGAAGCCTAAGTGTGAGATAATCAGTCACATTTAGTCATGAGGAATAGGGAAGAGTTAAAATGCACACATCGTAACCATTCATCTTCAGAATGTGACACCCTAAGAGGTATTGTCAGAATGTTTGGCGAGTCTCCAAAAAGAGCTCAAATTACTGAGATCATAGTCTAAATATCCATGTGCTTAAATTTTAAACCACTGCTGATCATGTTGAATTGCACACTATGGCACCTTTTTGAGTTATTGTTTTACTAGTCAATGAGGAATAACATATACATTTAAGATAGAAAACGTTTAATAAGTAAAGCAAGTGCTATACCTAATAATGTATGATGATCTTCAACTTCAATTTCATGTCAGTGTTTTTTTACAAAATCTAAAACAATATATATGAATGTATACATGTAAATTAGTATAACATTATAAACTTGAAGGATTATCTCAAGGCAACCTAATTCTAAGTAAACAAAAAGAGTTAAGGAAAACAAACTTGGATTAATAAAGCAACATTGTAAAGTGTAACTGCTTTCAAATAGCTATAAATGAAAACAAATTAAGCAAAACACAAATCGTACTAATAATTAAGAAAATAAGTCTGTGTCATAACTAAGTCTATAAAAAGGTTCCAGGCATAACAGCAAATAAGAGCACAGAAAATAAAAGGTGGCAGCAGCAGCACCATTAAAAAAGCCACAAATAGAAAAAAAGTTCAAACAAATCATATAGCAAGTCTCAAATTGACCGTCTTAAAATCCAGGCTGGAAAACATCCAAAGTACACTCAAGAGATGCTGGTGATGTTTTTTTATGGAATTCACAAACAATCCCCACAACAAATGAACTGTGGGTGCAGCAGTAAGGTTCAATGTCTTCACCCAGGTTTGGGGAACACCCACCTGATAAAACAACAAGAGCACAAAGTATAAGTGTCAGGGGTCGCCACAGCAGATCACCTGTCCGCTCATGATTGGCAGTGGAGTTTTTACAGTGTCGAGTTGCCAGCCCAGCACTCAACCTTCTACTGAAGGCACACACATGCACGCACTCATGTCTAGGACCAATTTAGAGTATCCAATCCACCTACATTATGTCTTTGGGAGGAAACTGGAGCACCCGGAGGAAACCCATGCGACCACAGGAAGGACATGCAGACTCTGCACAGAAGGCACCCCAGCCGAGGTTTGAACCTGAGAACCTCTTGCTGTGAGGCGGCAACGCTAACTGCTGCACCACCGTGGCTGCCCCAATCTCCTTCAGTGTATCTGTTTTGTTTAATTGTATGAGTACTAATATTAAAGCACAATGTCCTCAAATAAAAGTAAAGGTGTTTGCTAAGTAAGGTAAATTCAGCACACCAACAAGCAAAGAACTGGACTTAACAGTAGTCAAACTTTACATTCCCAGCAGCCTTAACTTTGGGGCCAACCATGAATTCAGGGTGGTACTTGGGAGTAAACCTACTTCCACGGATTGGATCTAGAACTTAGGCTGGACTCTGAGATAGTATCAAAGCAACTACACATGTAAATCCATGGACTCTGACTGAAAGTCTGGAAAAAAAGTATGGAGCCAACATCATGGTCAGGAAAAACAAAACTACATTTCCCATGAAATCACCCAGGTAAGTGTAGTAATAGTTTATAGCAAATTTTAACGTAGTAAACTGTTCTTTAAACTTGTCAGCTTTAGAAGAGTCCCTCCCACAGCCATGGCCAGAAACACAGTTATTATTTCTGTTGCAGTCCAGTTTATTTTTTCAGATAATATGAGATATTCAGAAGATGATCTCAGTAAACATCTAAGTACAAGCAGGGAGGTGGTGAAATGGATAAACAAATCTATCCCTTTTCTTTAAAATCCAGAAGGCTTCAGTTACTGAAAAGTGCAGAAAGTAATTTTAATTCCATTCAATAGAAATTGAAAATGATATGACATTACATATTCTGTATCAAGGTACTGTATAGTAGAAATGCTAAACAATAAATAGTGATAGAATTAAGTTTAGTAGTGTATTATAGAAAGAACTTCACTTCCATTTTCATTCAAATGACAGAAGAGCTTGATCTTTAAACATGGATGAGTGCCATCATACAGTTATCTCACTGAGTCTGAAAATCTCTAGCAACCCTGATCATTGGACTGAAGGTATGGTTCAGGGCTATTGACAGACTATATTTTTGAGGTACTTTGGCACCTGTTATATAATGTCCAAATATTTAATGTACAGGTGGTGTGATACCTAACAAACAGGCTTTAGAATGAATAATATTTTAATATTTTATAAATATTTAATATAAAAATATAAATGCATTTAGAGTATGTTTATACCACATAATTCAGTTATGGTATTTTTATTTTAAGTGGGGACTCATACATGGCATTACATTGTTTTATGGGGGGGTAAGGAAACTATATAATGTGGTTCATGTCCAGAGGACCCACATAAGGTAGGGGAGAGTGGGAGTTAACAATCAATGGCAGCTCAGCCATCTTGCCAGGGAGGAAATCATGGTTCCAATCACTGTGTGTATTCTGAACCAGGAAAGAGACATTTTCTTTGCATCAGTAATGTAATACAGTCAAGAGATGCAGGCTTGGCTCCAACAAGCCTATGTTCCTAGTCCTTTTGAGCATGTGATTGGGAGCATGTACATGTTAGAGAATGTACATGCCACATTATCCATACAGGTATCCAAAAAAGTCATTTTGTGGTTTATTTCTGGACCTGAATAGCAGCTCCTTCAGCTTGTACACTTCTCTCATTTGTGGACTTTGGGGGAGGGTTGGAGGCAGTGAAGGAAATATCAGACTAACAGATTATAAAGGGGAGATGGTCATCAGGCACAGATAGAAAAAAGACATATAGAAGAATAAAAATCTGAATAACAAATGAACAAATAATATTGAGAGATTTTGCAGTGTTCATTCAAGTAAATAAATACATTCTCAACTTTTCCAACATTGTAAAGGGCAACTGAGATGTCATGCTTACTTTTAGTTCTTCACAAGCTCAATATACAAGAGAATGGAATAGTTGGAATGTCTTGTAGTTGTAATTATACCTGCTTCCTCTCTCTCCTCTTTTTCTTTTTTGTTTGCACAGCAAAAGTCTACATTAGTGCCTGTATGTTTTATACCCTTTCTTCACATAGTAGCCTTACTTGAACTTGACCTAAATGATCCAAAACTGCAACAAAAACAACCAGACTGCGGCACTTTATCACACATGTTAAAAAGTCAGACAAGACACAGATAGCCAAGAAATAAAAAATCTTGCCTTTTCTTAGTGACTTCATGAACTGGTCTACATGCAGTGGGATGTCATTATCAAGATAGTACAGTTGTGTACACTTACCATAAATGTAGATGTTTGAGAGTATTCACTGTTGCAGTCATCACATTTGGGTTATCTGCCTGCAGGTAGCCCTTAGCCGGCCTGAATACCAGAATCTTGAGATTTCTGACAGATGCTGTCACTTCTTCCATGATGTCAGGTCGTCAGGGATATAAAACATGCAGCCAACGCCATTACATCAGTTTTTCTTGACCAAGTAATCAGGTGCCTCCAAAATATGAAGCAATTATATGGTGTGGAACACCCCCAGCAAAAAGAAAATACACATAGCATAAGATATGCCAAACCAAAAAGGATAGTTGAAAGCAAAGACAATCAGGGGGCTGGACGGATGGTAACCAGGACTGCAACAGTGAATACACTCGAATATCTACATTTATGGTAAGTGTACACAACTGTACTATGTTCTTTCTGTTTCACTGTTGTAGTCATCACATTTGGGTTGATTCCCAATGCTAAGGAAGGGTGGAGGTAGATTAAGAAGCATTAGGCCTGGCAATCAGGCCCTGTAAGACTGCTGTGGCAAATCCAGCTCTGGATTTAGGAAAAGATAGGCAAGTGGTAATGCTTGGTAAAAGTGTCTACCGAGCTCCAGGTTGCAGCTTCCAGGATGCCCCTGGTAGAGACTCCTCTGAGAAATGCAGTACAGGTAGATGTAGCCCTAGTGGAATGTGTTCTTATCCCCTGTGGGGTAAGTTTTCCATGGGGCTTGTAGCAGAAATAGATGCAGTGTGCTATCCATTTAGATACGGTTTGCTTTGAAATGGCCTTCCTCTCTGTCCCTGCAGCAAAGCTGACTAGCAGCTGGTCAGATTTTCTGAGAGGATTAGTCCTGCCAAATAGTATCTAAGCTGTCTGTGCACGGTAGAGAATGCAGTATCCTTTCCTCTTTATTTTGAGGATTAGAGAAAAAAGTAGACAAATGAATGGACTGATTTAAAGCCCCACTAGACACCACCTTGGGCATAAAAGATGTGTTAGTCCTGAGGGAAACCTTGTCCGCATGGAAGATAATGAAGGTTCCACTGCCATAAGGGCCTGCAGTTCAGACACTCTTCTTGCTGAAGTGAGGGCTAGAAGTAAAGCTGTTTTCCATGAGAGGAATTTCAACTCTGCTGTAGCAGCCGGTTCAAAGGGGGGAAGTGTTAATTTTTTCCAAAACAAAGTTAAGGTCCCAGGCTGGAGTGGGAGCTTTCCTGGGGGGGGGGTCTTACATTTTTGGCCCCTCTAAGCAACTGTTTTACCAGAGGATGAAAGGAGGGGTGGCTCAATATTATAATGAGCTGAGATGGCAGAGGCATGAATCTTAATTGAAGAGAAGGATAGGCCCTTGTGGAGCATTTCTGTTAAGTAATCTACTATATGAGGTAAGCTGGGCACAGTTGTGGCCATCCCTTGAGACTGGCTCCAGGAACAGTATCTTTTCCACTTTTCTGAATAGGATTTTCTAGTACTAGGCCTCCTTGCCTCAAGAATGACATCCAGCACCTGCTTATTGAGGGTTGCTAGAGGTGAGTTCGGGGATTAGCCAGGCCACAAGGTTCAGGGTCTGAAGCTGAGGGTGCAGAATTTGGCCCCCCTGCTTGGGACAGCAGGGAAGGGGTTTGAGGCAAGTGCCATGGTTGTAGCACTGTCAGACTGCGCAGGAGAGGATACCAGTGTTGATGTGGCCAGTCTGGTGTAATCAGGATTGTCCTTGGCTTGTCCTGTTTGATCTTTAGTAGAACCATCGAGAGGAGAGGCAGAGGGGGAAAGGCATAGACTGAGAGGCTTTCCCAGGAAAAGGACAAGGCATCCACCTTCCAAGCTTGGCTATGGGGAGTTCTGGTGCAGTATTTGTTCAACTGATAGTTCCGAGGGGGAGCAAACAGGTCCACCTCTAGTATCCCCCATCTGTTCCCCAAAAGTTTGAATATTTTGGGTTCCAGTTTCCATTCATGTGGGTCCATGGGATTTCTGCTTAAGTTGTTGCCAGTGAAACTAGTTTGCCTGGCAGGAATTGAGCTTGTAGGTGCACTTGGTTGCTCAAGGCTGTGTTCCACATAACCATGGCTAGTCTGCAGAGTGGGTAGGAATGTGTTCCCCCCTACTTGTTTATGTACCGCATAACTGTGGTGATGTTCTTCATGTTTCACTGTTGCAGTCATCACTTTTGGGTTATCTGCTTGCAGTAGCCCTCATTCAGCCTGATTAACAAAGTCTTGGGTCCTGCGTCGGTTGCTATCCCTTCTTCCATGACGTCAGGTCATCAGGGGTATTAAACATGCAGCCGATGCCATTACATCAGTCTTTCTTGCCATGTGGTGCCTGAAGCAGAAGCAGTTCGCAAGTGCTACTCGGCTGACTAATGAAATTTTTGTTTTCAAGTTTCAGAACCGAAGTCTTCAACTAAAGCTAAGTACGCCGTTGGGGAATTTTTTTCTTGCTCCTTACCGATGTCAGTAAAAGTTAATAATTGCATTACTTGTGGAAAGAAAATACCTCATAAAGATTTTCATTCATACTGTATTCCTTGCCTAGGCTCTGACCACGACATACCGTGCTGTCAGTTTTGTGCTTTATTTAATCAACACATCTGTCGTCGGTATATTTTCACCTCTATTATGGTCCTCGGTTTAATTATCCAGAAATGTCATCGGTTAGCCATCCGACTACCGGGATTCTGAAAAAATGCAAGGATAAAGACAGAGACAGGCAGCCGAGGTCCAAAACTGCCGACGACGCTTCTCCTAAGCCAGTTGCCAGTTTGACGGTACTTAGTGAGGTGCTTTCGCAGCCCCTGATACCTGCTACTTCTGATTCGCAGGCCTCTACTGAGACCCATTCAGAGTACGGTATGCAGCGAGATGCTTCAACTATGGAACCTGCTGATGTCTCTATCTTGGATGGGTCCGGAGCCGCTGTGCAGGCACCAGCTTCTGAGGGTGTATTCAGGCCTACGGACTTGTATATTAAACCAATGCCTCCTTCATCTTTTAGGCCTAAATCTAGAACCATGCCTAAAAAAGCAACACCCAGACCACATGCTCAGGCCTGTATGCCTAAAAAACAAATGATAAGAATGGCTGAAGATCTTATAACTCTAATCAGGGGAAGCCAGCCTCCCCTTCTAAGAGACCTAGGACTGAAGTTGTTTATGAATCTTCTGACCAGGATTCTGATTTTTCTGATTCTTCTGATGATCTGGATTTGCCCTAATCTGCTTATGAGGATTCTGATGCAGAGGACTCTATTCCCTCTGCTTCCCCTCCAGAGGATTTTTCTTTTGGTGAAACCTTACATACTCTAAGGGAGCATTTCCACTGGGAAAGCCAAGATTTTTCTGATTCAAAAAAGAGGCTTAGGGATTTCTTACTCCTGCCTCAGCATAGGTTATTCCTCCTGTACTAGACATTGTTGATGCTATTCTATTCTAGTTTGGCCCCTGATTATTTGCCTCCTGCTCCCAGAAAACCTGACATATATTACAGGGTTCCTGATTCACACAAGTTCCTTTTTAAAAATCCTATTGTGGATCCAGAGACTATTTCACAGGGACCCAAGGGAATTAAGGCTTCTACTGCTAAAAATCCTACCCCTTCTGATAGACACTCCAGGGTGCTGGATAGATGGGGTAAGAAGGTTTGCACTTCTGCAACCTTGGCCATCAGGGCTTTAAACTACCAGTTTCATATGTTAAAGTATCAACATGTTATTGGATTGCTTAAACAGAAAATGATGTTGATTCCTGACTGTGCGGAAAATAAAGAATTACAGGATTTAATGCATTCTGCTGAACAGGTTGGAAAACATACTTTGCAATGTGGATTTGATTCTTTAGAGGCCTCTTGCAGGGCTGCTGCTACTGGTTCTGTGCTCAGAAGGCATGTTTGGCTTATGGAGCAATCTTTACCTGAGCATGTTAAAACTAAATTGTTGGATGCTCCCTTAAATCAGGACCACCTGTTGGTAACAAGGCTGAGGAGGTTCTTAAAAAGATGGAAGATAAAGCTAAATCTATGCAAACTGTTAACGGTTTCTTACAAGTTCAGCCTTTTAGATTTAGTAGGCACTGGCCCTCTAAGAATTGGTCCTTTCCAGCCTCTTCAAGATCTTCTCAAGCCAAACCCAGACATAGCAGAAACCCCAGGTTTCAGTTCCAGGGGACACACACGACTAAGCAGTGGGGGGTTTCTGCACCCAAATCAGGGAGTAGTAAGACACCCCTCTATGGAAAACAGTCTCAATGACTTGCTTCTAAAACTTCCAAGCACTTCCCAACTGAATGCTGCTTTAGGCGGAAAGATTGGTCTGCAGGCCAAAAAGTGGGAACTCATTACCCAGGACAAATCAGTTTTAAATATAGTGTCCCAAGGATACAGATTTCACTTCCACACCTTACCAACACCAAGCAGGTGGTCAGATCAACCCCCAAATCAGTGGGCGGAGGCCCAAAATCAAGTACTCTCTCTCTTAAGCATGGGGCTATTCAGTTGGTACCAGAAGAGGAAAAGGCACAAGGTTTCTATTCAAGACTTTTTCTGGTACCCAGAAAAGGCAATACATGGCGTCCTATCCTGGACCTTTCTACTCTAAATACCTTTCTGTTTTTTCCAAAATTCAAGATGCTGACCCTTCACCATCTGCTTCCTATGCTAGGCAAAGATGCATGATTGGCAACACTAGACATAAAAGAAGCATACCTGCACATCCCTATCAGGGAGTCTTGCAGAAAATACCTACACTTCAAAGCAGGCTACATGCACTATCAGTTCTCTGCACTGCCCTTTGGCTTATCTACTGTGCTCAGGGTATTCACAAAGTGGCTAGCTCCAGTCATTGCATTCTGCAGGCAAAGAAATATTCAAATATACCCATATATGGATGATTGTCTAATTCAGGCAGAAAGCCAGGACATACTTTTGAATTATCTGGCCTTTGTTCAAAGGGTACTGACTTGTCTGGGGTATTCCATAAACAAAAAGAAATCACACCTGGTACACTGTCAACAAATTATATTCCTGCGAGCAAGCTTGAGCACAACTTCCCAGATGGCTTTCCTCACGCCAGAGAAACGGATTCATTTGACAACCTTAAACAAAACACCAAAAAAAAAGTTATCTCTGCAAGCAAAATACTGCAAGCCTTATGTCATGTTCTTTCTTTTTCTTCTAATTCCATATGCAAGGCTACATATGAAGAAACTGCAATGGTATCTCAAAAGCCTATGATGTCAACATTTACAGGATCTAGAAGCAATGATTCCTATCATACCTTGCCTATGCCTAGAGTTCCTTTGGTGGGCAGAGGCCTGCCACCAAAACAGGGGACTACCATTCACATTACCCCCTGCTGCCCAAACTTTAACAACAGAAGCATCAGACTATGCATGGGGGGCAGGGGAAGTGCATTCAGGGCAAATGGAATCCAAGTCAAATGCACCTGCATATCAATCAAAAAGAAATGTTAGCAGTACAGGATGCTCTGACAGCCTTCAAGGACTACATTTTTCCAGGACAATTAATGGTAAAGACGGACAACACCACTGTTATGTGGTACATAAACAAGCAGGGGGGGTACACATTCTTACCCCCTCTGCCGACTAGCCATGGCATTGTGGAACACAGCCTTGAGCTATCAAGTACATTTACAAGCTCAATTCCTGCCAGGAAAACTAAATACACTGGCAGACAAACTAAGCAGAAACCTCATGGACCCACATGAGTGGAAACTGGAACCAAGGATTTTCAACATGTTGACAAGCAAATGGTGGAGCCCAGATATAGACCCGTTTGCCTCCCCCCAAAACTATCAGTTGGACAAATTCTGCACAAGGACTCCCCACAAACAAGCTTGGAAAGTGGATGCTCTGTCCTTCAGCTGGAAAAACCTATCAGTTTATGCCTTCCCTCCTCTGCCTCTGCTCTCCAAAGTACTACTAAAGATCAAACAGGACAAACCAAGGACGATTTTGATTGCACCAGACTGGCCACGCTAACACTGTTCATAGGGGCATTTATAAGCCTAGCTCAGAAGTTTTGTGGCTTACGCCTTTATGTTGATGATTCCTGGGGTAAACCTTATGATCTCCCATCCACCCGGTCAAGATTTTCACTTGCTCTAAGTTTGCAGTCATCTGCAAACTTTGTCAGCCATAGTCCTCCTATGTTATCCTGTGCTTCTGAAGTAAGTGCCCGAACAACAGGGGGGGCAGGCAGCCATAGTCCTCCCATGTTATCCTGTACTTGAGAGAAGTAGATGCTCAAACAACAGGGGGGGCTGGACTCTGTATGGGTTTACATTTAAGCTGGTAAGTTTCTCTATAATACCCCGTGGTGGTTGTTGTGAAAGCTTTGCAAGGTCAAGGTAGGCTGTATGGACTGCCCTTTCCTCATCAATGGCCTTGGTGACTGTTTCAGCAAAGAGAGAAAAAAAGGCAAGGCATGATCTGCCCCTGACAAAGCCAAACAACTGGGGGGTTGCGCCCAAGTCCCTATGTCTTTGTTTATGAGTTCCATTATGATCCTCTCCATAGCTTTGCAGACCAGGCTTGTTGCTTATATGGGCGTAATTACCAGGGTCCGTGAGAGGCACCTTTGTTGAGGGGGGACCACAGCTGCTGACGCCACATGTATCCTGTGGTAAGGCTGGATAGTTATCTCTCCTTTTGGGGGAGAGGGGAAGTTGCACTGAACCTGTCTGCCAGTATGTTGGCAATGTCTGTGGGTTCAGTGATAACATAGCTGAAAAGTTGGCCTTGGATGATAACAGCTTTCTCCTCTTATTACTTCCCCCTCTCTTGTGCAGTGTGTCACTGTGGGCCACATAGCACCAGCCCCAGACTCCTACTCTATTGTCTCAGCAGGAGAACCATATTCTGCACCCTCAACTTCAAACACTGAATCTAGCAGCCTGGCTAATTACATAATTTCTCCTTTACCATCCCTCAGTAAACCAGTGATGGATATCATTTTAGAGGCAAGGAGGCCTAGTACCAGAAAGTCTTACGCAGAAAAATGAAAAAGATTCTTTGCCTGGAACCAGTCTCAAGGGATGAGCACAACAGTGCCCAATTTACCTCAGATTTTACAATACTTAACTGAGATGCTTAATAAGGACCTGTCTTTCTTCTCCATCAAAATTCACGCCTCAGCCATCTTAGCTCATTATAACACAGAACCACCCCTCTTCTCTCATCCACTGCTTAAGCAGTTCCTCTGAGGGGCCAAAATCTACGACCACCCAGGAGAGCTCTAAATCCAGCCTGGGATCTAAACTTTGTATTGGAAAAGCTCACCCTTCCTCCTTTTGAGCCAGCTGCCACTGTGGACTCAAAATTCCTTTCTTGGAAAACAGCTTTCCTTTTAGCAATCACTTCAGCAAGAAGGGTATCTGAATTACAGGCCCTCATGGCAGTGGAGTCTTTCATCATCTTTCATGTGGATAGGGTGTCCCTCAGGACCAATACCTCCTTCATGCCCAAAGTGGCATCCAGTGTGGCCCTTAATCAGTCCATACATTTGCCAACCTTCTTTCCTAATCCACAGAACAAAAGGGAACAGATTCTGCACTCCTTAGACGTGCACAGACAACTTAGACTCTACTTGGACAGAACTAAACATCAAAAGAAATCTGATCAACTGCTGGTGGCATTTGCTGCAGGGGCAGAGGGGAAGGCTATTTCAAAGCAAACCATTTCCAAATCAATAGGACATTGCATTCATTTCTGCTACAAACACCATGGAAAACCTATTCCACAGGGGATCAGACCCCACTCTACCAGGGCTGCATCTACCTCTGCAGCCTTTCTCAGAGGCATCCCTACCAGAGACATTCTAGAAGCTGCTACCTGGAGTTCTGTACATACTTTCACCAAGCATTGCCATCTGCCAATTTTCTCCAGAGTTGGCTTTGCCACTGCAGTCTTGCAGGGCCTTTTAGCTGGTCCTAATTCTTTTTAAATTCTTCCTCCCATCCTTAGCTTTGGGAATCTACCCACAAGTGATGACTGCAACAGTGAAACATGAAGAACATAGTACAGTTGTGTACACTTACCATAAATGTAGATGTTCAAGTGTATTCACTGTTACAGTCCTGGTACCCTCCCTCCAGCCCCCTTCTTCTTTTGGATATACCTCTACTTTCCTTTGCTATCTTCAAAAGATTTTTGGTGTATTTGCTTTTTTGGTTGGAGATATAACCTTGTATATTTATAGATTTAGTTGTTTCCCATTAAGGGGGCACCTGATATCTGGGGCAAGAAAAACTGATGTAATGGTGTTGGCTGCATGTTTTATACCCCTGATGAGCTGACGTCATGGAAGAAGCGACAGCATCTGACACAGAAATCCCAAGACTCTGGTATTCAGGCCAGCTGAGGGCTACCTGCAGGCAGATAACCCAAATGTGATGACTGCAACAGTGAAACATGAAGAACATGTCTGTGTTTCACTTGATTTAAACTTCACCGATAGCCACAACTTTTACAACAGCTGCAGCCAGGCCATTTTTTTCAGATGCATAACACTTTAACTTTGGGGTTTTAATGTAAAGGCTATGTGGGAAACTTAATTTTATTTACACTGCCTTTTTAATTTATTTTCATAGGTAATTACATGTGAACCTGTCTGGTGACTATTAAAGGCATAGCTAATTACCAGACAGTGAATAAAGCTAAGAATCAAACCCTGTACCTTATATCTGTGACAAATACCTTTACCATTGTACCATCCTCTTTAGTCATTATCCTATCTTAATTGGCTCTCAAGCCTCAGAATGTAGCCTAATGTTTGTCACTATTTTAAATGCTACAGTATTATGGCACACTATATTTTTAAGTAAGTATGTTAGATATGATTTTTTCATAATGTCCATGTGCATGATGTTAACTACCTTCAGACATATGCAGTCGTTACTCAGCTGAAGAAGTCCATATTCTTCATTTCACATTCCCTAACCTCATCATCCCACATTGATAGCTGTCTCTGCCTTTCTGTTGTCATCTGCCTACGCCAGTCTGATTTCCTCCAAACTGCATGCCCTTTGTTGATGTCAGGTTTATGCGACTAATTCTCTTGAGTTTCCTATTCACCACATTTGTGAGGAAGGTCATATTAACTAGTACCAGTCTTTCAGCATGTATGCAACAGTCACTGATTCACTGAGACTGTCTCGTATCTGCCATTGTTGAACTCATGTCCATCAAAACTTGTAGACTCACTTGTACTCAGGTGTATTAGGTTCATAGGTTCATAGGTTTATAAAAATACTGTGCCCATTAGTTTGTTGTGCCTCTGTCCAGCAGTGACCCAGAGATGATTCCGGGGGTATACCTATGATCTCCCCACAGGTAGATTTCTCTCTAGTGGTTTTGGTGGATTTTGTGGATTTTTGACCTTCATGATCAGGTGGGCAATGTAGAAGGTCTTTCTAACCACTTTAGCAATGTTGCAACCCATCTTGTGACATATGGGTTTACATTTTGCTGGTAAGTTTTTTTCAATACCTGAGGGGGTGGTATTGTGTAGTTTTGCAAGGGTAAGGTAGGGCTGTATGACTGTGATTGTCCTTTGAATCCATGCAATTTTTCCTCTCAAAAATTGGCCTTAGATTTTTTTATGAGTGAGTTTTTTTTTTTTAATAATGATCAGGTGGCTTCCTATTGTAAAGTTTGTTAATGGCTGGGGTCCACCAGACTTATTACCTCCCTTGAATTCTTTCTAGAGTGTTTTATCTGCTGATCTTTGCACGCTTAAGTTAGTAACTGTACTTGTAGTCTTTATAATGGATACAGACAAGAAGCAATACTTCATAACAGCTGGCAGTTTTATCAGTGTTACTGTTTGCTTGTTTTTTCTTAATTTTCTATGTACTAGCTTCATAGGTTCACAGGCATTTACTAGGCTAATGACCACTAGGCTCCTTATAAGTCTAGTAGTGCAACCACAAATTTGATTTCTATATGTGATGAGTTACTGATTGCCACTCATCAGAGACATACACGCCAGACCAGGGATGAATTTCTTATTACCCAACCACTGGTGCAAGTTGCACTTTAATAGGGATAGGAGGAACCATGCTTGAAATGGATAGGAAACATGTTCAGAGAATGTGAATTATATGAGAAATATATCTATCTCTTCAACATGTCCTATTTATGTTGCAAGCAAAATTTAGGTCTTTTAGTTTTTTAATCTAGTAGTTTTGATTCTGTTTGTTTTGTAGATGTGCAAAGGGTTCAGTGGGGTCCAAGTCTTTCTTTAATGCCATACAAAGGTCACCTGTCAGAAGTCTGTAAGATACTGAGTAAAGAGACAGGGCTTTGAGACAATCACTATAGGACATTGTGCTTACTGTCTGTGTTCTTTTTGTAAGGAACCTTTGTGGACATTCCAATTGTGCATGTGTCTGGTTATGTACATACCGATGGAGGCATTATACACTATGATGGGTCTGATGAGGGCTGAGTACAGTGGTATGAAATCCTCTCTGGACCTAGATGCCATGTCCTTGCTTATAAGTTGAGCAACATAGAAGGGATTTTCTTAATACTTTGGACACATGTTGGTCAAAGGCTAGCTTACTATCTACATGAGTTCTCAGATCCCTGACTAGAGAATCAACTTTTAGGGGTATTTTATTGAGGACATAGTTACCTGGTATGACCAACTTCCCAAAAGGCATTATAATGCATTTCTTGGTATTCAGTTTTAAACCATTAGTTTGGCACCAAGTGTTTCTGTGTGTTAGACCTTCATGAAGGGTGTTCTCATCCTGGAGGATTCAGTGACTGCTCCCAGTTTACAATCATCTGCAAAGCCAGTAAGCCAGAGGCCTTTGACTTTGGTTTTAACATGTAAGAAATAGATGTCAAAGAGGAGTGAGCCTATTACAGATCCTTGGGGGATTCCACTGGTGTCTGGCATCTTTGTGGAGGTGGCCTCACTGATTCTAGTGTCCTGGGTGTTACCATTGAGCCATCTAGCAATCTCAAATGTTATAAAGCATTTATACCTAGTTTCACAAGTTTGTTGACACTGCCTGAGTGGGAGTAGGCAGTACACACAGTTTTCCCCTCACTGATTGCCTTAATGACCTTTTGAAAGAAGTCCACTAGATTCAGTAAGTATAGCCTTCCTTTGAGAAATCCAGTCTTCTTTGTCCTTTTTGGTAATTTCCCTGATAATTCTTTCTAAGGCTTTGCAAAGAAGACTAGTCAAACAAGTGGTGGGTCTGTAGTTTCCAGGATACAGTCCTCCATTTACGTGGCACAAAGCTTGTTTTAAGATTACAGTTAAATAGCGATTCCAGGGATCATGTTAAGTTGTTTTTTAGACTGTTTATGAGGCATCCTGGGAAGTATCATGGCCCATTTATGATGTGTTCTTATCTTTAGCGAGAGCAGCCAGTCATAGTTGTAAGGGTTATGTTTGAGGGTATTTTTTGGGAGATGCTTACGGGTGAGAGAGCAGTAAAGTTGGAACTAAATTTGTCTGCTAACAGGTTCACTGTATCGTCGGGCTCAGTGAATGTGGCGTCAACTACCAGTTCAGCATTTTGCTGTTTGCTGCCCTTGAGGTTTCTGACATAGCTGCAGGCGGCCTTATGGTTATCTTTTATACAGGAGGATATCTTAACCGCTAAGATGGCTTCACTTGACCTAATTAGCCCTCTTAGTTGCCTACTTAATTTGATGATAGAGTTTTTATCTTTATGGGAATTATCTTTCCTAATTTTTTCCATATTTTTCATCTTTTTGTTATACATCCTGTTTAATTTGGTATGCCAACAGTGCAGTTTGTTTCTAGGGATTACTCATTACTGCCCCCCCTTGTCTGTGTTCAGTTTTTCAGGTGCTGATTTTATTTTGTTCTCTATTGTTTTTTCTTGGTGAGTTCTCTGGGTTTTAAAATCATTGTTTTCAAGTATTCAAATGCAAATGTACATGAAGACGTATTAGTTGCAGGTCCAGTTTTACTTTCTTTTATGCAGCTATTCACAGCAGTCATGCACTGTCACCAAGCTATCAAGGACTGCTATGGCTTCAGCAGACATCAGATCTTTTTATTCTGCCTTTTTAAGGGCTTTAGAAAATCTTTTTCAGTAAAGTGAAGAGAGGGAATGGAAAGCATCATTAGTGGAAGGAAGAAAAAACAATGATATTTAAAGTGTAATGTTGCTTTATAACAAGGCAGTGACATTGCATACATAGATTAATGCTGTAGTTCTTTAGCATTTGTATTTTTGTGAGCTGTATCAGGTAATAATAGGCCATAACATCTCATTAATCACCTGTGGAAGGAGTGTATCCTTGGTTTCAAGAATCCCTAAAAATAATGGAATCCAATTTGTGCATCTAGGTCCAGGCTGAGACCAGTGTGTACACTGGCTCTAATGTTGCTGTGTTAGGTTTAGCGTTAATGCAAACAGATTAATTTGCAATAGTTCATTAAGTCGAGCAAGCCTGATATAATAAATGAGATAAACATCTTTACTTGTTTATTTTATTTATTGGTGTTTGATGACCAGGTGAGTGAACTAGTCAGTTTACCCTTTTTTTAGCCTTGGCCCAAAATCATGAGCATAGAATAACAGATTAAAATTAAGGCATTGTTGCATACACACTAATTTCAACAGCCTAAATTGTTACATATACCGTATTTTAGCAGCATATAATAGCAGCATTTACAAAAGTATAGCTATTGCATCTGTATTGACAACAGTACACTATTTTCATCACACCACTTTGACAATTATCATCAACTGAATGCTAAAAGTATTGCCTCATGGCAGAGTGATGAACAGGGCTATGTTTTTACAGTTGTTAACCACAGTCTCTAATGCACTTGCAAAAGGATACAGAGAGGAGATAGTTTTTAGATGTTTTCATGAAGCCTTTTATTGATAACTGATTTTTGGGAGGGTGGCCTAATGGTTAAGGTGTTTGCCTTACAAACACAAGGTGCAGGGTTGTAGTCTCACAAGGGATAACTGGCTAGGCTTAAAATGGCTTGCAAGGGCAGTTAGCTTATTACTAATCTATGAACCTATGAACTTGGTCTGATGAATTTTGGGTTTGGAAGGGTGGCCTAATGGTTAAGGTGTTTGCCTTACAAACACAAGGTGCAGGGTTTGAGTCTCACAAGGGATAATTGGCTAGGCTTAAAATGGCTCGCAAGGGCAGTTAGCTTAGTACTAATCTATGAACCTATGATTCTGTGGGCAAGTGGTTCCAGGTAGCTGGTCCTAATCCAGAGAAAGCTCTTCTGCTGTGTGTGATTTTAAATCTTGGGACTGTCAGAGGGAGAAAACTATCCCATATTTGCAGTGGAAGGCATTTGTGATGTTTATAGTATTTTATAGATGGTGTACATAGTTATTAGCAAAGGAGAAGGGTTTGCCAGTGGATCAGTTTTAGATTGGTCATAACTGATTAAGGTTCCTGTTAATTCTTGCATTTCTTTCCAAAATATTTTAGGTCTAGAATAGTTCTTTTCTTGTCTTTGTCTCAAGTACATGTATTTAACTGTGTTAATGGTAATTCTTACTTCCTTTCTTCTCGTTAGGATTGATAAAGTCAGGTGTTTCTCAGAACACAAAAAAACACCACTACAACATTAAATATAAAAAATAGCATTCAGTGCAACACTCTAGTATATCCCTATTTCTGAGATATCATAAGTAGTGGAGTGGATCCAATAAGGTGGAGTGGATCCAATAAAGTTACTGCATTGGAATGAGTAGACTGGTTTAAGGTTGTAGGATTATGTGCAGGTGGTCTCTCTCTCTCTCTTTTAGAGACACACACACACACACACACACACACACACACACACACACACACACACACACACACACACACACACACACACACACATACATTAGAAGACTGACAGCATCAAAGAATTTGTGGGGATTTTGGTTACAGCATATAAAGAATGGAATGAATGTATTACAGAGACACTAGATAAGAAGTTACAGCATGGAGTAAATAGCTAGGTAGGGCAGAAGGGGTAAGGAGGTGGCCAAATGTACCACAAAGTGAGGGTAAGGAGGTGGCCAAATGTAACACAAATTGAGGTTAAGGAGGTGGCCAAATGTACCACAAAGTGAGGGTAAGGAGGTGGCCAAATGTACCACAAAGTGAGGTTAAGGAGGTGGCCAAATGTACCACAAAGTGAGGGTAAGGAGGTGGCCAAATGTACCACAAAGTGAGGTTAAGGAGGTGGCCAAATGTACCACAAAGTGGAGAGAGGTGCACAGGATTTGAAAGGAAATGAGTTAAGATATTTGCCATGGATTAAAAAGATAATAACTCAATGCATACCTTTCTGAAAATTGAGAGTTAAATTAACATGATGCAATTAAGAGAGAGAAACTTTGATAGTCTGGTTTATTAATTTCAGCTACATGTACAGAATAAATGCTTAGAAATTATAACTTAGTAGCTATTTAAACACTGATAGAAATTTACAGTTTTGAGCAGATTGAGGTACAGTGTTTCATTATAGTTTATTGATATAAGTAGAGTCAAAGTAATTATCGAAGTTGACAATGTGTGAGAAGATAGTTGATTTCACATGCAGTCCTTCTTGCCGCAAGGATTAGCAGAAATTGATAGTGAGCAAGAGAACCTCTTGTTAAATTCTGTTTGTGAAACTAAAAAACTAGAAAATAACTGAGAACTGCATACTGATAGGCATAGTAGAGCACACCTGCAGTGAATCTTTAAATGTTATGGTAGGCCGATTGTTAGTTGTTGAATGACCCCACGCCTAATGCAGTGTTTTTGAGCGGGAATGTATGTAAACTTCAGCAGACATTTAGCTATAGTAGTTTTTATCTTGTTTTTACTGAATTTGTAGTAACATGAAATAGAAGCAGTATATCAAACATGAAAAGGAAAGCAAACTTGAAAACCGAAACAACAACAAAAGCATCACACTCCATAAGGAGTTCCTCTTTTATGTTCAAGACTATAAATTAGTTACTTGGAAAAGCAAGCATTTAAGTATAATAATAGGGAAATGTGTACTGTCTGTGAAACTGCTTTACCTCAAGAGTATCCCTTTTTCTGTATGATAAAGCAATCTTCAGGTTAGTGTGTATCTCTCTGTCTTTGTCTGCATATATCTATACTGATAGATAGAGAAAGTGATATAGATATGTTCGCAGCAACGTTGTGGGGGTACAGCACCCAACATCAGGGTGCAGAGAGCTTGTAACTACAAAAACTTCTTTTTTTGGTATAATAATGAGTTTCCCACTTTGCTGGTATGTTTCAAAGATGATATTTAATTTGGGGGAGTTTTTTTGACTCAAACTGAAGAATCTTGATATTCTGATAGGACCTCTTCCATAAGTTGTATACATAAGGCGTCTAACCACAATTACAGTATATAAGCTATATTTATCTTTCAACAACTAAATATGGAAAATTAAAAATAAACCTTAAAAATTTTGGGGAATTTTTTGTCTCCTGCATCTGTCCATCAGTGCACCCCGGTTTCTCTCCTTGATTACCGAATGTAACCACTGTACCCCAGCCTCTGCAGAACCGATCTGATAAGGGTTGGGGTTGCCAAGGCAATCAAATCCCAGATCTGCATCATACTGCTTCCAAGAGTGTTTTTAACTGTTAATATTCCCACATCCCCTTTGCATGCTTGATAATACCTTGTAGATAGGGCATGCAATTAGTGGCCTTTACAGGTTAGTTTCATACATCTGTAATGAGAAAATATTAGCAAGTTGCCCCAGCCACCCTCAGGAAGCTCTCTTTTGTGGTTTTTCAGGCAATCTAATGTTGTGTGCCCCATGCATGTGACCCCCCCCAACTCTTCTCTACTCTGTGCCTGTACCACAGACACAAGAGACGCAAATACAACCTGAGCAATAGTCAAAGAGACTTTATCCTGCTCGACCAGTGAGCTAACAAAGAAGCTTAAATACTAAGGAGAATTCTGAACTGCAAAATCTGCTTTATATTCAGAGAATTAAAATACACATGTAAATATATATGGGTGTGTATTTATACATGGATTCCCTTTCAAATACCGAAAAGCCAGAATCCTGAATGTTATTTTCATGAGATGAAAATAACGAAAGTTAAAACCCGAACCACGAACGTTTTCCCAGGGCAAGTAAACACTTGCCCATTGTGGGGAAATATGCCCTTTTCCCCACTGTAGTGCAGTCCTGGAGTTGGTATGCATAGCTGGGGGGGGGGGTCAGATGGTTTGGTGTGAACTGTGTACTTTTCAGCAAGTGTTTATTTGCCCTGTGAAAAAGTTTGTGGTTTTGGATTTTAAGTTTCCTTATTTTTGTCGTAAAGGGTAGTTTACACATTCCTTAAGAAAGAACTAAGCAAAACAAACAATAACAAAAACAAAATAGTGAAAACCAGTACACTAATGATATCAGCATAGGAATTACTAAACTAGAGTACTGTAATAATTACCAGCTGAATTCTTGTTGTCTTATACTTGACAAGGATCTTACATTAGAAGTTTTAACAGTCTATTTTAAAAGTAACTAAGGTACGCAGGCAACATGTTTCAGAAAAGGAGATACTTATCAACAAGGGGGCAAAAGCAGGACAGTAGGAGACTATCACAAGTTATGTTAAAAAGTATTCATGAACAGAGGAGGTTGTATTTAAACAAAGTATTTTCCTGAACAGTTTATCTAGTCTAAACCATTATGGAATTCAAAAGCACTTGGTATAGACTGAAATTGGACCCATTAGGTTATAGAAAAGAAGTTGAATTTTAGATGCTAAAGAGCAGTTTACCCAGGAGGTAAGGAAGGTGGCAATCTGCATTGTCTGACTGGTCGTTATCTCCAAATGTTTTTTTTTTTCTCTGTTTCATGCATAATCCTAGTAATGCTTCAGGAATTAGGGATTCCAGCCCCTGACTCCTTCTGTGTAGGATTTGTTCACTGCATACTACCTTTTGGATGGCCATCTTAAAGAACAAAAATAGACTAGGACATTCACCTTGATGTGGAGCCCTACTTGTCAACAGAATATTTCAGATGGGATTTAACCAATGCTTTGGACAAAGGGCTCAGTAATGTCATTCTTTCAGGCGAGAATAAGTCGAATTTGTACAGAATTACCCTCCTGCCAGTAAAAAGCTTGAGACTTTGCAGGTCTTTACACTGTGCTTTGTGAGTATATATATGAATGTAGAAATCATTATCTGACCAAGTATATTTTATATATATGCGTGTGTGTGTCTGTATGCTTATTCTTTATGATAAATGTTCTTATAGGTTGATAGTTCCGCTCTGTAGGTAAGGACTAGGCTAGCTGCTCTTGTGTGCAATTTTAAACCTGTCCAGTTTCCGTTAAAGATGAGAATCAAACCCCGTTACTGCGAGGTAAACACCTTAACCACTATGCCAATCCCTGCCAAACTCAAAACATTGACAGAAAATGTTTCAACACACAGAATACCTCTAGGTAAAGAACTCCCAAACACCAACAACATAACCTTCCATATCAAATCCAATAATGGGACCCTCATAACCCCTGTCACCAGTACCAAACTGCTAGATGTATTGATCATATCATAAAGCTCAAATTGACACATTACCATTACAAAAAAAAGTGTTAACAAAAAAAAAAAAAAACTAGAATTAAAAAAGAATTAAAAACTTCCACCTACAACTTACCAAATTAATATTGCCCTCCCTCCTCTCTCTTCCCTCCTCTTCCTTCTTTCTCCTCTCTCTCAATTTCTCAATAAACGTGATGCTCTCTCTTGCCTACAACCACATTGCCAGATTTATTATTTATTACAGGTTCCCTTTATCAACCCATTATTTGCTATAACCAGAGCTGGATTGGTGGGGACTGACCTGCCAACTTCCTCAAACTTAGCTTAATAAACAAGCAAAATAAAACCACTTCCCTATAGGAACTCCCTGATAGACTGTGCAGAATTCTCCTCCGATCACTAACAACAGTCAGTCCAATCCATCAACAGCATCCAGATCCTAACCATTAAGCCAAAACGTAAAACGGGAAAGCGTGGGTTGGAATTCCTCCAGCCAAACCTTACTCTGGAACCTTACACTTACCAGCTTCAAATTTAACCTCTCTCAGTCAGTCTCCACAAAATATTATTATTTGTGCACAATGGATATGAACCTGACTAACTACATATCTAAGTGAACCTGACTAACTATCCCTCTAGTATTTCTTAATTTCCCATCTCCTGCATCTCTCTAAAATCTCTATCTTCTCCTTCTCTCTATTTTTTCACAATTACAACCAATAATATAAAGTAACAAAACTGTGTGTTGTGTATATAACTGTAAAATTTGTCTTTTATATTTTTAACATCTATGTTTCATTTCATCTCTTTTAGTAACTTCATTTTTTTTTATTAACTTTTTTTTTTTTTGTTTACTTTTTTGTAATTTAATTTTGTATTTTTTGACTTTTTCTGGTCGGGCCTCACTGAAAATGCCTCCACAACAAATGTAAAATAATAATAATAAAATAAATATTGAACACAGTAATTCTTAAAGTAGAAAATGTCAAGAAAGGAAGACGACTTCTTCCGCCAGTATTAACAGTAACCCCGCATAGCGTTAGTCTCAAATTCGTATGAATAGTGGCAGTGCTACAAAATGTTTTCTGTTAAGGTAAGGTGCAGGGCTAGGGTTGGGGAGGGGTCAGCATTAGGGTCGGTGTTAGCATACATTACTAAGGTTGGGCGGGAGGGCTCCTCCAATACACAAGACACACTTGTACATACACATACATGCACAAACACAAGCTAACAACACTGCATATATCCTCTTACCTAACCTGAAAATACACACACATTCAAACCTACAGAACATATTGCTAACCTATCCCCAAGCCTAAACCAGACATTCATGTCCAACCCCCACTCACCTATCTTGACAAAACATGACTTCGACATTTGCTCTGCTCAGCTGTCCATACCATCAAAATTAAACAACACCCCCTACATTTGTCAAACAAATGGCTGTTTGACAAAATGCATGGAAACTATATATATATATATATATATATATATATATATATATATGTGTGTGTGTGTGTGTGTGTGTGTGTGTGTGTGTGTGTGTGTGGTCTGATGAAGCAATTTTTAATTGTGAAAGCGCTTACCTTTTACTGTTTATTAAAAGTGGATTGACTTTTTAGTACATGCATCCCTGCTTTTCTGCTGTACTTTGCCAATGTTATCGTTTTTGTACATATATATATATATATATATATATATATATATATATATATATATATATATATGTATACATATATGTGTGTGTGTGTGTATGTAGATATATATATATATATATATATATATATATATATATATATATATATATATATATATATATATATATATATATATATATATGTAGGTGCACTGATGCTAGTTTGAACAGGCTGTGATCGACTAAAAAGGAAGTTGTGCAAGATCACACAACCTTTTGGGGTCATGAATATGCTCCATATTTGTGTGATCTTGGATTATACATAATTAGCAGGGGATGTAGGGGACAAAAGGGGGCTCTCCTTTGTAGATTGGTGGAAAATACAGTATGGTGGACAAAGTGCATAATTTCTGCATCCATCCATTTGTCCATCCATCCATCCATCCATCCATCCACAACTCTTTTTCCCATTTTTACACATGTGGTAAGGGTCCCGGCTGTGGATGTTCTTCCATACCACACAGTCGCGTGCACACACTCACACCTTTGCCCCATTAAGAGTGTGCAATCCACCTACTGCATGTCTTTGGAATATGAGACGAAACTGGAACACCCAGAGGAAACCCACATGAACACAGGCAGGACATGCAGACTCCACAGAGAATACACCTCAGCCGAGAATAAAACCAGTGACCCTCATGCTGGGAGGTGACAACATTATCTGCTGCACCACAGCACCACCAAAATTCCCAAGGCATGGGCAAATGGCAAAATATGGCTGTGGTTATATTCTGTTCGCATGAATGTGTAACAGTAAAACCTACGTGGAGTTTTGAAGAATATTCAAGGTTTTTATGATATTAGTCTGAAAAAATGATAAAAATGTTTGCTAAGCATAAACTGCAGTACAAATAGATTCTTCTAACATTCAGTCTGCTGATATGTTCCGCTGTTTGTACCTTCAACTTTAAAGCCACTGTTTTCTATGGAAATTATTTTCAGGACAACTTTTTATCGAAACCTTCATTGCTGGACAAGGAACATTGGATTTTACAATTATGTGCTTATTTTGTTTAGTATTTTCTTTTTCTTTTCTGTCATTCTCTCTCCCTCTCTCTCTCTCTCTCTCCCTCTGTTGGCCTTTTAC